>NC_139020.1:209423161-209773071 GCF_964662115.1 Mustela nivalis | reverse complement strand
CAGTATAAACTCATCAACTGCGAAAATTAATAACAGGAAATCTTGTTAGAATGGAGTCTAGAAGGTGGGAAGATGGGGGGGGTGTTCTCAGCCCCACCACTGGTTGCCAGTTGTAGATCAAACAGAAAGAGAGGTACCTTGCAAGTTAATACCACTTTACTACCCCAGCAAGAGGATGAAAGGTTTCTCCTCTCCTAGCAACAGCCCAGGCAATGAGACTTCACCACTCAGCCAACGAAAAACCACTATACTTCAATCTACCAATTCATTCCAAAGGACTTTTTGTTTATGACAGCCTTCCCAACTTCCTGCTTTCCTTTATCATAGACCGTTCCTCTCCTTTATTCTGTGGACTCCGTAGCTGCTGGTCCTGAATTGCAATTCTCTACTAGTCCCACATATTTTTTTTTTTTTTTTTTTTGCTGGTAAAATAACTGGTAGTTTCATTTTTAAGGTTAACATATTTTATCTCATTACAATAATCATATCTTTTTTTTAAAGATTTTTTTTATTTTTTTTAAAAGCTTTTATTTATTAATTTGACAGAGAGAAATCACAAGTAGTCGGAGAGGCAGCCAGAGAGAGAGAGAGAGATAGGGAAGCAGGCTCCCTGCTGAGCAGAGAGCCCGATGCGGGACTCGATCCCAGGACCCTGAGATCATGACCTGAGCCGAAGGCAGCGGCTTAAACCACTGAGCCACCCAGGCGCCCCCTTTTTTTTTTAAAGATTTTATTTATTTATTTGACAGAGAGAGATCACAAGTAGGCAGAGAGGCAGGCAGAGAGAGAGGAAGGGAAGCAGGCTCCCCACTGAGCAGAGAGCCCGATGTGGCACTTGATCCCAGGACCCTGAGATCATGACCTGAGCCGAAGGCAGAGGCTTACCCACTGAGCCACCCAGGTGCCCCAATCATATCTTTATATGGAAATACGCTGTGCATGAAGTGTGTCCAACCTTCAGAGCACTATCCTCCTTAATAATACTTAGCACCAAGGAGTATTGCAGAATTTTCCTACTCTTAATTTTGAAGACTTCGGTGAGTGATATTTTTCCCTTTCATTCATTCCACCAATTAATCCTTGTGAGTTTACTGGGATTCAGCATTGGCTAGACGAACTCTGATCCTGCCGAGCATTGTTTACTAATTTCAAATACCCAATTTCTGTTTTTATGCCCCCAGGTCCTGCCTGAGTCCTAACGGAATCTTCTCCCTTTTCTCCTCCTCTGTGCTGGCTCCAGATCTTTAAGATGTGACCCTTTCCCCTCTCTGGAGTTTCCCCCAGTCTTGACCCAACCACCCACTGCCCCAGGTCATTCCATTTTTGCTCTCCTCTCTGCAGTGGGCTTGTTCTGTCCCCGTCTTGTTCCTGTTAAGAGAAATCAGAATTACTTACTTTTCCCATTTGAGTCTTACAACAATTTAGGAGGTAGCTCATTTCTATAGAAGGGACAGGCTATAGGCACTATACTGAATGCCTGTCTTGGTGGAGTTGGAATTAGAACTCATGCTAAGAAGCAGACACAGACCACTGTTGCATTCCTTTTGTCGTCACCTTCCCCTCACTTGGAAGTTAGGCCTCCTAAACTTCTGGCTAAGGCATTGTAAGAGGACCACAAAACACAAACTCGGACTTTTCCAAGCCCCACCATGACCTCTCTTGACTCAGAAGCAAGGAAAACTTTTTTTTTTTCTTTTTTTGGCAGTGATCAGGCTCTGGGTAGACGGTCAAGGAAGAACTGAACCTTCCAGTGGATAGATGGCACAAACCAAAGGGTTGAGAGTGTTGTCAAGGTTTTCAGTGGACAAGTGGAAAGACAGGGTTGCTATTACTTGAGGTTGAGAGGGTGAAGTCAGGAGTTTGATCTGAGGCATTTTAAAAGTATCTATAAAATAGCCAAGCTGAGAGAGCAAGTCTCATATGATCTGGAATCCAGGATAGACGTGTGGGGCTGTGGATGGAAATTTGAGCCTTGAGTGCATCCACAGTACTTAAAATGGTGAGATTCACTGCTACCACAGAGAGAACGATAAGAAAACAGAAAGAAACCTGAGGACTGAGTCTCGGGATCCTGGAACAATTGGAAGTCTGTGGAACGCCAGACTCTTCCTGGGAACCACCACCTTGACCGTCTAAACTCAAGAACTACATTTCCCAGAATCCTTTCCGCCCCATGTTTCCGAGTTCGAGGCCGCTTATGAAGTCCCGCGAGATTTAGAAGGCGGAAGTGAAGCGGAAGCCATTGCTCTCAGGAGGCGGTTGCAGCTATACACATGGGCAGGGGAGGGGTCCGTCGTGGCTTCGTCTGGGCTGTTGGGGACTCTCCGCTTCCCCGCCGCAGACCGGACCTGCTGTGTGTACTTGGCGTCCCTTCACCTGCAGCCTCCGTGACCTCCACTCCACCCGATTCTGCCCTCAGCCTTGTAAGCTCTGCTTTCCTCCCTTAACCCTTAACCCTCGGTTTTCCGAGAACAGGAAAGGCCCATAGGCAGAGACGAGTAAATGGGTTCAGGGACCTGGGACGGGAAAGTCCGGCAGCCCGGCGAGGAGTGCGCTTTGAACTCTGATCGGCGGTATGAAGCGCTGGAACGCGAGGACCGAAATGTAGGACCCCTGTGTTTATGACAAGGGGAAGGCAGTGGTGATCTGGTTTTATTATTATTTTTAAAGGACTCCTCGGGGTGGGGAGGGAAAAGCCCCACGGATTTGAGTTCAGGACTTGATGGTGCGGTCAGGGATGGGAGACCGCGAGGAGAGAAGCACATAATCCTTGGCTTTGCGGTCCATTTTCTCCCGGCATTAATAAGAGGCACACTGGCTTTATGCAACATTTGTATTGAATGTTGAATTTTAAATTTTTAAAGTTTCTGGTGCACTTACCTGTTTAGTTGACTCCCGTAAACAGCCTATAACTAGTTTTAAAAGTTCACGTCAAAAAAAAAAAAAAAAAAACCCACTTCCCTTCAACATTCTGTTAGTTTGAGACTTATCCATTAATATTTGTTGTGACTACTGATATTTTGCGTTGATTTTTACCGTCTTACGTGCTTGTTATTTATCCTTTTGACTGTCAGGTATTTTTTTAATTGGAATATAAAACATACGCCAAAAAGGGTACGAAAACACACACATTCTCTTTTTTTTAAGGGTTTAATCATTTTTTTTTTAAGATTTTATTTATTTACCTGTCAGAGAGAGAGAGGGAGGGAGAGGGAGCTCGAGCGAGCACAGGCAGAGTGGCAGGCAGAGAAGAGGGAGAAGCAGGCGCCCTGCCCAGCCAGGAGCCCGATGTGGGACTCGATCCCAGGCCGTGGCGATTATGACCTGAGCGGAAGGTAGCCGCTCAACCAGCTGAGCCAGATTAAATCCAGGCGTCGGGGTTTAATCATTTTTAATATGAATAATGGAAATTTATGACCCACTTAGAGTAGAATGGAATAAAAGCACTAACAAAGACAAACGATGATGAAGTGTGGCAGTCAGGGCCGTTAGATTAAAGGATGGTTAATGACGTGGTTAACTAATGTCCAGCTAGTGTCCAGAACCCACTTCACACTTTTGCTGTGCCAGACTACAGCTGCCATTCTTGTTGGGGGAATAGGAATCATTTGTATCAGCCTCTCACATACATTCTCTTTGTAAAAAATGTATGGACAAATACACACACACACACACAGTCTAAAGCGAATCTACAGACTAGACTCTACAGACTACACCAAAAAGAGATGATAAAATCCTTGGAACCTGGGTGCTCTCCTGCATCTTCCTCTTTCCCCATGATTTCCTTTATGGATTTTACTGCTTACATGTTTTTCAAAAAAAAAAAGGCATTTCCTAATTTTGGTAATTATTTGTGAATGGACTCCCATTCTTAAGTGTTTTCAGAAATATCCTTTTTTCCATTAATGCAAGTTCAGTTTTTTTTTTTTTTTAAGATTTTATTTATTTATTTATTTGTCAGAGACAGAGGGAGAGAGAGCAAGCGAGCACAGGCAGACAAAGAGGCAGGCAGAGGCAGAGGGAGAAGCAGGCTCCCCGCCAAGCAAGGAGCCCAATGTGGGACTCGATCCCATTACCCTGGGATCATGACCCGAGCCAAAGGCAGCTGCTTAACCAACTGAGCCACCCAGGCGTCCCTGCAAGTTCAGTTTTTAATTTAGAGATTTCTAGGTATCTTGTAGATGAAGTAAGTACACTTAGCCACTCTTTTTCAGGCACTTCATGGCTTAAATTTTAGAGTCTTCAAAGTTCCGCATACTAGAGTTTTATTTTCAAGTTGCATGGAATCTGTATATGAATTTGGATAATATTGGCATAATTCCGTTGTATCTTAACAATTTATGTCTTTTTATTTATATACTGTAATGCCTTTCAGGAAAGTTTTAAAGGATTTAGAGTGGTTTTTTTTTGTTTTTTGTTTATTTTTTAAGATTTCACTTGAGAAAGGTCATGCATAGGGGTGGGGCAGAGGGCAAGGGAGAAGCAGACTCCCCACTGAGCAGGGAGCCTGGGGGATCACTACCTCAGCCAAAGGCAGACCCTTAACCTGCTGAGCCACCTAGGTGCCCCTAGGGCTGTGTTGTGTAAAAGAGAGAGAGGGGTTTTTTTGTTGTTGGATTTATTCATAGGAGCTTTCATTTTTAGTGCTTAGGATTTTTCCCCCCAACCTCTTGGTGTATTGAATTTTGGTTGGTTTTTTGTTTGTTTGTTTTTAAATATTTTATTTATTTATGTGACAGATCACAAGTAGGCAGAGAGGCAGGCAGAGAGAGAGAGAGGGCAGGAAGCAGGCTCCCCGCTGAGCAGAGAGCCCGACTTAGGGCTTGATTCCAGGACCCTGAGATCATGACCTGAGCCGAAGGCAGGGGCTTTCACCCACTGAGCCACCCAGGTTCCCAGGGTTAGTTTTTGTATAGTGTTTTGAATGTTCTTCAAAGACAGTGTTATCATCTGTTTAGAATAAATAGATAATTTTTTTTTACTTTCCATTTGCATCGTTCATGTTTTATTTACTTATTTTTTTGGACGGGCTGAGGACTGGTAGCATTGCGTGGAGTTTGGATAGGAAACTCTAGCAGTCCTACATTTTTTTTTCTGACCTTGAAGAGAATTGACCTTGTTTGCTGGAGGCTTTTTTTTTTTTTTTTTTTTTTTTTTTTTTTTTTTTTAGGCAGATACCACAAGCAGGCAGAGAGAGGGGGAAGCAGGCTCCCCACTGAGCAGAGAGCCCCATGTAGGGCTTGATCCTGGGACCCTGAGACCATGACCTGAGCCGAAGGCGGAGGCTTAGCCCACTGAGCCACCCAGCTGCCCCCGGGGGCTTTTTTTTTTTTAAGATAGTAAAGGAGGCTCCCTTCTTTTCCTAGTTTAAGAGTTTTTCCTCTTGAATGGTTTAGGTTTTTTAACAAGTGATTTTTTTTTTTTTTCCCTTTTGGCATCTACTTCGATATGTTTATCTTGTGTATCTCCAGCTCCGAAAACAATGGCTGGCTTATGGTAGGTGCTTCTACTGTAGTGCATTGAACAAATGAGTGAATACTTTGCTTTTCTTATTTATCTGATAATGTTGAGAATTAAACCAATTGATTTCTTAGTGATTCACTACATTTGCCTTGAAAAATAACTTGAGAAAGACAGGCACTGTTCTATCGATTTTTTTTGCTTCTGTCTGCTAGTTGGTTATTTGGATCTGTGTGTGAGTAAAATGGGCCTGCGATTTTCCTTTCTGTGTCAGGTTTATGCCAACCTCATAAAATAGGGTGGAAATACTCCCACTGTTTTCTAAACTCTGGAATATTTTGACTAAGAATAGAATCAGTTTTTCCTTAAAGGGGAGCTGTGCCAGAAGAACCATTTTGGTCTGGAGTTTTTGTTGTGGAAATTTTTCGAGCTCTTGATTCAATTCCTTTAAGGGTCTTAGTGATGTAAGCAGGATGTTAGGGTTCAGAGTCGACAACCAAGAAAGGATTCTTGAGACGTTTTTGGTGCAAAGAGGTGGTTTTATTAAAGCACCAGGACAGAAATAAATAAGTAAATACAAATTTTTTAAAAAATTTGGAAAAGCACGAAGATGGGACCTGTGGGTAGAAAGAGCTGCACTGGGGTCATGAGGAGTGGCCCATTACATACTTTCAAGTTGGGTGGGGGTTAGGGATAGTGTAAGTCTCCCAGGTATTTTGGAATCAAGGTTTACAGGATTCTGAGGTTCTACCTATTGTTAGGAAAAGGTCATTTATTTAGTAAACCCGCAGTCATGAGACCCTTCAGATGTCCATCAGTGGGTCATATGCTTGGAGGATGATTGCCATCATGTATCTTGGGGGATAAAGGAGATGAAGGAAGTTTCTGAAGGAATTTTTATATGTTAAAGTAGACTTACAGGATCTGGGCAGCCGGGCTAAGATTGACTTTTGCTCTTCGCAGCATGTTAATTAACATCAAAGCAGTCCCTAGAAGAATGTCACTCTGCCTATTTCAAGGACTTGGCCAAGAGGCTGTAAGTAGTAAGGAAATTTAAGAATTTTTCTTCTGGCTTTGTTTGCCTCATCAGTAGGGCGTCTAAGTTCTTTATTTCATTATGGTGAATAAAATATCTTTAGAAATTTTTTCCTTCTAGGTGGGTGCCTGGGTGGCTCAGTGGGTTAAAGCCTCTGCCTTCGGCTTGGGTCACGATTCCAGGGTCCTGGGATGGAGCCCCGCCTGGGACTCTCAAAGGAGAGCCTGCTTCCTCCTCTCTCTCTCTGCCTGCCTCTCTGCCTACTTGTGATCTCGATCTGTGAAATAAAAAAATAAAATCTTTAAAAAAAAAAAAAAGAAAAGAAATTTATTCCTTCTAAGGTTTAAATTGTATAGTCAAAGTTGTTAATAAAGTTCTTACTAGAATTGTATAGTCAAAGTTGTTAATAAAGTTCTTACTATATTTTTAGTGTTCATCACATCTGTAATGTAATCCAGTTCTTCCTTTTTATATTTTCCTTGTTTAAAAAATAAATCTTGCCAGAATTTTGTCAGTTTTGTTTTTCTTAGAGAACTTTTGGCTTGATTGAACCACTTCATTGTATGGATGTTTTCTATTTTAGAACTTTTCTGTTCTTTATAGCTTTCTTCCTTTTATTTTTTTGGGATGTTTCTTTCCAGTTTCTAACATTGGACACCTGTCACATTCCAGAGGATTCCAGTGGAATACCTTCCTGCATTTCAGTTCTAAATATTGAATATTAGGACTTCTTTGACATATGAATTATTTAGGCTTTTTTTTTCCCCCTTAATATCCATTGCTCTGACAGTTTTCTGGTTGTCTTTTGGGCATTGTTTGCTAACCTCATTGCGCTGTTTGCATAGACAGATGCCATTTTCTGAGACACATCGTGCCTGTGTGGTTGCATTTTATAGTAGGTGTGGGATACGGTTTCATCCCGTTCAGTCGGCCTGTAGTTAATTGAATTGTCTGCTCGAACAGTATTAGTAAGAGCTCTGCTGGTGGCTTTGTCCATTTGTAGAGTTCTGCCCTTTTTTATTTTTTTCATGTGTTTGAGGCTGTGAAAACATATACAGCTTTTTCTTGAATTATACCTCTTTGTTCTATAATACCTCAGTTTTCTCGATGAACCATTCTGCCTTAATCCTTTCTGTCCAATTCTAATATGTTTAAGCAGCTTAAAAAAAAAAGTGTGTGTGTGCCCTGTATATCTTCTTTTTATTTCCATTCTTGTTTTATCTTTCTGTTTTATTTATTTTTATTTTTTTATTAAATTTTTTATTTTTTATAAACATATATTTTTATCCCCAGGGGTACAGCTCTGTGAATCACCAGGTTTACACACTTCACAGCACTCACCAAAGCACATACCCTCCCCAATGTCCATAATCCCACCCCTTCTCCCAAACCCCCTCCCCCCAGCAACCCTCAGTTTGTTTTGTGAGATTAAGAGTCACTTATGGTTTGTCTCCCTCCCAATACCATCTTGTTTCATTTATTCTTCTCCTACCCACTTAAGCCCCCATGTTGCATCACCACTTCCTCATATCAGGGAGATCATATGATAGTTGTCTTTCTCTGTTTGACTTATTTCGCTAAGCATAATACGCTCTAGTTCCATCCATGTTGTTGCAAATGGCAAGATTTCATTTCTTTTGATGGCTGCATAGTATTCCATTGTGTATATATACCACATCTTCTTGATCCATTCATCTGTTGTTGGACATCTAGGTTCTTTCCATAGTTTGGCTATAGTGGACATTGCTACTATAAACATTCGGGTGCACGTGCCCCTTTGGATCACTACATTTGTATCTTTAGGGTAAATACCCAATAGTGCAATTGCTGGGTCATAGGGCAGTTCTATTTTCAACATTTTGAGGAACCTCCATGCTGTTTTCCAGAGTGGCTGCACCAGCTTGCATTCCCACCAACAGTGTAGGAGGGTTCCCCTTTCTCCGCATCCTCGCCAGCATCTGTCATTTCCTGACTTGTTGATTTTAGCCATTCTGACTGGTGTGAGGTGATATCTCATTGTGGTTTTGATTTGTATTTCCCTGATGCCGAGTGATATGGAGCACTTTTTCATGTGTCTGTTGGCCATCTGGATGTCTTCTTTGCAGAAATGTCTGTTCATGTCCTCTGCCCATTTCTTGATTGGATTATTTGTTCTTTGGGTGTTGAGTTTGCTAAGTTCTTTATAGATTCTGGACACTGGTCCTTTATCTGATATGTTGTTTGCAAATATCTTCTCCCATTCTGTCAGTTGTCTTTTGATTTTGTTAACTGTTTCCCTTGCTGTGCAAAAGCTTTTGATCTTGATGAAATCCCAATAGTTCATTTTTTCCCTTGCTTCTGTTGTCTTTGGCGATGTTCTTAGGAAGAAGTTGCTGCGGTTGAGGTCAAAGAGGTTGCTGCCTGTGTTCTCCTCAAGGATTTTGATGGATTCCTTTCTCACATTGAGGTCCTTCATCCATTTTGAATCTATTTTCGGGGTTGGTGTTTTCTGCATGTGGCTGTCCAATTTTGCCAACACCATGTGTTGAAGAGGCTGTCTTTTTTCCATTGGACATTCCTTCCTGCTTTGTCGAAGATTAGTTGACTGTAGAGTTGAGGGTCTATTTCTGGGCTCTCTATTCTGTTCCATTGATCTATGTGTCTGTTTTTGTGCCAGTACCATGCTGTCTTGATGATGACAGCTTTGTAATAGAGCTTGAAGTCTGGAATTGTGATGCCACCAACGTTGGATTTCTTTTTTCAATATCCCTTTGGCTATTCGAGGTCTTTTCTGGTTCCATATAAATTTTAGCATTATTTGTTCCATTTCTTTGAAAAAGATGGATGGTACTTTGATAGGAATTGCATTAAATGTGTAGATTGCTTTAGGTAGCATAGACATTTTCACAATATTTATTCTTCCAATCCAGGATCATGGAACATTTTCCCATTTCTTTGTGTCTTCCTCAATTTCTTTCATGAGTACTTTATAGTTTTCTGAGTATAGATTCTGTGCCTCTTTGGTTAGGTTTAGTCTTAGGTATCTTATAGTTTTGGGTGCAATTGTAAATAGGATTGACTCCTTAATTTCTCTTTCTTCTGTCTTGCTGTTGGTGTAGAGAAATGCAACTGATTTCTGTGCATTGATTTTATATCCTGACACTTTACTGAATTCCTGTATAAGTTCTAGCAGTTTTGGAGTGGAGTCTTTTGGGTTTTCCACATATAGTATCATATCATCTACGAAGATTGATAATTTGACTTCTTCTTTGCCGATTTGGATGCCTTTAATTTCCTTTTGTTGTCTGATTGCTGAGGCTAGGACCTCTAGTACTATGTTGAATAGCAGTGGTGATAATGGACATCCCTGCCGTGTTCCTGACCTTAGCGGAAAAGCTTTCAGTTTTTCTCCATTGAGAATGATATTTGCGGTGGGTTTTTCATAGATGGCTTTGATGATATTGAGGTATGTGCCCTCTATCCCTACACTTTGAAGAGTTTTGATCAGGAAGGGATGCTGTACTTTGTCAAATGCTTTTTCAGTATCTATTGAGAGTATCATATGGTTCTTGTTCTTTCTTTTATTGATGTGTTGTATCACATTGACTGATTTGCGGATGTTGAACCAACCTTGCAGCCCTGGAATAAATCCCACTTGGTCGTGGTGAATAATCCTTTTAATGTACTGTTGAATCCTATTGGCTAGTATTTTGTTGAGTATTTTCGCATCTGTGTTCATCAAGGATATTGGTCTATAGCTCTCTTTTTTGATGGGATCCTTGTCTGGTTTTGGGATCAAGGTGATGCTGGCCTCATAAAATGAGTTTGAAAGTTTTCCTTCCATTTCTATTTTTTGGAACAGTTTCAGGAGAATAGGAATTAGTTCTTCTTTAAATGTTTGGTAGAATTCCCCCGGGAAGCTGTCTGGCCCTGGGCTTTTGTTTTTTTGGAGATTCTTAATGACTGTTTCAATCTCCTTACTGGTTATGGGTCTGTTCAGGCTTTCTATTTCTTCCTGGTTCAGTTGTGGTAGTTTTTATGTTTCTAGGAATGCATCCATTTCTTCCAGATTGTCAAATTTATTGGCGTAGAGTTGCTCATAGTATGTTCTTATAATAGTTTGTATTTCTTTGGTGTTAGTTGTGATCTCTCCTCTTTCATTCATGATTTTATTTATTTGGATCCTTTCTCTTTTCTTTTTGATAAGTCTGGCCAGGGGTTTATCAATTTTATTAATTCTTTCAAAGAACCAGCTCCTCTTTTCATTGATTTGTTCTATTGTTTTTTTGATTTCTATTTCATTGATTTCTGATCTGATCTTTATGATTTCTCTTCTCCTGCTGGGCTTAGGGTTTCTTTCTTGTTCTTTCTCCAGCTCCTTTAGGTGTAGGATTAGGTGTGTACCTGAGACCTTTCTTGTTTCTTGAGAAAGGCTTGTACCGCTATATATTTTCCTCTCAGGACTGCCTTTGTTGTGTCCCACAGATTTTGAACCGTTGTATTTTCATTATCATTTGTTTCCATGATTTTTTTCAATTCTTCTTTAATTTCCCGGTTGACCCATTCATTCTTTAGAAGGATGCTGTTTAGTCTCCATGTATTTGGGTTCTTTCCAAACTTCCTTTTGTGGTTGAGTTCTAGCTTTAGAGCATTGTGGTCTGAAAATATGCAGGGAATGATCCCAATCTTTTGATACCGATTGAGTCCTGATTTAGGACCGAGGATGTGATCTATTCTGGAGAATGTTCCACTAGAGAAGAATGTGTATTCTGTTGCTTTGGGATGAAATGTTCTGAATATATCTGTGATGTCCATCTGGTCCAGTGTGTCGTTTAAGGCCTTTATTTCCTTGCTGATCTTTTGCTTGGATGATCTGTCCATTTCAGTGAGGGGAGTGTTAAAGTCCCCTACTATTATTGTATTATTGTTGATGTGTTTCTTTGATTTTGTTATTAATTGGTTTATATAGTTGGCTGCTTCCACGTTGGGGGCATAGATATTTAAAATTGTTAAATCTTCTTGTTGGACAGACCCTTTGAGTATTATATAGTGTCCTTCCTCATCTCTTATTATAGTCTTTGGCTTAAAATCTAATTGATCTGATATAAGGATTGCCACCCCTGCTTTCTTCTGATGTCCATTAGGATGGTAAATTCTTTTCCACCCCCTCACTTTAAATCTGGAGGTGTCTTCAGGCTTAAATGAGTTTCTTGGAGGCAACATATAGATTGGTTTTGTTTTTTTATCCATTCTGATACCCTGTGTCTTTTGAAAGGGGCATTTAGCCCATTAACATTCAGGGTAACTATTGAGAGATATGAATTTAGGGCCATTGTATTGCTTGTAAGGTGATTGTTACTGTATATGGTCTCTGTTCCTTTCTGATCTACCACTTGTAGGCTCTCTCTTTGCTTAGAGGACCCCTTTCAATATTTCCTGTAGAGCTGGTTTGGTATTTGCAAATTCTTTCAGTTGTTGTTTGTCCTGGAAGCTTTTAATCTCTCCTTCTATTTTCAGTGATAGCCTAGCTGGATATAGTATTCTTGGCTGCATGTTTTTCTCGTTTAGTGCTCTGAAAATATCATGCCAGCTCTTTCTGGCCTGTCAGGTCTCTGTGGATAAGTCAGCTGCCAATCTAATATTTTTACCATTGTATGTTACAGACTTCTTTTCCCGGGCTGCTTTCAGGATTTTCTCTTTGTCACTGAGACTTGTAAATTTTACTATTAGGTGACGGGGTGTGGGCCTATTCTTATTGATTTTGAGGGGCGTTCTCTGAACCTCCTGAATTTTGATGCTCGTTCCCTTTGCCATATTGGGGAAATTCTTCCCAATAATTCTCTCCTGTATACCTTCTGCTCCCCTCTCTCTTTCTTCTTCTTCTGGAATCCCAATTATTCTAATGTTGTTTCGTCTTATGGTGTCACTTATCTCTCAAATTCTCCCCTCGTGGTCTAGTAGCTGTTTGTCCCTCTTTTGCTCAGCTTCTTTATTCTCTCTCATTTGGTCTTCTATATCACTAATTCTTTCTTCTGCCTCATTTATCCTAGCAGTGAGAGCCTCCATTTTTGATTGCACCTCATTAATAGCTTTTTTAATTTCAACTTGGTTAGATTTTAGTTCTTTTATTCTCCAGAAAGGGCTTTTATATCTCTCGAGAAGGTTTCTCTAATATCTTCCATGCCTTTTTCGAGCCCGGCTCTAACCTTGAGAATTGTCATTCTGAACTCTAGATCTGACATATTACTAATGTCTGTATTGATTAGGTCCCTAGCCTTCTGTACTGCCTCTTGTTCTTTTTTTTGTGTTGAATTTTTCCATCTTGTCATTTTGTCCAGATAAGAGTATATGAAGGAGCAAGTAAAATACTAAAAGGGTGGCAACAACCCCAGGAAAATATGCTTTAACCAAAGTAGGAGAGATCACAAATCGTGAGGGGGTAGAAAGGGGATAAAAAGAGGTTCAAAAAGGAAGAAAGAAAAAAAAAGAAAAAAGAAAAGAATTAAAAAAAAACAAACAAGAAAAATATAAGAAAGAAAAAATATATATATTAGATAAACTAGTTAAAAAATGTTAAAAAAGAAAAAGGTAAAAGTTTAAAAAAAATTTAACCAGAAGGCGAGAAAAAAAACAAAAAATGAAAAAGAAAAAAATTAAATTAACTGCAAGACTAAAAAAAATCACAGGGATAAAGCCATGAGTTCCGTGCTTTGCTTTCTCCTCCTCTGAAATTCTGCTGCTCTCCTTGGTATTGAAACCGCACTCCTTGGTAGGTGAACTTGGTCTAGGCTGGATTTCTTGTTGATCTTCTGGGGCAGGGGCCTGGTGTAGTGATTCTCAAGTGTCTTTGCCCCAGGAGGAATTGCACCGCCCTTATCAGGGGCCGGGGTGAGTAATCTGCTTGGGTTTGCTTTCAGGAGCTTTTGTTCCCTGAGCACTTTCCGTAGAGTTCCAGAGGACGGGAATACAAATGGCGGCCTCCTGGTCTCCGGCCCGGAGGAGCCAAGAGCCCAGGGCCCCACTCCTCAGTGCGCCCTCAGAGAACAGCGCCCAGTTACTCCCGTCTGCCTGACCTCCGGCTGCGCTCCGAGCTCACCGAGCCTGCGACCAGTTCAAGATAACCCCGAGAGCTGTGAGCTTACTGTCAGCTCTGTCTCTGTAGCCGGCTTTCCCGTTCCAATACCCGCAAGCTCTGTGACACTCAGACACCCCCGATCCTTCTGTGACCCTGCGGGACCTGAGGCCATGCTGACCCCGCGTGGGCTTCGCTCCGGTTTAGCCTCTGGATCGATGTCCCTCAGCGGAACAGACTTTTAAAAGTCCTGATTTTGTGCGCCGTTGCTCCGCCGCTTGCCGGGAGCCGGCCCCTCCCCCCGGGTCTATCTTCCCGTCGCTTTGGATTCACTTCTCCGCTGGTCCTACCTTTCAGAAAGTGGTTGTTTTTCTGTTTCCAGAATTGCTGTTCTTCTTCTCTTCGATCTGCCGATGGATTTTCAGGTGTTTGCAATCTTTAGATAAGCTATCTAGCTGATATCTGGCTAGCTGAAGTAGTCTCAGCCTGCTACTTCTCCGCCATCTTGACTTCTCCCTATCTTTGTGTTTTAGATGGCTCTTGTAAGCAACATATAATTGGATTGTTTTTAATCCATTCTGAGACTCTTTGTATTTTGGTTGAAATATATTTAGTTGTTGAATTTGCCCTTTTTCTGTTTTTTTCTTTCCTCTAGCTGTCTTTGATTTAAATATTTTTCTTTAATTTCACCTTTCTCTCTGTCTATTTTTAAATAGATTTTATTTATTTATTTGCAAGCAAGGGGGTAAGGAGAAAGACAAGCAGACTCCATGCTGAGGGCAGAGCTCGACATGGGGTTCAGTCCCAGGACCTTGAGATCATGACCTGAGCTGAAATCTGGAGTCAGTTGCTAAACCAACTGAGCCACCCAGACACCCCTTTCTCCTTTTTGAATTTATTTATGTGTTATTTACCCTGAAGACATTGGCCTTAGAAGAAAGGGCAGACATCTCCATCCTTGTTAGTAATAGGAGAGAAAGAGAATATCCAAGACCAGTTTGGGGAGGAATTTCGGTAGAACTGGAGACCAGAGGGTTAGAAATACTCCTTTTTTTTTTTTTTTTTAAGATTTTATTATTTATTTGACAGATAGATCACAAGTAGGCAGAGAGGCAGGCAGAGAGAGAGGAGGAAGCAGGCTCCCCACTGAGCAGAGAGCCCGATGTGGGGCTCGATCCTAGGACCCTGATCATGACCTGAGCCGAAGGCAGAGGCTTAACCCACTGAGCCACCCAGGCGCCCCAGAAATACTCCTTTTAAAGTCAAGTATAATTTACATTGAAGACAATTTATAGATGTTAGATCCAGTTTGATGACTTTTTTGACAGTTGTGTATGTTGTGTAATGACTAACTAAAAAAATTAAATGAAAATATGAAGAATATTTCAGTTGCTCCCAAAAGTTCCTCTTGTTTCTCTCAGTCTCTCCATCTCATACTCTTCCATCGAGACAGCCACTTTTTTCTGGTGAGCAAAATAAACAAGTTTTGCCAACAACCAAAATAAGCTTGCCTACTTGTGGATGTCATATAACTGGAATTAGAGCATTTTTTTGTGCCTAGTTTCTTTTTTTAGAAAGATTTTATTTATTTGAGAGAGAGAGAGTGAGAGAGAGAGAGAGAGACAGCACAGTGAGGAGCAAAGGGAGATGGAGATTTCTCTCTGAGACGGATCCCGATGAGGGGCTAAATCCCAGAACTCTGGGATCATGACCTGAGCTGAAGGAAGAGGCTTAACAACAACCAACCGATGCCCTTGTATCTAGTTTCTTTTTTCCCTTTTTCCTTTTTTTTCTGAGATTTATTTATTTATTTGAGTAAGAGAAAGCACGAGAGGGGAGAGGACCAGAGGGAGAAGCAGATTCCTCCCGAGCAGGGAGCCTGATGCAGGGACTAGACCCTGGGACTCAGGGATGGTGACTTGAGCAGAATACAGATGTGTACCCGACTGAGCCACCCAGGCACCCTTCTGTCTAGTTTCTGTTGGCATTGTAGGCTTTCAGCCATGTTGTATGGCTCAGTTTTTGTTCTCAGTATTCCATCGTACACACCACGATTTGTTTACCCATTCTGCTGTTGAGGTAGATTGTTCATAGTTTGGGGCTGTTGTGAAATCAGGTTGCTGTGAACATTTTTGTATAAGTCTTTGTAACATGTGTTTAGAAATTTATTTTGGGTAAATTTCCATGAATGGAATGGCTGAGTCAAGTTGGAAGTTTACTTTTTTTTTTAAATTTCTTAGAGAGAGAGGAAAACAAGTAGGCAGAGCAGCAGGCAGAGGGAGAGGGAGAAGCAGGCTCTCTGCCCAGCAGGGAGCTGGATGTGGGGCTCGATCCCAGGACCCTGGGATCATGACCTGAGCTGAAGGCAGAGGTTTAACCCACTGAGCCACCCAGGCACCCCTGAAAGTGTACTTTTAAGAAACTGGCAAACTGTTGTCCAAAGTGGTTGAACTATTTCAACCCCAGCCATCCATCTTTTCCAACATTTGATGGCATTTTTTTTCATTTTGGCCATTCCAGTGGATTGAAATCTTACATCTTCAGTTTTGTTTTACATTTATCTGATGACTAATGATGTTGACTACCTCTTTGAAACTTATTGGTCACTCATTAAATTTTGTGAAGTGTCTTGAGCCCCTTTTTTTGAGTTGGATTTTTTCTAATTTTGTAGGAGGTCTTTATATACTCAGAACATGAACTTTTCATTAAGTATATGTACTACAAACATTTTTTCCCAACCTGTGGCTTGCCTGTTCATTTTTTTTTAACTAAGGTATAATTGGCATAGCATTATATTAATCTCAGGTGTACAGTGTAATGATTCAGTATTTGTGTATGTTGCGAAATGATCAGAATAAGTCTATAGTTAATATCACCACCATACTTAGTTACAGATTTTTTTATCTTGCGATGAGAACTCTCAAGATCAACTCCTAGTGGATTTCCCCTCAATTTTCTTAAACTGAAGTAGAGTTAACACACCATGTTACAGTAGTTTGGGGTATAAAAACCTTATGCTTTGCTCACCACAAGTGTAGCCACTACTTGTCATCATACAGTGTTACTGCAGTACCTTGGACAGCGTTGCCTTGTTGTACCCTTTTCCTTACCTGCCTTCAAATATATACTACAGCATTATTAACTATAGTCACCATGCTGTGCCTTATATCCCCAGGACCTACTCATTTTATAACGGGAAATTTGTACCTTTTAACCCCCTTCACCCATTTAATCCATCCCCTGCCTCAGGCAGTAACCAGTCTGTTCTCTTATATCCATGAGATTGTTTTCTGGTTTTTCTTTTTCTTGTGGTTTTTTTTTTTGTTGTTTTGTTTTGTTTTGATTTTTGTTTTCTGGTTTTTCTTAAAGATTCCACATAGAAGTGAAAACAAAATGTTTATTTTTCTGTCTGCTTATTCTAAGACTGCTTATTCCACTTTGTTTATGCAGTGATAAGAGAAAATGCAGTTCCTTTTTACCCGTTGAGTTCTTTCAGTACTATTTATTTTTTTATTTTATTTTTTTAAAGATTTTATTTATTTATTTGAGCGAGAGACAGTGAGAGAGAGCATGAGCAAGGAGAAGGTCAGAGGGAGAAGCAGACTCCCTGTGGAGCTGGGAGCCCGATGTGGGACTCGATCCTGGGACTCCGGGATCATGACCTGAGCCGAAGGCAGCCGTCCAACCAACTGAGCCATCCAGAAGTCCCTTTCAGTGCCATTTATAAAGAAGACTTCTTTCCTTCCTGAATCGCTTCGTTCTCTTACTGAAAATAATTGTGCACATGTAGATTTGTTTTTAACTCTGTTCTGGTCCGTTGACCTATTTGTTACTCATTCCAGTAACTCTTCATTATTGTGGTAACTTAGAAGTGTGAATCCTCCAAATTTGTTTTTCTTTCTTAACATTATTCCAGCTTCCCTAGATCTTTTGCATTTTGTTATACATTTTTTAAAAGATTTTATTTGTTAGAGAGAGAGCACAAGTAGGGGGAGCGGCAGGCAGAGGGAGAGGCAGGCTCCCCACCAAGCAAGGAGGCTGATACAGGACTTAATCCCAGGACTCTGGGATCATGACCTGACCTGGAGGCAGACCCTTTACCAACTGAGCCGCACACACATCCTGTATTTATTTCCTTTTTATCTTCCGCCCCTCTCCCTCTGCCCGACCCTGAGATCAAGACTTGAGTTGAAATCAAGAGTCAGATGTTTAACCAGCTGTTCCACTCAGCACCTCTGGTGTACATTTTGGCTGTCAACTTCTAGAGAAGAAGCCTCCTAGGATTTTGATAGGGATTGCATTGTATTGACCGTTACACTTAGGGAGAATAAATACTACCTTAATAATAATGACTCTTGTAGTCTCTGAAAATGATGTCCCTGCTTAGTTATTTAGGCCTTCAGTAAACAGTTTTTGTTGTCAAGGTCTTAAGCAGCTTTCAATTTACTCCTAGGTATTTAAAGTTTTTAGGCTACCGTAAATGGCTTTTTTCTTATATGTTTCATTTCCCACTTCTTTGCTGAGGTATGTTTTTTTAGTTGAGATTACAGTGAAATGAAAATAAGGTGATTTGTTGAAAGTAAGAGTAATGATAAATTAGTTTGTGACTCAGGACAAACTGGTAGGATGTGTACGTGGTTTTGGGGAGGTTGTAAGGTCAGGTTGCATAGGACGCTTTTCTTGAATGTAGGTGCTCCTTTCCCGGTGGAGTTTTGAAAGTTTGGGGTTGTGTGCAGCATCATTTTGCCAGGTACCTTCAGAGAGGGGGTAAATGGCTGAAACCATCCAGGGCCGGTCTTTTGGTCAGTAGTAGTTACAATGGGCAGAGAGTCATGGATGTTACAGATCCACGATGACTTCTGGCTGGGTAGGTAGGGTGGTGAAAAAAGGTGATTTGCTGTCAGGGAACAAGATGGTAGGTGCATGGGTGGCCTGGAGTCCTCTCTCAAGTGGGAGAGTTTGGGTGAAGTGTTATGGAGGAGGTTTTGTAGAGAGTAAGATTTCTGAATCAGTATCTGCAACATGAAGCTGATTCCAGTGACGAGAAGGCCTGGTCTATGGCCAGGGTGGACATGTTGGTGTATGTGTATGGAATGTGTGGCCAAAAGGCTCTGGAGATTTGAACACGTGGTAATAGGTGGAGCATCCCATGGCCGCTAGAACCATCTGAAGCCATGGTGAGCCTTGAAGTTGAAAGGAAGAGGGGAAGTTGGAGCCCAGGCATTTATGAGTAAGGGAGTCTGACTGAGCTGTGCTCGGGGACAGATTACTTGGGAGAGTGGATCTGAATCTTGAGGCACATCAGGGACGTTCCCTACATCGCCTGGAGGATTTCCTGAAGATAAAGGCCCGAATTAGACAGAACTTGGCTGCTCTAAAGAGAAGATGCTGGAAAGCAAAAGTCACAGTTGTCCTTTGAGCCTGAGAGGCAGAAAGCCTTGGACTGCTTCTAGTAAGTCTTTCTCTCATTTGCTGCAGATGCCTGCTCGAAGAGTCCCGTGACAGCGGGAGGGACGCCTCCTACAGCCAGTGCCCAGTTGTGCCGGCAGATTGACGGTCATCCTCACGGGATGGCAGCCCTTGGTCTGTCTCCCACATGTGGTAAGTTCTGGGTGTGATGAATGGATGCCCTCAGAAGTCCGCTCTCGTGGCCCCTGGATTTCACAGAGCTCAGGGTTGTGCATGGCCAGAGGGAGGGCTGCCAGAGAGCATGGAGGAACCGAATAGGGGTAGGAGCAAAGTCTTGGTAGCCTCCCAGTGGCTGCGTCTGATTTGGGGTCTTTGTGGGTCTGGGTGAAGTAGGGATTGTTAGTTGTTGGTTTATAAGGAAGGACTATAATGGGCAACCCTTAATTAGTTTTTATTACTATTATCATTACTAAAGATTTCATTTTTAAGTAATCTTCGCATCCAACGTGGGGCTCAGACTGCCAACCCTGAGATCAAGAGTCACGTGCTCTACCACTTGAGCCAGACAGGCACGCTGTTGTATTCTTTTATCCATTTATTACTGTGGTGAATCTGAAGTAGCAGCTCTGCCTCTTAGAGCTTTAATTTCCTCACTCATTGATTGAGCATATACATCACTTTCTTTGTGGGTATGTGAGCCCACCATCCTTTCTCTGTCCCTGCGTGGAGCAGGGCTGCTCTGGCTCCTTACAAGACATGGCGTGTGTGAGAGACAGGGATAGGCACCGCGCGCCTAGACAGCGGGTGTGGGCCAGTTTCCTGATCTCTGAGTGTCCGGCAGGCTCTAATCCTCGTGGATCTGCTCTTCTCCAGCTGTGTCCCCCCAGGACCCCGCCTATATCCGTAAGTCGGAAGTTCCTCCTCCTTCCAAAGACCATTCCTGTTCTCAGGACGTGGAGCAATTTGCTCGCAATGGCCTGGAATGCCCTGTGCCGGCTGGTATTGGTTCTCAGGTAGGAGCTCTCTGGGCCCCTAGGGGTGGGAGAGGCACTTCCCTAGAATGCCCCCAGCACCACTTGTTTGAGTTCTTTGAGAGCCTCAGCCAGGCTGATCAGTGCCTGATCAGGACACTGGGGGGATAAAAGCCCGAGACGGCTGCAGTGTTCCCCGCGATATCAGGGACCTGGTTGGGGGAAATGAATTTGTGTAGCTGGCGGATCTCTTATCATAGAGCTCAGAAGGCTTGGGCTAGACATGGAGAGAGCTTTGGTCCCATGTCAGCAGTGTTTGAATTGGAAAAGATGAGATCATCTCATAGGAAGAATCTTGAGGACTGGCTTCTGGAACACATTTGAGACCCCAGAACCCCATCTGAAAATCCCGTGTGTGGAGTCTCTCCTGCCCAGGCTTCAGCCTCAGCCGTCTTTTCTGTGAACGCGATAGGCTGGTTTCTTAACTGACCCCAAATGTGTGTGGCGATTCAGGAGTCAGTGACTTTCCAGGATGTTGCTGTGGACTTCACGGAGAAGGAATGGCCCCTGCTGGATTCTTCTCAGAGAAAACTATACAAAGATGTGATGCTGGAGAACTACAGCAACCTCGCCTCTGTGGGTAAGGCTTGAGTCGCAAGTGTTTTTGTTCTAAGTACTTGGTGTGACCCCGGGACTGTGGGGAATTGGAACATAATTGTGACCAAGCCGACCTGGTGCTGCCCCCACCGCACCCCCAGTGTCTCCTGGTGGTTGTTGAGACCTGTTCGTTCCCTTGACCTTAGACGTTGTCACGTGTGTCTGAGTTAGGTTTCTGAGTTAGGAAATCCTCATTCTTTTGAAGGGCAGTGCATGTGGGTGTTGGTGGTGTTGTGTTTTATGAAAGCCTTTCACTGTGTTCCTTAGAAATTTGGCACCATCATTTTGCCGCTCCTAAGTCAGACTTGTCCGTCTTCAGAACACTGAAGACCAAAACACTGACCCCAGCGTAACGGAGGGCTTGTTCTCTCCACGATCCTCAACACACGTCTTTCCCTGTGAGTAGGGTATCAGGTGGGCAAACCCAGCCTCATCTCCCACTTGGAGCAAGAAGAGGAGCTGAGGACCGAGGAGAGGACACGTCACCGAGCCACATCTCCTGGTAAGCAGCAGGCAGACGCAGGTGCTTCTGGGTCCCTGCTGATTCGGTGATGCGATGGAGGAAATGCTTGTCGGTACTTGTTCTGTTCAGTGATGGGATGTAAGGAGAGCCACTAGGAAATGTCACGCAGGGAAATTTGAGCATGAACCCTCCCCATTCTGTCACAGGCGCTTTGGTCTCTCTGTCCTCTCCAGGGTGTTTGCCTATGTGTGTATTTCTTTTGTCGCTTTCCCTTACCTACTTACTTTTTGCTGAGATAGAACTGACATGACACTGTGGTAGTTTCCGGTGTACAACATAATAATTCAATATTTGTATGTATTGCAAAGTGATCGCCACGGTACGTGTCATTAACATTCATCGCCGCACAGTTAACAAAAGTATTTTTTCCTTGTGATGAGAACTTTCCAGATTTACTGTCTTAGCAACTTCCCGTGCATTGCAGTATCTTTCACTGCAGTCACCATGCTGGGTGATACATCCCCAGGACTTCTTTCATAACTGGGAATTTGTACCTTTGATGTCCCTTTTGTCCCCCTTCACACCCATTTTGTCCACCCACCACCTCTGACAACTACCACCAGTCTGTTCTCTGTGTCCGTGAACTCGGTTGTACTGTTTTTGGGGGAGGGGAGGGTGGTTTGGTTTGGTTTTTGGTTTTTGGTTCTTAGATTCCACACTTCGGTGAGATCCGGTATGCCTTTCTTTGTCTAATCCCACTTAGCAGTATGCCCTCCATCCTTGTTGAAAATGGGGAAATGCCTTTCTTTTTTATGGCTGAATAATACTCCATCGTCTGTATATACCACATTTTCTTTACTGTATCTACTGGGGGGGGGGCACTTAGATCAGTCCCGTTGCCTTGGCTGTTGTAAATGATGCTGCTTTGAATGTGGGGATGTGGGTGTCTTTTCAGGGTAGTGTTTTTGTTTTCTTTGGGTAAATTACTAGAAGCTGAATTGCTTGGAGTCCCCTTTAAATGTGACATGTCCACATGAGCTTTGTCCTCGCCTTTCATACTCAACATTCCTGGTCATACTTTTTCCATTGTTATCAGTGTCAGTCTTTGAAGAATTTATTCCTTAGGGAATCAAGTTAAATGTCCTCCCTGTCACTGGCAGATGTCTCACCCAGCCACGGTTCACAGACATCATTTTTTTTTTTTTTTTAATTTCTTTTCAGCGTAACAGTATTCACTGTTTTTGCACCACACCCAGTGCTCCATGCAATCCGGGCCCTCTCTAATACCCACCACCTGGTTCCCCCAACCTCCCACCCCCCGCCCCTTCAAAACCCTCAGATTGATTTTCAGAGTCCTTCCTTCTCCTCTCTAACTCCCCTTGTCCTCCATGCTATTTGTTATGCTCCACAAATAAGTGAAACCATAGGATAATTGGCTGTCTCTGGTTCATAGACTTTTTTCCTCACGTGTGTTTCTCCCCTTTGATATCACCTTTCCTTCTTTAGGGCTCATATTGCAAAGAAATTTCCCCTGTTTCTGTCACTACCATCTCCCCGTCTTCTTTCTGCAGCTACTATTTCTCTCCCCAGGTTAATACTTTACCAATTTGTTTCAGATTGGGAGACTCCATCTAAAAACAAGTGGTCCATCCTCATGGAAGATATTTTTGGGAAGGAAGCACCCAGCAGTGTGATAGTGGTAAGATTTCCTTGGGATAATCCCAGGTCTCCCGTGCTGGGAGGAGACAGGGACAGCCTCAGAGAAGCAGATCTAGAACCAAGTGAGTGGCCTTCCCTGAGGGGCGGTTGTTTCAGACACTTGACTGTCACAGCTTAGCGGGGAAACTCTAAACCTAGCCTTAAATTTCTTGGCTTAGGTTATGATAACCAACTCTTTCTGTAACTGTGCCTCAGGTAGTAAGTGTTAGGGCTGGATTCAGATTTAAACGGTTAACAAAATATGCATGCAAAAAGCTTTGTGAAGGTCTTATCTGTGAAGCCTTAGGGGGTGGCATCCAGCCCTTTTTTTTTTTTTTAAGATTTTCTTTATTTATTTGATAGAGATGACAAGTAGGCAGAGGGGCAGGCAAAGAGAGAGGAGGAAGCAGGCTCCCCACTGAGCAGAGAGCCCGATGTGGGGCTCGATCCCAGGACCCCAGGATCAGGACCTGAGCCAAAGGCAGAGGCTTTAACCCACTGAGCCACCCAGGTGCCCCGGTGTCCTGCATTTTATGTGATCGAGCCCAGATGGGGCAGGAACAGGGTTTTGGCACTGCAGATCACAAGGTCGCTTCTGCTTCCATCCACTCGTGTGGGGATGACTAGATGATTTATAGGAACGTGGTGAGTTGTGGGAAGTGCCTTAGTCAGCATTCCTCTCTTAATCAGCAGGAAAGAACTCATCTTGGAGAGAAATCCACCGAGTACGCCCACCTGTTTGAAGTCTTCAGCGTGGGCTCTCATCTTACTCAGCAGATGGGCAGGCACACTGGCAAGAGACCCTATCACCGCCGGGACTGTGGGGCCGCTTTCAAGAACAGGCCCCATCTCGCCCAACACGTGAGCATTTACAATGGGAGGAAAATGCACGAATGTCACCAGTGCCAGAAAGCCTTCACCACGAGCGCGTCCCTCACACGACACAGGAGAATACACACGGGGGAGAAGCCCTACGAGTGCAGCGCCTGCGGGAAAGCCTTCAACGATCCCTCTGCCCTCCGGAGTCACGCGAGAACTCACCTCACAGAGAAGCCCTTTGACTGCAGCCAGTGTGGAAATGCCTTCCGAACCCTCTCCTCCCTGAAGATACACATGAGAGTTCACACTGGGGAGAGACCTTACAAGTGTGACGAGTGTGGGAAGGCCTACGGCAGGAGCTGCCACCTCATTGCCCACAAACGGACACACACTGGAGAGAGACCGTACGAATGCCACGACTGTGGGAAAGCGTTCCAGCATCCGTCCCATCTCAAAGAGCACGTCCGCAATCACACCGGAGAGAAGCCCTACGAATGCACACAGTGTGGGAAAGCCTTCCGATGGAAGTCGAACTTCAATTTGCACAAGAAGAACCACACGGTAGAGAAAACATACGAATGTAAAGAATGTGGGAAATCCTTTGGTGATCTCCTGTCGCGGAGAAGACACATGAGAATTCACGTCGTCAAGAAACCCATTGAATGTAGACAGTGCGGGAAAGCGTTCCGAAACCAGTCCATCCTTAAGACACACATGAACTCTCACACCGGAGAGAAACCCTATGGGTGCGACCTGTGTGGGAAAGCCTTCAGCGCCAGCTCGAACCTGACCACACACCGGAAAATCCACACTCAAGAGAGACGCTACGAGTGTGCGGCCTGTGGGAAGGTGTTCGGGGACTACCTGTCCCGGAGGAGGCACATGAGCATTCACCTGGTAAAGAAGCGTGTTGAATGTAGGCAGTGTGGGAAAGCCTTCAGAAACCAGTCGACCCTCAAGACACACATGAGAAGTCACACAGGAGAGAAGCCGTACGAGTGCGATCACTGCGGGAAAGCCTTCAGCATCGGCTCCAACCTTAATGTGCACAGGAGGATACACACTGGCGAGAAGCCCTACGAGTGCCTGGCCTGCGGGAAAGCCTTCAGTGACCATTCGTCCCTCCGGAGTCATGTGAAGACTCACCGGGGAGAGAAGCTCTTCGTGTCATCCGTGTGGAAGAGGCTCCAGTGACGCGTCATCTTTAAGGGAAGCCACAAGAGCTTAGACTGGGAAGAAGCATTGTTGGTGTGAGGGAGGCAGGAGCACTTTGATGAGCTCTGCTGGACACAGAAGAGTACGTACTCTGTGACAGGAGAGACCCAGTTTGTGTCATGGCTGCGGAAGAGCTGTTTCTTCTCGTCACTGTGGGGTTTGTGAGGACTCATGTTGGGCGCAAAGACATAACCTGTGCAGAAGCCAACTGTGTACATCCAGCTCTTTGAGGAAAATGAGGACTTCAGGGAGAGAAACCGTAGCTTCGTATTTAAGGTCAAAATGACTTTGGCACCACCTGGCACTTTCGGGGCATCTGAGTAAGCACAGTAGGGAGAACCTCTGTAAATCCGCTGTCTGGGCAAACCTTTGCGGGTCTCACTCTGTATTCCTCATAAAAGAAATCATACTAAGGAGAAAAACTTGTAAAGTAGGAATGTGCAAAGGTCTATAATAGGTCAGAAAACGGGCCAACTGCCTATTTTTGTATGGCTTGCAAGCTAAGAATGGTTCCATTTTTGTTTATAAAGATTTTGTTTATTTATTTGACACACAGAGAAAGATCACAGTAGGCAGAGAGGCAGGCAGAGAGAGTAGGGAAGCAGGCTCCCTGCTGAGCAGAGAGCCCGATTCGGGGCTCGATCCCAGGACCCTGAGATCATGACCTGAGCCAACGGCAGAGGCTTAACCCACTGAACCACCCAGGTGCCCCAGTTGTTCCATTTTTAAAAGGAGAAAAATGTGTGACAGATACCATTTGCAACTCACAAAGCCTAAAATGCTTGCTTTCTGGTCCTTTACAGGAAAACATGGCCAGCCTTGGGTCTACAGCAGCAGTTTCTAACCGGGGGTGATTTTGCTTGTTTGGAGACATTTCAGGTTGTTAAAACTGGGGGGAGATCCTTCTGGCACACAATGCACAGGAGTCCCTCCAGCAGAGAATTACGCAGCCCAAAACGTCAGTATTGCCGAGGTTAAGGGACAGCTAAGGGATTCACAGTTTTTGTGAAATGTTATTCATGCTAGGAGAGGTTTCTACTTAAAACTTCAAAAAATACAATCAGTGTAATTCAGGGAACGTGAGAACCCACACTTTAGACAATCCCCACGTGGAGATGACTCTAGCCACAGCCCCCCTCACTTGTGCTTAGGAGAATTGCTACCCTGGTGGAATTTTCCATTGACCATAAAATTTCATTTGTCAGTCTTTATTCATGAAAACAGATCCCAGCTCATTAATTTGTAGTCTCTGTTTTTAAGATCATGCTCCTCTAACGCTAATGCTTTATCACAGAAGGTTTGTATATAATATTTTTATTATAATTCCATTCCTGATACATGTTAATTTCCTTCTGGATAACTTACTTGACCAGTGGACTGGTTAGAATTATGTTACATACTGTGTAACGTGGGTATTTTTTAATATCTGTTTATTATGAGTATCTAATTCAGGTGTACTGGATCACCACACAATGTCTTCCATCTGATGGATCCTCTGGAATGTTCTTGGTTTCCTGTCCAGCTGAGAGGGACGTACACCTCTCATTGCTCTCCTAGTGTCTTCTCTTTATGTCAGGAAAATCCAGCTTTTGTCAGATTACTGACTAATGCTATTTTTAAAAGCCTCTTGCAACTTTTCTGCGGTTAGTAAGTCTTTGTCTCACAGCCTGGCTGTTGACAGATCAGCAGATGTCCCTGTGTGGGCTGTGAGAGAAAGTGCTTGAAAAGGAGTTCTCCCTAATTGGATTCTTCTATGTTTTGTTTTGCTGTTGGCCCTGCTGCTCACCTTGCAAGGAAACCAAGTACCTGGTGTTACAGGAGCGGTCTTGGGACCATGAGGATGCAAACCACAGGCTCCAGAGGAACCTGCAGAAAAGTCACAATGATCCTGGCCTCCCCAATAGCTTCTTTGTCTCCACTAGCCATGGATTTGTTATTTCCAGACTTCCTATTACAGGAGGAAAAAAATAAAACATTACTGGAGTAAGCAGCTTTGGATATTTCATTGTTGTCAATTTAATAATTTTTTCAGTCGGGGGAGGGTTCCGCTCCTGGTGTTTGCCGTCTCATACATACACTCAGTCCTTGGAAGGTTCTATAACTGCTGTCTGTGGGGTTATTACCGGCTTAACACTCGGAACTGTTGGAAATGGGTTTTTTTTTTTTTTACATCTTTAAGCCACGTTTTAAAATTGTACTTCAAGTCTTTGACATACTTAATTAAGTATTTAAGTTCTTGACTTCAAGTGTATCAGTTTTTACAAAAGCCCTAAGAAGCCAGTACCATCGCTGTCTCCCCCTGGCGAATGGAGAATCAAAGGCACACAGTCCAGGTTCAGGCCGGTCCTAGTGCTGGTGTTTGAGTCCATGCTTCCTCTTGTGTCAGGCCCCATTCTGTCTATGCCCCACATCTAGAGCAGCGAATTGGGATTTTTGCCCTCATGGGGCTTACATTCTGCTTAGGGTAAGGCGCCTGATAAACAAATGAGTAACTAAATATATCGTGTATCAAGTGGTGGTACATACAGTGAAGGCAAAATTAAGCATGGCGTCAGTGAGGGAGTGCAGGGATTCAGCAGACCGGTCAGATGGGCAGGGAAAGAGTGAGCTCAGCCAGAGAGTTGGGTGTTTGAGCGGAGATGTCCGTGAACTCCGAGTGCGCCATATGTAATCGGGAAGAGCAGCCTTGGCAGCTCACGGGCCGTGAGAACGAAAACTCGGCCTGGGACCGCCATGCAGTAGCAACGAGGCCAGTGTGGCTGGAGTGGAGGAAGCTTGGGAGTCACAGAAGATGAGGCCAGAGCTGGGTCAGGATCCCGATCTTGTGGGTTTCCTGGAAGGACTTTGCCTTTTATCTTTCACGTGGTAGGAAGTCGGTGGAGGGCTTTGAACAGAGGGGTGGTGACTGTCCAAGTTCTGTTTGAATCGCTGGCTTCTGAGTTGACAGACTAAGGAAGGACAAAGGACAAACAAGCCTGCTAGCAAGCCATTGCAGAATACAGTTAAGAGACACTAGGGGCCAGACTGGTGTTAGCAGGGGAGGTCTGAGAAGCACAGGGATGAATGTAGCTGTTAATTTTCACTACCAGACAGCAATCATTTATTCCCTGGCAGTGCACCTTTCCTCTCGCTGACATGACTTACAGTTAGTTCCATTTTCCCCAGTTATGAGCATGGCTACTTTAGGAGATGGCGTGCATACTTTGTGGAGCCTTGGTGAGTTAGCCCAGAAGCAAATTGCCGGCGTGAGGTCTGTGCATGTTCGGCTTAACGGTATTGATGCCAAAATCATGTCTACAGTGGTGTATGTGTGTGTGTTGTGTGTGTGTGTGTGTGTGTGTGTGTAAACGTTTAAAACAGGTTTGACTGAAAACACAAAATGCTTAATTCACACACGTACAACTTAATTATTATGTGAACAAATCCATGTGATCAGGCAAGAAGAAATAACTACCAGCATAGCTGACATCCCTTTGCCTCGCGCCCACAACAAACCCTCCCCTACTGTGCATGGGTAACCAGAATTCTGACTACCTACACGGCGTGGGTTTTTTGTTTTTGTTTTGTCTTTGAGCTCAATACGGAACCATATGCTATGTGTTCTTTTGTCGGTCTGACTTCACTCATTATTTCTGTGAAATTGATCCTTAGCATTTAGAGTATTTCTAGCTAGTATATTTTATGTGTGTGTGTGTGTGCGTGCGCGTGTGTATGTTGAACACCGAATGTTCCACAATTATTTAAGCAGCTTGTGTCAGTGGACATTTCATTTTTCAGTTGGGGGCTGTTGTGAATAATGCTGCTACAAACATACTTCAGCGTTCCTGATCGTGCACAGGTACATGTATATTTCTCTTGGGTGTATACGCTGGACTGAAATTGCTGGGTCTTACAAGGTGCGTATGTTCATTTTTGTAGATGACGCCAAATTTCGAAAGTGCTTGTGCAAGGTTATTTCCCAGCAAGCTATTTTGTAGAGTTGGATAAAGTACTAAAGTTGCCTGCCTTTTTCTTCCTGTGATGTATGTATTACAAACCCTCTGGATGGGAGTCTTGCATGCTCTCTCCCACTCTGTGGCTTGTCTACAGTGTTTTAAGTGGTATCTTTGGTTGAAATGAATTCCTAATTTTAATTTTATGGACAGTTCTTGCATGAAAAATATTTGCCACCCAGAAGGCAAGAAGACATTCTGTGATTTCTTCTACAAGTTGGTTTTGGCTTTGGTTTGGTTTTTGGCTTTAGTATATACCTGTAGATCTATGTTTAGATCTATAGCCCATGTGAAATTAATTGTTGTATGTACTGTGTGAGCTGTTAATCTTAGTTTTATTTTTTCCATATTGACCCAGCATTGTTTATATAAAAAGTACATCTTGGCCCTAAGAATTGGAGATGTATCTTTTTCATATATTGAATTCCATGTGTATCTGGTTTAATTCTGGGCTTTTTAGTCTACTGATTTATTTGTTTATGCCCCTTGCCACAGTGTTTAAATTATAAGAAGCTTTATAATAAGCTTTAATGTTTGGAATGTCTAGTTCCCCCTCATATTATTCTTTTTCAGTGTCTTCCTAGGTATTCTTGTCTGTTTTTAAGATTATTTTTTTCTCTTAAGTACCCTTTATAACCAACGTGGGACTCAAATTACAACCCGAGATCAAGAGTCACATGCCCAGCTAACTGAACCAGCAAGGCACTCTTATATGCACTTTCCTATTATCTTGTTGAACTCTATTAAAATTACCTTGTTGGTATTTTTATTGTCATTGCCTTGAATTTATAAGTTAACTTGAGGAGAACTAACAATTCTATATTGTAAAGTCATCTTATCCAAGAACAAAGGGTATCTCCATTTGTTCAGGTCTATTTTAGTGTTTATCTGGAATGTTAAAAAGTTTTCCTTACACAAGTTTTATACATTCCTGTTACGTTTTCTCTAAGTATTTAGTCATTTATTATAAATGAGCTTTTCTCCATTATGTTTTCTGTTCACAGTTTTTGTACATGAAAGCTACTAATTTTGTAACTTGCCAGTGCACTGAATTAGTTTTTGAGTTAGTTGTATTACTGGTTTTCTAGGTATGCTGCCGTATCACCTGCAAATTGAAATATCTTGTTTACCAGTTCTACACCTCTAATTGTTTTTGGTTGTCTAATTGCATTGGCTAGTAACCTCTAGTACAGTGACAAATAGTAGCAGAGATAGAGGGCATCCTTGCCTTTTTCTAGAGGAGGTTCTCCTGTTGTTTTCCCATTAATTAAGATAATGTCTTTTAGAACTAAGATATTATATTTATTTTATCATATTGAGAAGATATCCTATATTCTTGAATGTTTTGTCATGAATGGGGGTTGAATTCTGTCCGGTTTTTTGAACATCTATGAAGAGGATCATGAGTCTTCTGACTTATTAATAAAGTATGTGATACTAATAAATATTTCAATATTCAACAAAACTTGCATTCCTGGAGTGAATTTCACTTGTTCGTGGTCTATTATTTTCTAAATGTGGTGCTGGATCCTTTTTGCTAGTATTTTGTTTAGAAGTTCTCATTGGTATTAATGTATGATAATTGGTCTGTACTTTGTACTGTCTGGTTAGGTATCAGTATTATACCTGCTTCATAAAACGTATTGGGAATTTTTCCTTCTGAGTGCTTGGGGATAATTTATATGGCATTAGGACAATGTGGGTTTTGGATGATTTGGTAGAATTCCCTTTGAAACCATCTGAGTCGTGTCTTTTAGTGGTATATTTCTTTAGGAATTTTCTCTCATAGAAATTAGTCTTTCTTGAGCTTTCTAACTTGAATGAGTATTGGTAATCTGTATTTTCCTTGGAAATTGTCTATTTCATTTAGCATGGAGATCAGCAAAGTAGTTAAGGATTTTTAAAATGTTTTCTGTTTTAGTGGTCATCATCTCTTTTTATATATTTACTTGCTCTTTTCCTGGGTCAAATGAGCTATTGCTTTGTTTGCTTGTTTAAAAATGAAATTTTGACTAATTAGACCTATTATTTTTCTGTTTTCCTCTTTACTGTCTGCTTTTATCTCCACTCCTTCCTTACACTTTGTTTTGGTTTATTTTTTCTTTTTTTCTTAACCAGCAATTAATTTATTCTTAATCTTTCATTTTATTAAGTGCTTTCTGCACTGAATTTTCCTCTGATTACTGCTTTAAGTTGCATTCCATGGCTTCTGATACATAGTTTCCATCATCACTGTTTCTTTGAAATTCTGTAATTTCAGTTTATACTTCCCTTTTCATTCAGGAGTAAATAAGGGGTTTTTAAGTTTCCCAGTAGGTTTTTTTTTTTTTTTCATTTTTGTTCATGAATTACAGGTTTATTGAATGTTGAGTTTCTGCAGTTTGAATATAATAAGCCTAGATAGAGATGTGTTGGGTGGGGGATGGGGGAGCTTGCATTAATCCTACTTTGATGATCTCTCAGTTTTCTGGATCTGTAGTTTGGTGTCTGTCACTAATTTGGAAAGTTCTCATCAGTTATTACTTAAAATATTCTGTTTTTTCCTGTTAATTCTCCTCCTACCTTGATATTCCATAACACCTACATTAACACTTTTTATAAATTGTCCCATGGTTCTTGGATATTTTGTCTTTCATCCTTTTTTCTTCCCCCTCTTTGTATTTCTGTTTTAGAAGTTTCTATTGAAGCGTCTTCAAGTTCACCAAGTCTTCTCAGCCAGGTCCAGTCTGCCACACCCATCAAGGACAGTCTTCGCTTCTGTTGCTGTGTTTTTGCTTTGTGACATTTCCTTTTGATTCTTAAGAGTTTTCATTCTCAGCTTATGTTACTCATTTGTTCTTGCACATTTGCTTTTTCCATTAGAACACAAAGCATGGGGGCACCTGGGTGACTCAGTGGGTTAGGCCTCTGCCTTCAACTCAGGTCATGGTCTCAGGGTCCTGGGATTGAGTCCCGCCTCGGGCTGTCTGCTCAGAGAGGAGCCTCCTTCCCCCTCTCTCTCTGCCTGCCTCTCTGCCTACTTGTGATCTTTCTCTGTGTGTCAAATAAATAAAATCTTAAAAAAAAACAAAAACCAACAACATGTAGCATGTTAACTATAGTTATTTTAGATTCCTGGTCTGACCGTTCCAAAATCTGCTATAACTGAATCTGGTTCCAATGCTTATCTCATGTTAGACTGTTCTTACTTTGCCTTTAACATGCCTTGCAGTTTTTGTTTCTTTGTTGTTTTTTTATTTTTAAGTTGAACATGATGTGGTAGGTTAAAGGATCAGCAGTAATAGCCCCTCAGTGTGTTTTAGTTTTTCTGACTAGAGGTTAGCCTGTGTTCATGGGGTGCTGTAGCTATTATGTGAGAGGCCAGAGTTTCCTCTGGTGTCCCTCTTTCCTTTGGGTTCTAGAGATTCCTTAAATCTGGATTAAGACTAGCAACTTTTTTAACTAGTCCTCTTCATACAGGAGCCTTCTCTTCATACAGGAGATCCTTCTCATTCTTCAGTTACAAGCAACAGGAGTTTCTTTTTTTGTTGTTTTTTAGCCCATTGCTACTTTTCTGAATTTAGGGTAAAAGCTGATTTTTTTTTTTTTTAAGCCTACCAATTACTCCTTGAGAATAAAATGAATAAATACGCTTCCTAAAGACAAGTTCCAGCCTTGGGCCTTTGACAATTGTTTTGATTTAATATTTGTCATAATTGTTTTAAAAAGAGTTTCTCCACTTTATCGAAGAAGTGGCAAATTTGAATACTTTACCAGATAAACCTGCTGTCCTCTGCACACCACTGTGAGGTGGTCTTTTGCCTACAGAAGACACAGGTGAGAAGAGTGCTTACCTGCTAGAAACAAACCATTTATTTGCCAGGTGCTTACACTGCAGTGGATCAGTTTGGCTGATGGTACATGGCGAACAGGGGTGCATAGTCATGGGTTTGCATCCTCCATTTGCCTTCCTGGAATCCCTGCACCCTTCCTTTCCATGTGCAGTGCCTCTACACAGGCAATTGTGTGAGCAGTGATGGCACTTGCACATCTGTGAGCAGAAGTGCTCAACATCCCAAAGGCCTCGGTGAAAGTGTTCCCAGGCTCATTAGTGAAGAGCAGTCATTGGCATTGCTGGATCGGTGGGGAAGAAAAAAGGTGTACCCTAGAGGCCAGGCCCAGGAGGAGGAGAGCACTTTCTCTGCATTGATGAAAGTGGGGCTGTGTAATTAGGAGCCTTGGGAATCCAGCACAGCTACACAGTCTGTGCAGTCCCATAATCACATCAATTACAGGAGGAGAAGGAAAACTCCATTCCCAGTGACACCTCAGTGGCCTGGAACTCTTGCTTCTCCTTGCACTGCCCTGCTGTTGTCAGGACAAATGTCATCTCGCACATGATCTCTCTGGAGAGACCTTCTAATTACACTCTTGCTCAGTCTTCATGTTTTACTCTAGCTTTCTATCCTTTGGTTCTTTCCACTAGGAACCAGCTATACCCTCTGTCGGGGACTGCCTCCGGCTGGGAAAGTCCCCGCCATTACAAGAAGGTGCTTGGCTCACTGCTAGCAAAACATGCTGCAAGTATACAATGAACTTTCTGGTGAAGCCCGCCTAAAGGAGGACATAGTTATTGGCTGTATCAAATTTAATCAGCATAGTAACAGGACTCTCATTGGCTCTCCCCATGGCTTGACCCCTTATTGGTCACCCTGCTGTATATAAGCTAAGGAAGTTGATTAAATAAAGGGAAATGAAGCATTAACACCATACCAGGCTCATTGTTGTCCTTGCGGGCCGAGGGCGACACCCTCTACTGTTTTGGGAACTCCAGTCCAGTCAGGTCACCCTCTAGGGAGCCAGGGAGTATCACTGAAGTGCCTTACACTGAATTCCACTTCGAGAAGAGGGGCAGTAAGACTAGGTACCGTCTTCAAGGGAATAGTGGTCTAGAAGGAGACATGTAAACAGTAAGATAGAGAGTGTAGGCAATTAGTCCATTCGGGAAGTCCCGAGGAGGGTATATTGGCAATCAATGAAAACCAGATAGGGGTCATGCAAGCTAAGTGTAGATGGCTTATGTATGCTGTTCATGATCAGAATTGAAGAAACATGCCAGTCTTGGGTGCAAAGGCACATTCTTTGACAGGTAACAGGATTCTCTTTGAAATAGTAGATAAAGCTGAAGGGGCAACATAGGATAGATTATGTAATACACAACATATGCATCAACATTTTTTAAAAGATTTTACTTATTTTTCAGAGCACAAGCAGGGAGGAGCAGGCAGAGGGAGAAGCAGGCTCCCCACTGAGCAGGGAGTCCGGTGCAGTACTTGATCCCAGGACCCTGGGATCAGGACCTGGGCCAAAGGCAGACACTTAAACAACTGAGCCATTGAGGTTTCCCATCTATCAATACTTTTTTTTTTTAAAGATTTTATTTTATCTGACAGAGAGAGAGATCACAAGTAGGCAGAGAGGCAGGCAGAGAGAGGAGGAAGCAGGCTCCCTGCTGAGCAGAGAGCCCGATGTGGGACTCGATCCCAGGACCCTGAGATCATGACCTGAGCCGAGGGCAGCGGCTTAATCCACTGAGCCACCCAGGCGCCCCTATCAATACTTTTTTAAAAAGATTTTATTTGTTAGGGGTCACAAGCAGACAGAGAAGCAGAGAGAGACAGGGGGAAGCAGGCTCCCTCCAGAGCAGAGAGCCCGATGTGGGGCTTGATCCCAGGACCCTGAGGTCATGACCTGAGCCGAAGGCAGAGGCTTTAACCACTGAGCCACCCAGGTGCCCCCCCCCCCCCATCTATCAACATTTTATTTATCAACCTCAAATGTTAATTGGAAGTTGGTGAAAATCCACTGCTATCCCTTTAGGACAATGTATTTATATTTGCTGCATAATAAACTATCAAGAACAGTGGCTTAAAACCACCACCATATGGTTTATTGTTGATTGATAGTTTGCGCTGTGCTTGGCAAGGCTCCCTCGTGTCTGCCATGGAGGACTGCCAGTTTGTCTGGCCAGCACCTTCACTCAAGAGCTCCTCATCCTACAGTCCAGATAAGGCCTGTACCTGCCCTTCCAGAGCATTCCAGAAGATTAAGGCCCCCTCCTGTGCAATTTTTCGGTCAAGTCCCTGTTTGTGTCCTCTTTGCCTGCGCCCCATGGATGAGTGCAATCACATGGCTGGGCCCAGAGTGAAGGTAACCAGTCACACAGAAGGGGTGTGGGTCCAGGAAAGGGAAGAAATGGTGGCCATTTCTGGAATCCCCACAGGACCAAATGAGAGGACACCTGGGTGGCTTAGTTAAATGTCTGCCTTCAGCTTGGGTCATGATCCCAGGGTTCTGGGGTCCAGTCCTGAGGGCGGGCTCCCTGCTCAGCGGGGAGTCTACCTCTCCCCCTTGCTCGTTCTCTCTGTCTCTCTCATTCTCTCCTTCTCTCTCTCGCTCTCCCAAATAAGTAAAACTTTAAAAAAAAAAAAAAACAACAGTCCAAATGAGAGAACAGCTTTATAGAGCTATAACTGACATCTAATGAATTGCACACACTTAAACAATTTAAGTTTTCGCTTACCAAACAAGTTGATACCTTTTTGCCTGTGTCCAGAGCTCACGGTGGAGGTTCTCATGCTCTCTGGTGGAACATTCAGAGATCTGAGCAAGCACTTGTCTGAGGGGCCTTAGAGTTAATGTGGCGTACAGGCTTGGAACACGCTTGGAAACAAAGTATGCTGAAATGGGAGAAAATTCGGCTCACCAGTGAGAAGCTGATCACCCCAGGAGACCAAAGCACATTCTTTTAGGAGACTGCAAGCCTTTGTACAGCTGCTAAGACCCCAGTAATAAGCAGCTTTTATCTGAAAGGCCTCAAAAACTATAAATCTGGCTAATTACCTTTTGGGTACTACTGGGGCAGAGTAAATCCTACAAGCTCGAATCACTGGCTTCATGTTTCTGTGCCTTGACGTCTTGATGTAGGCAAGTGGAAGCAGCACTTTCCAGCCAGGTTCTATGTAAGTCCCACCATTGCTTTGTGTTTTTAGAGACATTTGAGCCTTTATTAATGTCTCTTTTCTGGGCATTGGAAAGGATAGGTGTTGTCTATGGATGGCATCCTATCTGATTGGTTAATAGAAGTCCCTTTTCAGTAGAGAAGTATAACTCTGTTGGATGACATTGGCCTTTGATCCTATGTGTTTTCTTGTACTGGCTGTGTCTCCAGTGGTTTACAGTGGGATTTATGGTAAGTTTAGGCAATAGTTCTTGATGGAGTTGGGTTTCCCCGCTAGATGGGACAGGAGAGTGAGGTTCCACATCCTTAAGACAAGGCCATAGAGACTCAGCCAACTCTGTCCAAAAGAACCTCTTAGTCCTTTAGCTGGTGGGAGAAAGTGCACCTTATAGGCTATTGGGAATTACTTCCTGCCTCAGACCTAAGGAGGACATAGCTCCTCCAAGAAGGGAGGTCAGCAGGTGGAGAGATGTCTTTCTCCAAAGGAATCCACTTGGAGACAGAATTCATAGGAATGTTTCACCTCAGAGATCAGCAGAGAATATTTTCAGATAATATAGTTACAGAGATTACTTTGAATCAGCAGTCTGTGCCGCTGTTCCCCGCTTTGCAAAGTGGAAATAATAGTAGTATCTGTTTCCTTAAGGTGGTTGTGAAGATGAACTGAGTTAACACATGTAGGTGCCTGGACTAAGGCCAGTCATACTGTGAGAACAAAACAGTCAATCTAATAAGTATTTTCTTAGGATGTTCCACACACTTGGCATTGGCGTTCAAGCAGATAACAACAGACAGGGTTCTTTTCCCTGGGGTTTTGAGACCACTGAAAGTGTTCATCTGTTTACTCGATGAATGTGCACTGGTGCTTCCATTCCTGACCTGTGGCCTCCTGCATGCAAAGACTCTTGAATACAGGCCAGTGTCCTGGATTCATTCTATTCTGGGACTTAGGAAAACCAGGATCTTCCCCCTTGCTTCATACTTCTTTCATTTTTCCTTTCCTTGACTCCTTTGTTTCATGGCAGACCAGGTGGTTCTCGTCCAGGAGTGACTTTGCTCGTAGTCATTTAGCAGTGACATTTAGCAGTGTCTGGAGACCTTTCTTATCTTTAACTAGGGTTGGGGAGGATGCCACTAGCATCTAGTGTACAGAGGCCACAGATGCTGCAAAACATCCTACAACACATAGGACAGCCTCCACCACAAGAGCCCATCTGGACCCAAATGTCAACAGTCCCCAAGTTGAAAAACTCTGTGGTAGAGTAATAATTTCTATACTAGGCACTAAATGGGAGACAGAAGACAATCAGATAGTATTCCAGGCTCATTAGGATGGTCCTATCCTCTTGGCTTCATCTAATTCTGCTGAGGTCACTAGGAAGAAGTTTCATGAAAAGGTTGGAAGCTAAGACCTTATTGCACTGAATGAAGTGATTTTGTTTCTGAAGGTTGCCAGGGAGAGGGGGTAGGGAGAGGGTGGTGGGGTTATGGACATTGGGGAAGGTATGTGCTATGATGAGTGCTGTGAAATGTATAAACCTGGTGATTCACAGACCTGTACCCTTCGGGCTAATAATACATTATATGTTAATAAAAAAATAAAAAATTATAAAGAAATAAAATAAAATAAAGTGACTTTGTTTGAGAGAGTCGGTTTGCATCACACCCTCAGACACCTGCTGGGAAGAATGCAACTGGGCATAGTTTTCCAGGTTACAGGATCCAAGCCAATAGAGCTACCTTTTTGGCACTAGATGGGGACTCAAATAAATCAATGGTGTTAATAAATATGGTGCCCACTACTTTGTGAGAATCTCTATGTGAGACAATTAACACTAGTTTTCTGTAATCACCCCAACAGTTATTTACAGATGAAGAATTTGAGGCAGCTTAGAGCTAGTAAATATCCTAGTAAATGGTGAAGTTAGGATTCAGACATTGGAATCTGCCTGAGGCCAAATCTAGTGATCACCAAGAGGGTTCAACGGTCCTCAAATCAATGTAAGACAGTTTTTGTTCTCAGTTCAGAAGACTCTACCCATTCTACCCATTCTGTCTCAACCAGTAAAAAAGGATGCTTTGCCCTCTCAGTTCCCTGTTGTGGGGAGTCTCTATCTGGGGCCATTTCCTGGTCTAATCCTTAAACTCTAAGTTCAGGAAGGTCCTCTCCTGGTTTGTGCAGATCTAGCCTCCAGCATGTGCTCCTGGGGCTGTTCAGAGAGCTGGCTTTGAACAAGGCCCCTCCCCTATGTGGCTCCATTGGTGCCCTGAGTCAGCTCTGGAGAGTCACTCAGCTCCATCTAATCTACCATAGCCTGTTCAATCCTCTCTACCCGGTTTTTCCAAACCTGTCCTGCTGGTAATGGAGATCCTTTCCCTGTGCCGTCCCCCTCGCTCCATGGCAGTATAAGCTATTGTAGTTAATAGGGTTAAAGGAATGGAGACTGTTGAAAAGCTCTGCACCTTTTCGTGGCCAATATAGAGTTTGGTGGCCCTCATGGATCATGATGGCTGACACGTACTGAGTGCTTATACCAGACACTGTTCCGAGCACTCAAGTGTAACATTTAATCCCCACCAGAACTCTTCAGGAAATGTATTGTCATCACTATTACAGATAAGGACATAGAGGCACACAGATGTGACTTGTGTAAGATCACACCATTGTGAATGATGGCAGATTTGAGCCCAGAGTCCTCTTGCACACTGCTCTGCTGCCCTTCAAAATATGGCAAGTGCCATGAAATCTGGACTTGTAGGAAGCTGGTGGTCAGTGTAGGCCTCTGAAGAGTTGAAAGTTTTGATTTGAAGCCTGATTGTGAGAAGGAGTCAGACACGTGAAGACTTGGCAAAGCGTATACCAGGCAAGGAAGATGGCAAGTAGATTGCTTCTTACATGGATCAATGAAGGCCAGGATTCTCTTTCCCTTAAAATAGACACCACAATGAGTTTCCTAAAGAAGCTTATTATTAACATCCCAAGTATAGGTCAATGGCCACCACAAAAGCAAGATTCAGTATATAAAATTTTATGGAGTGAGGGAGATCAGTATGAGACTGCCCAGATAGATAACGGTTTCCACACTGAGACCAGGGAGACCCATGGTCCAGCATTCCTGGTGCTAAAAGCCAGAATATAACTGAGAGGAGTAAAGTCGAATCAGTAATGTGAAATGCTTGTCACTCCTGCCCCCCTTCTCCCCAAAGCACTCCTTAATTTGCCTTCTCCTCCCCTGATACTTGCTTACAGGAGTCTGTGTCCTGGAAATAGCATATTTTCATGAGAAGTTTAGTTATTGGTTGACCATTCTTTTTCTTGCATGAACAGTAAGACTTTTGGTGTGCTGCTTCAAGCTTGTCTTCAGTTTAGGGATGTTTTTCTTCTAGTAAATCATGAGTAGTATTTATGTTTTGTCTTCAGATTACATACTCAGGAACACCAGCTATCAGCACTTTGGATCTCTGTTGTCTGTCCTTAGCTTTGGTTATCTCACTGAGAGTAGACTCCTCTCCTGAAAAGTCTCCTCAGAGCCCTTTTCATGTCCCTGTTCCTCAGACTGTAGATGAAGGGGTTCAGCATGGGGGTGACCACCGTGTACATCACTGAGGCTATTGAGCCCTTTCTGGAGGGATGAGTTGTTCCAGAAGTGAGGTAGACTCCAAGGCCTACCCCATAAAACAAGGAGACAACCAAGAGATGAGACCCACAGGTGGAAAAGGCTTTATACTTCCCTGCCACCGATGAAATGTCCATTATGCAGGAAATAATTCTATAATAAGAAAAAAGGATCACAGTCAGGGGAATGACACCCAGCAGGCCAGTTACAAAATACAGCAGGATGTCATTGGCAAGGGTGTCAGAGCAGGCAAGCTTGAGGATCTGAGTATGTTCACAGAAGAAGTGGGGGATTTCTATCTCTTTGCAAAAGGACACCCTCAAAAACATCAAGCTTTGCAACAAAGAATATGTCAGGCAGATGAACCAAGAAAGCAGAAGCAGGAAACCACAAAGGCGAGGGCTCATAATGACTGTATAGCGCAGGGGATGACAGATGGCCACAAACCGATCATAGGCCATCACCGTCAGTAGCAAATTATCTAGTCCAGCAAAAATCATGAAAAAATACATCTGGGTAAGACAGCCTTCATATGTGATGGTATTGCTCTGTGTCTGGATGTTCACTAGCATCTTAAGGACAGTGGTGGAAGTGAAACCTATGTCAGTGAGGGACAGGTTGGAGAGGAAGAAGTACATGGGTGTGTGGAGGTGGGAGTCATAGTTGATGGCCAGAATGATGAGAAGGTTCCCAAGCATGGTGACCAGGAACATGGATAGGAACAACCCAAAGAGGAGGGGCTGCAAGTCCATATCTTCTGAAAGTCCCAGAAGGATGAATTTCAAAACCACTGTTTGGTTCCCAGCTTCCATACGACTTATGGAAATTGCCTGGAAAGAGGCAATGTTAAAACAATGACAAAAGAAGAATGTGTCATTATATTTCAAACTCATGAGGTCTTGTGCATTACATAAGAGTTGTGGTTGTGATTTCTTTAGTTGACCAAAATCTCTTCAGTAACACCCTCCCCTTCCTGTTTGTATCACTACTACCAGGATCACCTCTTTAAAATGAATGTCCCAAAGCAGCCAGTAGGCTTAGTTGGCAGAGCATGGGTCACTTGATCTTGGGTTTATGAGTTTGAGTCCCACATTGAGTGTGGAGATTGCTTAAAAATAAAAACTTTAAAAAATAAAATAAGGGGCTCCTGGGTGGCTCAGTCGGTTAAGCGTCTGCCTTCAGCTCAGGTCATGATCTCAGGGTCCTGGAATTGTGCCCTGCATCAGGGGCGGAGGCTAGGCTCCCTGCTCAGCCCAGCCTGCTTCTTCCTCTGCCTGACACTTTACCTGCTCATTCTCTCTCTCTCTCAAATAAAGAAGTAAAATCTTTTAAAAATTAAAATAAAACAAAACAAAATAAAAAAATAAATGTTCCACACCATGTCGGGGTCTCCTCTGCATCATCCCCCATGCATGGGTGCCCCACCTCTGCTGTATAATTCCTATGAGAGGACCACTAGCCTCATGAGAATCTCCATCCTGCCCTGTGTCTGTGGTCTCTTCAAGTTCTGGGAAACAGAGAAGAAGGAGATCATCGAGACTTGCAGAATTTAGTAATATTTTTTGTTCTCATGCCTAACTAGTGTGTGCCTGGTATCTTATTAGTATCTAGGAACAGCACATTCTCTGTGTTGTTTGGTTCTGATAAGGATGCTGTGCAAAGATTTTATAGATAATTCTTTAATTATTACAGTAACTCCTCCATTGCTGTCCTAATTTGTCCCTCAATCACCATCATAATGATCAAGGTACCACAATATGCTTCAATTCCAAAGAGTAAATCAGACACCCTCCCCACCCCCGAACCATACATTCTAATTATTCTCTGCAAGTTCGTATTGTAGTTCCTTCCATTTCTTTAGGTTAGGACAACTCTGACTTTTCTATTTCATTTTCATTTCATATCCCAAGCCCTTAACACAATACCTGGTGCTCTCTGTATATTTTGATTGAGTGAGAGTAACAGAAGAAATTTTCAGGGTATAGTAAAGACAATTCCCTATCATAAAATCCTCTAACTAGGAAGACACACCATTTATCATGAAGGTTTTCCAAATGAACATAAAGGGAATGCAGGCCCTACCTTTTATTTCACCTGGTAAAAAAAAAAGTAAGAAGCCTTAGTTTATGTTTGGATATTAGGTCTCTGTGACAGGAGGAAATTTCTAGACTCAGAGGCAGTTGCCTTCAATTTTATATACATTCAAAAAAATGTATACAAAGTTCCTAAGCAGCGTAGTGATAGATTATAAAGAATTAGATCAGTTGTTTAAAGTATATACAATAAATTACGGTTTTATCAATAATACCAAATGATAGGGGGCCTGGGTAGCTCAGTTGGTGGGGCATCTACCTTCAGCTCAAGTTGTGATCCTGGGGTCCCAGGATCAAGCCCTGAAACTGGGCTCAGTGGGGAATCTGCTTCTCCCTCTGCCCCTCACCCTCACCCAGCTCATGTTCTCTCTCTCGGGTAAAGAAATAAAATCTTTTTAAAAAAATAATACCCTATGACCCTGCAATTGCACTACTGGGTATTTACCCCAAAGATACAGATGGAGTAAAAAGAAGGGCCCTCTGTACCCCAATGTTTATAGTAGCAATGGCCACGGTCACCAAACTGTGGAAAGAACCAAGATACCCTTCAATGGACGAATGGATAAGGAAGATGTGGTCCATACACTCTATGGAGTATTATGCCTCCATCAGAAAGGATGAATACCCAACTTTTGTATCAACGTGGACAGGACTGGAAGAGATTATGCTGGGTGAAATAAGTCAAGCAGAGAGAGTCAATTATCATATGGTTTCACTTATTTGTGGAGCATAAGAAATAACATGGAGGACATGGGGAGATGGAGAGGAGAAAGGAGTTGGGGAAATTGGAGGGGGAGATGAACCATGAGAGACTATGGACTCTGAAAAACAACCTGAGGGTTTTGAAGGGGCAGGGGGTGGGAAGTTGGGTGAGCCTGGTAGTGGATATTATGGAGGGCATGTATTGCATGGAGCACTGGGTGTGGTGCATAAACAATGAATTCTGGTACACTGAAACGAAATTTAAAAAATAAAAAATTAAAAAAATTTTTTAAATTATCACACACAAAAAAATAATAATATCAAATGGCATTAAAAAGCAAATTAAAGTCTGAGAGAGGGAAAAATTATAAGGAAATATAAAAATACAGTTTAATATATTAGAAAACTTTTAAAAACAGTTGAACTTATTACCCTCAACACCCAAAAAACAACCCAGTTAAAAAATGGGCAGAAGACATAAGTAGATATTTTTCCAAAGATATCCAGATGGGCAATAGACGCATGAAAAGATGCTCAATATCACTCATCGTCAGGGAAATACAAGTCAAAACTGCAATGAGATACCACCTCATACCTGTCAGAATGACTAAAATCAACAACACAGGAAACACCAGGTATTGGTGAGAATGTGGAGGAAGGGGACACTCTTCTACTGTTGGTGGGAATGCAAACTGGGGCAGCCACTCTAGAAAGCGTTCCTCAAAAAGTTAAATATAGAGCTACCCTATGACCCAGCAGTTGCAACACAGGGTATTTACCCAAAGGATACAAAAATACTGATGCAAAGGGACACATGCCCCCTGATGATTATAGCAGCATTATCAACAAGAGCCAAACTATGGAAAGAGCCCAAATGTCCATTGTCTGATGAATGGATAAAGATGTGGTGTATACATACACTGTGGTATTACTCAGCCATAAAGAGAATGAAATCTTGCCATTTGCAACAGCGTGGATGGAGATACAGTATATTATGCTAAGTGAAAAGTCAGAGAAAAAATACCGTATGATTTCACTCCTATGTGGAACTTAAGAAACAAAACAGATGAATATGGGGAGGAAAAAAGGAGAGAGGCAAACCGTGAAACAGACTCTTAACTATAGAGAACAAACTGAGGAGGGTGGGGGATGAGCTAAATGGGGAATGGGCCTTAAGGAGGCCACTCCTGATGAGCACTGAGTGTTGTATGTAAATGATGAACCACTAAATTCTACATCGAAAACTAATATTATACTGTACATTAACAGGGATTTAAGTAAAAACTGAAAACTACAAAAGAGCTACAAAATAAGAAAATAAAAGCAGTAAGAAAAAACAAAAAGGTTATATTGGCCAAAAAAAGAGTTAGGTATGAGACTGTTGATGGCATTGCTGTTTATGGTTCTCTAGAATCACTGTAGAGTCCCCTGTTCAATCACATTATTTAGAATATTGGCATCGGAGTTCTGCTGTTGGAGTAGAATATTTGCCAGGTGTTGCCAAGTTAGAGTATGCTGTTGGAAGTATTGCTGTCAGACATAATGTTTATATTAGTGCATATTTTCAAAACCTAAATAGGACAGTTAGGAAACCTTAACTAACATAGCAAAGTGTCCATGGTAGAGTGGAACGTAGAAAGAAGAGAATGAAATGGAAAGACTAAAGAGATGTTCACATAGAACAGGGGCCATCCAGAGGTGAATTGTAATGGAAAGAAACTCACCAGAGTGTCCACCTTGCTTTTCCTGAGAGGTAAGAGTCTAGGGCCTATTTTCTCTTTTTTTCCCTCTTTTCTATGTCTTCTTAATTTTCATAATGAGCATATATTACTTTGTGATTATAAAAAAAATTATGGAGAAATATATTCATATATTTGAGCAGATTTCAGGATAGTCCCTTCTTCTTCCTCTTCCCCCCGGCAGGTCAGGAACTCAGTAATCCCTGAATAAAAGATAGCGTGAGCCATTATGCCAGGTGGAGAGAGGGAATGGAGTTTGGAAGAGGGGAGAAAAGAGAAAGCAGGAGTAAAAGAAATAAAAATCCAGAGATGAAACTAGGGGAAGAAGCTATAAAATAAGGATTCTCCAGAAACACAGAACCAACAGATCTGTGACCGGTATTTATAGGTGGAGCCTGAAGGCCTGAGAATCAGAGCTGTTGGCGTGGTTTCTGGTCTGAAAAGCCTGGCAGGCTTGAGTTTTGCAAGGGGGCAAGCCAGCCTGAAGGCAGTCAGACAGACGGAATGATCTCTTACTCAGCCTTTTTGATCTCTACAGGCCTGCAGCAGCTCTGATGAGGCCCACCCACATCAGAAAGGGCAATCTTCTTCACTCTGTTGAGGGGTCTGAATGTCCATCTCCTGGACAGAAATACCCTCACACACACATATACTCAGAATTGACCAAATATTTCCCATCACAGAAGCGTTTGAATTGTATCTGATGATTGCAAATAAAAGGTAACAGCCTGCAGAACTAAAACCTCTCCACTGGGATGCAACATTAATGAGTTTGATGGTGAACTGGGAGTAATGTTCACCGTCTGCAGGCCAGTGATGGAAGGTGCACATGCTGATGTCTCCGGCAAAGTGCTGGAGATCCATGCTTTGATTCTGAGTATGTGCTCTCAGTTGTGGTGGTGGTGGTGGGGTGTGCATGTGGCAGGCATGCAGAATGAAAGATTCGATTTAGGGCCGATTCTTCAGATGTGAGAAGATTATAATTAGCCTAGATGGCAAATGCAAATTTGATTGCTTTGGGACTCCATGGATAGTAGCAAGACAAATGAGAGGAACTTTGCTAGTAGGGGCATCTGAGACCTTCCATGCAGTAGGACATGAGGAGTCAGGAATGGGTAAGGATGGCTGTGATGCAAAACTTATCCTGAAGATCAGTATTTTGGGAGAATCTGGCTGTCTTTGGTATCAAAATGGCAACAAGAATTTTCACTGAACACCTTCACTCACCAGTGGGGCTTTAATTCAGGTCCTTATAGCTTCTCATATGGGCCACACATGGACTGGCACCCTCTTTGCCCATTATGCAGGAGAGGTCAGCATGGTTCCCACCTCATCATTGTTCACATCTTTTAAAAGTCTTTCAGCTGGGTGCCTGGGTGGCTCAGTGGGTTAATCCTCTGCCTTCGGCTCAGGTCATGATCTCAGGGTCCTGGGATCGAGCCCCACATCGGGCTCTCTACTCAGCAGGGAGCCTGCTTCCTCCTCTCTCTGCCTGCCTCTCTGCCGGCTTGTGATCTCTCTCTCTCTGTCAAATAAATAAATAAAATCTTAAAAAAAAAAAAAAGTCTTTCAGCGGCTCAGTATCCCTCCAGGGGAAGGTCCTAACTCCACTCCCTTCATGGTTTGGCCCCTGTCTTCTTGCTCTGGCCTCATCACTGATTCCCCCAATCCCCTCCTGTCTTCTGATCCAGCCTTTGTATTAAGGAGGAAATTACCCAAAACTTTTAAATTACTCAGAAGGATGGCTGCATTTCTTTTGAACACTACCTTGAAGTATTGCAGAATGGGCCAACTTAATTCTCCCATTAAAAAAAAAATATTTTATTTATTTATTTGACACAGAGAGAGATATCACAAGTAGGCTGGCAGAGAGAGGAAAGCAGGCTCCCTGCTGAGTAGAGAGCTGGATGCGGGGCTCCATCCCAGGACCCTTAGATCGTGACCTGAGCTGAAGGCAGAGGTTTTAACCCACTGAGCCACCCAGGCGCCCCTAATTCTCCCATTTTCTGAGGGAACGTCCCTTCATTTTCTTGAGACCTGGACTGTGTGACATCAGTGCTAACACATAGAGATTAATAAACTTCAAGTGATTTTTGTCTAGTAGAGATGCAAAATGTTTCTATTCAGCTAAGAAGATCACCCCAATGGTTATTGTTCCTTGCCCTGTGGGACAATGAATCTCTATCTGGTAAAGAACATAATGCCAAAAGCTACAGGGTTTTAAAAAAAAAAAAATTAAGATTTTATTTATTTATTTGAGAGAAAGAGAGAGAGAGCATGAGCACATGAGTCAGTGGCCGGGGCAGAAGGAGAAGGAGAAACAGACTCCCTGCTGACCAGGGAGCCCCACATGGGGCTCCGATCCCAGGACACCGAGATCATGACCTGAGTCAAAGTCAGACACTTAACAGACTAAGCCACCCAGGTGCTCCAATTTTTAAGAATCTAAACAAGGTGCTAGAGCCTCACAACATTTTTATGGCAATGCCCTATCCCCTTTTTTATGAGCACTTTTAAAAAATAATATTTATTCCTTTGAGAGAGAGAAAGGACATGAGCAGGGGGAGAGGCTGAGGTAGAGAGAGAAGCTGAGCAGAGAGCCTATTTCTGCATCCAGCTTGGAAACCTCATTTCATTATTCCTTTCCTACCTGTATAAATCCCTGTTCCTCAAATGCTCTGCAAACTAGCTTTACTCTCTTTGGCTCCCTCATTAATAAGTAAGTCTTTGACAAATACTCACCATATATTTGTATGAGAGTCACATTTTTATCTATTGGAAACTAAGGCTTTGACATCAGTTACTCGACAGTTCTTACGATTCTAGGTACATCCTATGCAATTTTGTAGCTCTGGACCGTTGCATTTACCTTCCCCTGGAGACTTCTTCCTGCCTATTCACCTGGGAAAGTCCTATGTCTCCTCCCATGCTCTGTCCTGAAATCCTGAAATCTTCATTGATGCGCCCCAGGCAGTGCTGACCACTCTCTCTTTGCACCTCCTCTGTACCTTCTAGACACCGGCCACATGTGGGGCAAGCTGTCACAGTGCCTGCATGGGTTTGATCCTGAGGCTTTCATCTTCTCAGGGAAGCAAAGCATTGTAGTTTCCTCCTTATATGCAGTACCTAGCTCAGTGTTAGGCATAAGGGAGACACTTCCTACATGTGTCAAGTTCCCTCTAGAAAATAAAAGGGAGGGATGCTCAAGTGGGTAGAGACCGAGGGGGAGACCGAGAACTAAGAGGCAGGGAAAGGAGAACAGAGCTGGAGATGAGGTGAGGACATCAAGCGCAGTGGGGCTCTGACAGCCATGTCCAGAGCCAGGGACTTTTTCTTGACTTGGGTGGGCTTTTCCTCTCTGCATTTCTACCTATGTGCCAGGAAAGCATGCAAGTGAAGTCTTCGGCCCTCGTCTTACCTCTTTGCCACTGCAGTTTCTGAGCAACGCTAGGGCAGCACAATGGTACTGCTGAAGATTTGGCCTCTGTTATATTAGCTTCTCCCAATGGAAGACAAATAAGGGAAGAGAAGCAGGGACCACTAAGCATGGGCGCCCAGGGCCACAATGACACCTGGCCTGACCCAAGGGCATTTCCTTCTGACAAGGGAGAGGCGACCCTGAGGTGAAGGGCACAGGAGGATTCTTTGGGGCTGAATTCCCTCCCTTCTCATTAAATTGCTGTTTTGATTGTTTCTGGAGACTCCCCACCCCCTCTCAAGGGGCAGGGAGGTGAATTACTGCCATGTCTATACCCTGAGAGCAGAGTTGGAGCCACATGTAGGATCTGTACAACTTCCACCAGCCCTGGTTTCCCCCACCACTGGACATACATGCAAGTCTTCCAGCCCCACTCCTCAGTCCCTACTGGGATGTTTTCTCCCTAAAATATTCTTTTCCTCTTGGGTGTGGCCTCCAGGGTACACAGCCTCCTTTAAGGAACATCTCACTTCATCTCCAGTTTCTTTACAAATCTAAGGATTGAGAAACATCTTTAGTCAAGTCTTTTTTTTTTTTAAGATTTTATTTATTTATTCATGAGAGGCCAAGAGAGAGAAGCAGAGGCAGGGAGAGGAGTGCAGGCTTCCCACAGAGCAGGGAGCCCAACGCAGGACTCATCCCAGGACTCTGGGATCACTGCCTGAGCTAAAGGCAGATGCTTAACCCACTGAGCTACCCAGATGTCCTGGAATCAATCTTTTAAATGTTTTTCTAGCATGATCTCATTTATATAAAGGCCCCAAATGGACAAAGCAAATCTCTGGTGATGGATGTTGGAATAATGATGATCTTGGGGGTATTGTATATTTCTGGGGTGCTGGAATTGTTCCAAAGCTCAATCTTGTTGGCAGTATGCAAGTATAACCACCACAGAGCATCATCAAGCTGTATAAACCTATATTTTTTTATCCTATCTGCTATATTTTAATTAAGACATTCACTTGAAGGATTTCCAGGACACATCCTTAGTTCACACATGCCCTCTTAAGCAACAGAATCATTATTCCTAGACAGATTTCAAGGATAATTTTGATTGCATCCCTTAATAATAACGAGATGCTGTTGATAGCAACTAATTTTTGTAACAGGACAACACATGTAGATAATTAATAGTAAAAATGAACTATTTTCATTTTTATGCCATGGGTGGCTCAGTCAGTTAAGAGTCCAACTGTTCATTTCGGCTCAGGTCATGATCTCAAGGTCCTGAGATCAAGCCCCACATCCTGACTCATCACTCAGTGGGGATTCTGCTTGGGATTCTCTCTCACTGCTCTTCCTCCTGCTCTCTCTCTCTCTGAAATAAATAAATGTATATTTTTAATTATTTTTTAAATTTTTTTTATTTTTTATAAACATATATTTTTATCCCCAGGGATACAGGTCTGTGAATCACCAGGTTTACACACTTCACAGCACTCACCAAAGCACATACCCTCCCCAATGTCCATAATCCCACCCCTTTTTCCCAAACCCCCTCCCCCCAGCAACCCTCAGTTTGTTTTGTGAGATTAAGAGTCACTTATGGTTTGTCTCCCTCCCAATCCCATCTTGTTTCATTGATTCTTCTCCTACCCACTTAAGCCCCCATGTTGCATCACCACTTCCTCATATCAGGGAGATCATATGATAGTTGTCTTTCTCTGTTTGACTTATTTCGCTAAGCATGATACGCTCTAGTTCCATCCATGTTGTCGCAAATGGCAAGATTTCATTTCTTTTGATGGCTGCATAGTATTCCATTGTGTATATATACTACATCTTCTTGATACATTCATCTGTTGATGGACATCTAGGTTCTTTCCACAGTTTGGCTATTGTGAACATTGCTGCTATAAACATTCGGGTGCACATGCCCCTTTGGATCACTACATTTGTATCTTTAGGGTAAATACCCAATAGTGCAATTGCTGGGTCATAGGGCAGTTCTATTTTCAACATTTTGAGGAACCTCCATGCTGTTTTCCAGAGTGGCTGCACCAGCTTGCATTCCCACCAACAGTGTAGGAGGGTTCCCCTTTCTCCGCATCCTCGCCAGCATCTGTCATTTCCTGACTTGTTGATTTTAGCCATTCTGACTGGTGTGAGGTGATATCTCATTGTGGTTTTGATTTGTATTTCCCTGATGCCGAGTGATATGGAGCACTTTTTCATGTGTCTGTTGGCCATCTGGATGTCTTCTTTGCAGAAATGTCTGTTCATGTCCTCTGCCCATTTCTTGATTGGATTATTTGTTCTTTGGGTGTTGAGTTTGCTAAGTTCTTTATAGATTCTGGACACTGGTCCTTTATCTGATATGTTGTTTGCAAATATCTTCTCCCATTCTGTCAGTTGTCTTTTGATTTTGTTAACTGTTTCCCTTGCTGTGCAAAAGCTTTTGATCTTGATGAAATCCCAATAGTTCATTTTTGCCCTTGCTTCCCTTGCCTTTGGCGTTGTTCCTAGGAAGATGTTGCTGCGGCTGAGGTCGAAGAGGTTGCTGCCTGTGTTCTCCTCAAGGATTTTGATGGATTCCTTTCGCACATTGAGGTCCTTCATCCATTTTGAGTCTATTTTGGTGTGTGGTGTAAGGAAATGGTCCAATTTCATTTTTCTGCATGTGGCTGTCCAATTTTCCCAGCACCATTTATTGAAGAGGCTGTCTTTTTTCCATTGGACATTCTTTCCTGCTTTGTCGAAGATTAGTTGACTGTAGAGTTGAGGGTCTATTTCTGGGCTCTCTATTCTGTTCCATTGATCTGTTCCATGTGTCTGTTTTTGTGCCAGTACCATGCTGTCTTGATGATGACAGCTTTGTAATAGAGCTTGAAGTCCGGAATTGTGATGCCACCAACGTTGGCTTTCTTTTTCAATATCCCTTTGGCTATTCGAGGTCTTTTCTGGTTCCATATAAATTTTAGAATTATTTGTTCCATTTCTTTGAAAAAGATGGATGGTACTTTGATAAGAATTGCATTAAATGTGTAGATTGCTTTAGGTAGCATAGACATTTTCACAATATTTATTCTTCCAATCCAGGAGCATGGAACATTTTTCCATTTCTTTGTGTCTTCCTCAATTTCTTTCATGAGTACTTTATAGTTTTCTGAGTATAGATTCTGTGCCTCTTTGGTTAGGTTTTTTCCTAGGTATCTTATGGTTTTGGGTGCAATTGTAAATGGGATTGACTCCTTAATTTCTCTTTCTTCTGTTTTGCTGTTGATGTAGAGAAATGCAACTGATTTCTGTGCATTGATTTTATATCCTGACACTTTACTGAATTCCTGTATAACTTCTAGCAGTTTTGGAGTGGAGTCTTTTGGGTTTTCCACATATAGTATCATATCATCTGCGAAGAGTGATAATTTGACTTCTTCTTTGCTGATTTGGATGCCTTTAATTTCCTTTTGTTGTCTGATTGCTGAGGCTAGGACCTCTAGTACTATGTTGAATAGCAGTGGTGATAATGGACATCCCTGCCGTGTTCCTGACCTTAGCGGAAAAGCTTTCAGTTTTTCTCCATTGAGAATGATATTTGCGGTGGGTTTTTCATAGATTGCTTTGATGATATTCAGTTATGTGCCCTCTATCCCTACATTTTGAAGATATATTTTTAATTTTTTAAAAGATTTTATTTATTTATTTGAGAGAGAGAGAGATCACAAGTAGGCAGAGAGGCAGGCAGAGAGAAGGGGAAGCTGGCTCCCTGCTGAGCAGAGAGCCTGATGTGGGGCTCAATTCCAGGACCCTGAGATCATGACCTGAGCCTAAGGCAGAGGCTCAACCCACTGAGCCACCCAGGCAACCCATAAATAAATATTTTTTAAAAAATAAACATGCATCAGTTTTAGCAGTCAGACAACTTCTTATATATATAATATATATCACTATATATTATATATATATATATATGTGTGTGTATATGTATATATATTATATGGTATATCATATATATGCACTGGGAATTCCCCACCATTTCACCAGATCACTCTTTCTATTATTTTCCATATCATTTTTCACACACTATATTATATAATGTATATAATAAATATAATATATATTAATAATTATATATTAATAAAAAATATATAAAAGTTACTATTTTGGGACGCCTGGGTGGCTCAGTGGGTTAAAGCCTCTGCCTTCAGATTGGGTCATGATCCCAGCGTCCTGGGATTGAGCCCTGCATCCAGATCTCTGCTCAGCGGGGAGTCTGCTCCCTGACCCCCTCACTCTGCCTGCCTCTCTGCCTGCTTGTGATCTTTGTCAAATAAATAAATAAAATCTTTAAAAAAAAAAAAAGGTACCATTTTAACTACTTTTAGTACACAGCTCAGTGGCATTAGGTACATTCACATTGTTGTGCAACCATCCCCTCCATCCATCTCCAGAACTTTCTCATCTTTCCAAGCTGAGACTCTGTCCCCATGAGACAGTGACTACCCCCACTCCCTGCCCCACCCCTGGATCCCGTCATCTCCTCTCTGTCTCTCTGAATTTGACTACCCTAGGAACTTCCCATAAGCAGAGTCATATAGTTTCTATGTTTTCCGTTTCAGGAGTGCCCTATGTCACTTAGAACAATGTCTCCAATGTTCATCCATGTCGTAGTGTGTGTCAGAACTTCTTCCTTTTTTAGGGTGAATAATATTCCCCATATGTTTACACAACATTTTGTTCATCTGTGAGTCTCATAGTGAATACTTTAGTTGCTTCCAGCTTTTGTCTATGTGAATAAGCTTCTATGAACATGGGTGTATAACCAACAGATGTTTTGAAGCCTTTTATTCCAGATTTGTTCTTAGAACTTTGATCAGCTACATGTATTGGTCAGAACCTTACACAGAAAATAAAGAGAAAGATTTTTTAGATGGATGACAAAACATATTTTTTCAGTTCTCAAAATTTTGTTAGGAAAATATCAGGAAAAGTCGAAAAAGGATATTTTTAACATAGAAGTTTCAACTGAATAATTGTCCAGAGTCTAAAGAATATCACACAGCACTTGATTCAAATTTTGAAAAAATGGACATAATTTTCTTTAACTGAGTCTTGTGGTATAAGAGACCCTGTCCAATTAATGTTTTGATACATTTTTGTCTCAAAGAATTTCTAAATTTATTAAGCAATGTGTTCTGTTCATAGTCTAAATATATGAATTCATGTCATAGGTTTTTTGAATCTTGCTATTATGAAGTTTTTGCTCTCTAAGACTATTTACTAAAAGGGATGAAGAAATTTCCCATATATTATTTGAAGTCTTGTAGTTATGGTTCCAATGGCTGTTGGGTTATACCACTGAGATTACAAATGCTTTTTAAGTTGTTTTGTTTTGTTTAATTTTTTATTTCTTTTCAGTGTAACAGTATTCATTGTTTTTGCACCACACCCAGTCCTCCATGCAATCCATGCCCTCTCTAATACCCACCACCTGGTTCCCCAACCTCCCACCCCCCGCCCCTTCAAAACCCTCATATTGTTTTTCATAGTCCATAGTTTCTCATGGTTCACCTCCCCTTCCAATTTCCCCCAACTCGCTTCTCCTCTCCATCTCCCCATGTCCTCCATGCTATTTGTTCAGTTTTATACACACACACACACACACACACACACACACATATGGTAGAAAGCTATTTATACTTGTTGACAGGAAATTTCATCTAGTCACTAAAGTTGTGTTAATAATACATATGACTTTTATTTCATCATTCCAGTTTTAATTTACTCAACTAATTAAAAATAATACATTTCACTTATAATTAAGAGTAAATACTTTGTAAAATAAATGATTTATTCATTTTTAAACATTTTTTAAGTAAGTTCCATACCCAACTCATGGCTTGAACTCATGAACCTGAGATCAAGACCTGAGCTGAGATCAGAGCCAATGCTTAACAGACTGAACCACCCAAGTGACCTTGATTTATTCATTTAAAAACATATGGCAGATCAGGGAGATTCAAATTAAAACCACTTTAAGATACCACCTTACACCAGTTAGAATGGCCAAAATTAGCAAGACAGGAAACAATATGTGTTGGAGAGAATGTGGAGAAAGGGGAACCCTCTTACACTGTTGGTGGGAATGCAAGTTGGTGCAGCCACTATGGAAAACAGTGTGGAGATTCCTCAAGAAATTAAAAATAGAGCTTCCCTATGACCCTGCCATTGCGCTCCTGGGTATTTACCCCAAAGATAAAAGATGGAGTGAAAAGATGGGCCATCTGTACCCCAATGTTATAGCAGCAATGGCCACGGTAGCCAACCTGTGGAAAGAACCAAGATGCCCTTCAATGGACAAATGGATAAAGAAGATGTGGTCCATATACACTATGGAGTATTATGCCTCCATCAGAAAGGATGAATACCCAACTTTTGTAGCAACATGGATGGGACTGGAAGAGATTATGCTGAGTGAAAAAAGTCAAGCAGAGAGAGTCAATTTTCATATGGTTTCACTTATTTGTGGAGCATAACAAATAGCATGGAGGACATGGAGAGATGGAGAGAAGGGAGTTGGGGGGAATTGGAAGAGGAGGTGAACTATGAGAGACTATGAACTCTGTAAAACAATCTTAGGGTTTTGAAGGGGCGGGGGGTGGGAGGTTGGGGGAACCAGGTGGTGGGTATTAGAGAGGGCACAGATTGCGTGGAGCACTGGGTGTGGTGCAAAAATAATGAATACTGTTACAATGAAAATAAATTAAAAATAAACTAAAAAAAAAATAAAAAAAGATTATGTGAAGAATGTAAAAAAACACATATGGCAGAACTTGTTTTTATGGTAAATCATGGAATATTAGTTTAATTTGTACAATCAACTGGAGTGCTTCCTTTGTCATTTAAATATTTTCTCATGTCCAAAATGAAAAAAATACATGGTATTACCCTCCCTCTATCGAGAACATTCTTGACAGATGAAGAGGTCACTCTTCTGCAACTCAAGAGGTCAACTTTCTCACTGCTGAGTCACCCTCCAGTCCCTGTATAAGCAGAGTCCTCCCCACCCTTTTACCAAATCACTCTATCTATTATTGTCCATGTTAATAAATCCAAAGGACATTGTTCAGCCTTTACTACTTGACTAGTGTCATCATTTTACACGGTTCATCCTCCCTCTCTTGAAGCAGGACTGTTTATCTACACACCCGTGTTCAATACCATATAGCCTATACAGTCACAGTATGGTCACAGGAGATTCACTGAGACACGTGCAACTTTCTTTCTTCTGTGTTACTTTGAGACGGACCCTAAGCTCTGTGGCTATGGGAGATGGGTCTTTGCAGCAAGGACACATTCCTGAGGGGGAACCTCTTTTTCTCAAAGGCAAATCCATAGTGATGAAAGCTCTTCCAAGAACTAATAAGCCCACGAGGGCAGAGAGATTCATCTGGCTCCAAAGATGCCTTCCTGGAAAACAGAATTAGCACACATGGGTCTGTTCTGCCATTTTCTCATTACCCCAAAGGAGTTGAATGACTTGAAGAATAGCCTATCAGAGGAACAATTTATTTAATGAAGAGCAATGAGAAATCATCCCCCCCAGGGACTCGAGAAACCATAAACACTTCCCTAGCATCCTCACCCATAGTTCAGTGACACCTGACGAGGAGGAGACCACCCGGGTGCCTCTCACGGATATGACTTGGTGACAGGTTCTGTCTCCCTGCTATACTCTGGTATAGAATCTGTCATCCACATCTAATAGAGGAGAAAGAGGTTGCACCAATATTTCTTTATGCAGTGCCAGCCAGTTGAGTCACACTGTCCTAGTGAGTCCTGGGTGTGAAAAGGAGGATTAAAAATCAGTTGGGGGAAGGAGGTAATAGGACGGATTATTGACTCATGGCTGGTTTTTTTTTTAACCTCTGGAATTTATTTCCCTGGTTATTTATGTATTTTTGGATTCTGCTGCTACTATTTTCTGTTGCTGCCAACTCTAATGGGCCCTCATTCTGGAAACTAGTGACTTCTCAGTGTCACTGGCATGGGCATTTCCTCAAGTGGACTCTTAAGAGTTTCTAACCCACCTGCTCAAGGCTTCCTTGTGCTTCTCTAGTGTGGTAGCTCTCAAAATGGGGTTCCTGGAGTAGCCGCAGCAGCAGCATCTCCTGGGAGCTTGTTAGAAATGCCTCTTCTGGGGCACCTGGGTGGCTCAGTGGGTTGAGCCTCTGCCTTCGGCTCAGGTCATGATCTCAGGATCCTGCGATCAAGCCCCACATCAGGCTCTCTGCTCAGCAGGGAGCCTGCTTCCTCTCCCCTCCCCGCTACCTGCCTCTCTGCCTAATTGTGCTCTCTTTCTCTCTCTGTCAAATAAATAAATAAAATCTTAAAAAAAAAAAAAGAAAAGAAAAAAAAAAAAAAGAAATGCATCTTCCCAGTCCCTGCCCAAGACCTGCTGACAAAACTCTGGGCAGGAGACCCAGAAATCTGTTTTAGCAAATCCTCTAGGTGATTCTAGTGCGTGCAATAATTGAAGAATCTCTGCCCAGAAGGATATCTGCTTCTCCACCCCACCATCACCATGACTTGGTTTCTACCAGGTTGTATACAGTCTGTTATTCATGAAATATGTACTGAACGCTCACTCCGTGCTGGGTGTTATCTATGTTGTCATTGCAATTGTGAACAGGCCTTTCTCTTGTCTTTCCTAACAGTTGTTTACAGATCCATAAGAGGTTAATGACACTGATTCATCCTCATTGTGTTTAAGTTGACTTTCTTCAGTATTGCAGCAGCTGACAGCGGCCAGATTTTCTTCTGATTTCCTAATATATTGCATTCACTTTTCTGTCTTAGGGCATTTCTTTTGAATAATTGGAGACAATGTTAAATAATTACAACAACAGGCATTATTTCCCCTTTCAGCTTTTTGTTTCCTTGGTCTGTTTCTTAGGGTTTAATAATGGACCTTGGATTAACCCTTGCTTTAGCATAGCTATTCTTGATCACCTTTTGGCAGTATTCTTGATTCCCTGTGACTAAAATTTTACCCTGTTCCCTTCCCATCAGTAACTGTTACATTTAATTAAATGTATTTTGATTTCTTTTGAAGCTATACTATTTTCTGCATCAATTGATTCATGCTCCATGAATTGTTTTCTTTTTCAGTTTGTTGCTTCCACAGTCAATGTGAGATCAACCTTTAGCTTTCTAGTTTGTAATATATGTGATCATTTTTGGTTTCAGTCTTTATTCCACTTTCCATGACGTTTGAGTACAAAGCACGGGGGAACGTGAGGAAAAGTAAATTTTGTAACATGTGATCTGAACTTGTGTGGTTGATGATTCAGTGGTGAGAGGGACAGATATTAAAGCATTCCATAAGTAAACGTGAATATATAGTTATGATTTGTGCAGCGAAGAAAAATGCAGGAGACTATAAAGGCATGGATTAGGGAACTACACATGGTGGGCAAAGAGGGAGGGCTCAGAGAAGGCTCCTCTGAGGAAGTGATGTTTCCTCTGAGGACAGGGATGATTACAGGAAAGACAAAGGCATGCAAGAACCCTGGCAGGGAGGGCAGTACTCCACAGGCATGGTTAGGGGAAGAATCACAGCATTTTTAGAATTCCTAAGAATGCAGAAGTGTTGGTGCTTCAGAAGGGAAGGGCTGATGTGACCCTTAATAAGACTGGGAAGTCGGAAGGCACCAGCATTGACAGGCAAGCATGGAAAGGCTGTTAAAAGATGGAAAAATCTCAGACCAATCTCCCTTGCGGACACGGAGGCAGACATCGTCAAGTGAAAGCTCTTTCCAAGAGATTTGTGTTGCTTCTGCCTGAGTCCTAGAATGCGTTTCATCTAGGACCACTTTAGACTACTTCCCCTGGCTGAGGTTTCTAGGGAAGTGTGAAAGTGGGCTCTAAATCTGTGAATGGTCACCTCACCTGCAGTGGTCTTAGAAGTTTGACTCTTCCCTGACAATATCTCATGGATGTTTTTTTTTTTTAATTTAAAAATTTTTTATTTTCAGCATAACAGTATTCATTATTTTTTCACCACACCCAGTGCTCCATGCAATCATGGATGGGTTTTTATGTTCTTGGTTTGTTGTTTTGTTTTTATTTTTGCTTTTTGTTTTTTGACTGGGCATTGTGTGAAACTGCTACTTTTTAACTTTTAATTTTGACCTCATTTCAGATTGACAGAAAAGTTGGAAGAACAATATAAATAGCTCCTATGTATATCCTTGACCAGATCCCCCAAATGTTAAATTTTACCACCTTTACTTTTTCTTCAACCATTTTTTCTCTCTTTCTCTTCTTCATATGTGTTTTCAGAACCGTTTGCAAGTTAGTCACACTGCAAATATGGTACCTCTTTACCTCTAACTCTTTGGTATTCCCTAAAAACAAGGACATTTTCCTCACACAACCACAATACAATGATCAAAATCAAGATAGTAACTTTGATATAATACTACTACAAATTTACAGAACTCATTCCTATTTTGAAAATTATCCTGAAGCAAACAAAGGTCCAGGATCATGCATTTCTTGATTGACACATCTCTTAAGCTTCCTTTAATCTGGAACAGTTCTAGACTATCTTTGTATCTGATGACATTGGCATTTTTGAAGGGCGCAGGTCAGAACTTGTGTAGAATGTCCCTCAATTTGGGTTTGTCCAATGCTCCCTAGTCTTTAGTTTGAAGTCCTACATCCTTGGCAGGAATCTCAGGGAAGTAGCATTGGGTCCTTTCTGGTGCCTCCTACTAGGAGGTACATAATGTTGATGTGCCATTTAGAGGCTCCATAAACATGTGACAGGCTTACATAAAATGAATGCTTAAGAGAGGTGGTTAGGATAAAAACAGAGAGGGAGGCAAACCATAAGGGACTATTAACTCTAGGCAACAAACTGAGGGTTGCTGGAGGGGAGGTCAGGAGGAGGAGATGGGGTAATTAGGTGATGGGCATTGAGGAGGGCACTTGATGTAATGAGCACTGGGTGTTACATGCAACTGATGAATCATTAAATTCTACCCCTGAAACTAAAAATATAATATATGCTGAGTAAATTGAATTTAAATTTAAAAAATTTTTAAAAAGATAGGTAATTAAGAATTCTGAACTCAATGCGGTAGAATTGCATTTTACTTCTGTTGTTATAAAATGGATTTTTTTTCAATTTTGGGGAAGGGTTGTTTTTATTTAAATTCCAGATAGTTAACATATAGTATAATATTAGTTTCAAGTGTATAATTTAGAGATTCAACACTTCCTCTCTCTCCCTTTTTTTTAGAATTCCTTTATTTGACAGAGAGAAAGAGCAAAAGCAGGGGGAGTGGCAGAGGGAGAAGCAGGCTCCCAGGTCAGCAGGGAGCCCAATGCAGGGCTCCATCCCAGGACCCTGGGATCACGACCGGAGCCAAAGGCAGATGCTTAACTGAATGAGCCACTTGGGTGTCCCTGATTCAACACATTCATTCAACACCTCATGTTCATCACAACAAATGTACTCTTTAATCCCCATCACCTATTTAACCCAACCCCCTACCAGTCCCTCCTCTGGTAACCATCAGCTTGTTCTCTATAGTTAAGAGTCTGTTTCTTGGTTTCTCTCTATCTCTCTCTTTAAAATTTTATTGATTTATTAGAGAGGGAGCATGAGAGTAGGAAGGGCAAAGGAAGGAGATGCAGACTCCCTGCTGAGCAGGTAGCTCAACATGGGCCTGGAACCCAGGACCCTAAGATCATGATCTGAGCTGAAAACTGATGCTTAACCTACTGAGCCACCCAGGCACTCTGGTTTTCTTCTCTCTTTCCACTGTAATTGTTTGTTTTGTTTCTTAAATTCCACATACAAGTGAAATCATATATTTGTCCTTCTCTAGCTGACTTAGTTTGCTCAAGATAAGTGGATGGCATAAGAGATTCCATTTTTTTCAGATTTCACTTATAAGTGAAAGGAGACCCAACACTTAGACAAAGTGACTCACTACATAAATAACTTGAGTGAAAGGCATGGCCAACATTTTTATTACATGGAGGGTACCAGTTTGCTGCTCATTCATGTTGCTCTTGTCTCTTCCTTTGTAGTTCTATCAGGTACATGGAAGCAAGAAACCGAACAGGAATTTTAGAGTTCATCCTCCTTGGGCTCTCTGAGGATCCAGAACTACAGCCCTTCATATTCGGGCTGTTCCTGTCCATGTTCTTAGTCACTGTGCTTGGGAACTTGCTCATCATTCTGGCCATCTGCTCTGACCCCCACCTCCACACCCCCATGTACTTCTTCCTCTCCAACCTGTCTTTGGTCGACATCTGTTTCAGCACCACCATAGTGCCCAAGGTGCTGCTGAACATCCACACAGAGAATAAAGCCATCTCCTACATGGACTGCCTCTCACAGGTCTATTTTTCCATGTTCTTTCCTATCCTGGACACTCTACTCCTGACTGTAATGGCCTATGACCGGTTTGTGGCCATCTGCCACCCCCTGCACTACACACTCATCATGAATGCCCGCCTTTGTGGCCTGCTGGTTTTTATGACCTGGTTTGTTGGTGTCATGACATCCCTTCTTCACATTTCTCTGATGATGCATCTAAGCTTTTGCAGAGATCTTGAAATTCCACATTTCTTCTGTGAGCTGACACAGATTCTCAAGCTGGCCTGCTCTGATACCTTCCTGAACAGCACACTGATATACTTTATGACTGGTGTGCTGGGTGTTTTTCCCCTTGTTGGGATCCTTTTCTCCTACTCACAGATTGCTTCATCCATTAGGAAGATGTCTTCATCGGGGGGGAAGCAAAAAGCGTTTTCCACCTGTGGGTCTCACCTCTCAGTAGTTTCTTTATTTTATGGGACAGGTGTTGGGGTCTACTTCACTTCTGCAGTAACTCATTCCCCCCAACAAGTCTCTGTGGCTTCGGTGATGTACACTGTGGTCACCCCCATGCTGAACCCCTTCATCTACAGCTTGAGGAACAAGGATGTAAAGGGGGCTTTGGGAAGACTTCTCAGTAGAGTGACCTCTTGTTTGTGATGGATCTCTTGGCCCCAGGACTAAGAAGTTTTATGGATCCCAAGGGAAAAAACTTTGATTCTAAAGTTTACTCTTGAATCTTGCATATCCTCTTACACCTAATCCTGAAGAGTCTAAGACTGCTCTCTCCTAGTTTCTACACACTTTTAAACAATTAACTTCCACATAATTTATCTGATGATCTTTCTGCCCTCTCTGCTGTCCAAAAAGTATGTCCTCAATCTTCTCTCTTACTTCCTCACAAGTGAGTTCTAACTTGGATTTGGAGCATTTGCTTTAGCCTTGTTATCTCAGATGTTGGCAGAGAATGCTAAACTATTGATAATTTACCTTAACTTGTTTCTACGTGCTTTGTTGTAGATCTGTGTTGTTCATGTGCATGTATTACCAACAGTGTTTTGGGTTTTTTTAACTGGATAAAATGCATATCAAAATACAGTCAGTGTTTCAGTACTTATTATATGGGAAGCCTATGTTAACATCTCTCTACTATCTTATGAGATTTTCCTCAATGGGAATGATTACTGTCTTCATTTTAGAGTTATGGAAATTGAGAATCTAAGAGCTTAAAAATCTTTCCCAACATTACAGAGAGACCAAGTGGCAAAACCAGGATTAAAATCCAGAACTCTGACCCTGAGCCCATATTTTTAGAGCAGGCTGCCCAGCTTTTCACGTGCATTTCAATGTGTACAGTTCAATGGTGAATTTTATTGCTTGGTTGACAATATTTCTGGTTATCGTCTCCTATTGGATACCCCAAAGAATGGCATTTTCTTTGTCCCTTGAAGTTAAAGTTGGTAATAATAGGTTTTGATGTGTCCACTAAAATATGAATGGAAGTTGTGGGTCCCTTCTAGACCGAAACAGTTGAAGAGCTGGTACATTATACTTCATGTTCATTCTTCCCTTGATATAGCTATTGTGGATGAAGACATCACAAGATCCAGAGTCTAGAAAGCTGGCCAATAGGTGGGGGACTCCGCTGGATGGTTGCCCAAGTTGATAGACACTTTTCAAGAGAAAGAAACAAGATTTTGTTTCATTAAACCAGAATTTCTTCTTTAAATCATTTATTCATTACATCAAAAATTTTAGTTCTGTTACACACACCGTTGCTGTTTTCAACAATAGAGCCTAACCTATTCTGACTGTTATCTATCCCAAAGCTGGAAATCCATTCTTTGGTGATTTTTACTGTCACGCTAAGAGTAAATCTGAGGTCACCTTTTTCATTCCTTTGTGATCCTTCCACTCTTTATTGATAACTTTAATTCAATTTCACATTAATACTTATACAAACAAAAATACACATGTACATATATATGTTAATATGTACATGGCCAACATCCTTAAAAGAGGATAATTAATTTATTATTGTACCAGAAATGCTCTCTCTCTCTCTCTCTTTTTTTTTTTTTTTTAAGAGAGAGTTGTGGGGAGGGACGAGGGAGAGCAAAAGAGACAGCTTTAAACAGACTCCATGCCCAGCACATTAGCCCAATGGGGAGATCAATCTCACAGCCCAAGATCATGACCTGAGCAAAAATCAAGAGTCACATACTTAACTGACTGAACAACCCAGGTGCTCCCAGAAATGTTCTTTCAATGGAAGGTAAGTTCCTCTGAAGAAGTAATACTTTCTATGGTAGCCCTGGAGTCCTGTATAACTTAAAACAAGACTGGCACTAACCACTTAGAGGACTGTAGGATATATCACATTGTCTAACTGGACCCCTCAAGAATATTAGTCTAGTTCCTAAAATGGTCATTTGAATAGGGTTTTTTAAAATTTATTTTTTATTTATTTTCAGCATAATAGTATTCATTATTTTTTCACCACACCCAGTGCTCCATGCAATCTGTGCCCTCTCTAATACCCACCACCTGGTACCCCAACCTCCAACCACCCCACCACTTCAGTCCCCTCAGATTGTTTTTCAGAGTCCATAGTCTCTCATGATTCACCTCCCCTTCCAATTTACCCCAACTCCCTTCTCCTCTCTAACTCCCCATGTCCTCCATGCTATTTGTTATGCTCCACAAATAAGTGAAACCATATGATAATTGACTCTCTCTGCTTGACTTATTTCACTCAGCATAATCTCTTCCAGTCCCATCAATGTTGCTACAAAAGTTGGGTATTCATCCTTTCTGATGGAGGCATAATACTCCATAGTGTATATGGACCACATCTTCCTTATCCATTAGCATTATTTTAATTAATTAAATGTTCCTTTTGTTACTTACTTTTTTCTAAAAAATATTTTATTTTTAAGCAACCTCTACACCCATTGTGGGGCTTGGATTTATAATCCAGAGATCAAGGATCTCATGCTCCACCAACTGAGCCAGGCAGATGCCTCCTGTTATTTTATTTCTAAACAGCTTAGCTAATTGGGAGAGCGAAAACCATAATAAAATGGAAACTGTGCTTGACAGTTCTATATGGACTCTGAAAAACAATCTGAAGGGTTTGAAGTGGCGGGGGGGGGCGGGGGGGGGGTTGGGGGAACCAGGTGGTGGGTATTATAGAGGGCACAGATTACATGGAGCACTGGGTGTAGTGAAAAAATAATGAATACCGTTATGCTGAAAATAAATAAATTAATTAAAAAAATAAAATAAATAATACTGGGGGCATCACGTTACCTGATTTCAAGCTTTACTACAAAGCTGTGATCACCAAGACAGCATGGTACTGGCATAAAAACAGACACATAGACCAGTGGAACAGAGTAGAGAACCCAGATATGGACCCTCAACTCTATGGTCAAATAATTTTTGACAAAACAGGAAAAATTATACAGTGGAAAAAAGACAGTCTTTTTAATAAATGGTGCTGGGAAAACTGGGCAGCTATATGTAGAAGAATGAAACTTGACCATTTTCTTACACCGTACACAAAGATAAACTCAAAATGGATAAAAGACCTCAACATGAGACAGGAATCCATCAGAATCCTAGAGGAGAACATAGGCAGTAATCTCTTCAATATCAGCCACAGCAACTTCTTTTAAGATATGTCTCCAAAGGCAGAGGAAACAAAAGAGAAAATAAACTTTTGGGACTTCATCAAAATCTTAAAATTTTTTTTAAATTTATTTTTTATTTATTTTTATCATAACAATATTCATTGTATTTGCACTGCACCCAGTGCTCCACGCAATCCGTGCCCTCTCTAATACCCACCACTTGGTACCCCGACCTCCCATTCCCCTCCCATTTAAAACCCTCAGATTGTTTTTCAGAAAAAAAAAATCTTAAAATTTTTAAATGAGCAGATGGATTTCCTTACGGAAGACCGAATTCCCTGTAATGGATCCGCTAATACTAAGGCCTGTTTGGGGAAGATAGATGAGTCATTCTCCAAGTCCATTATATAACTTAAACTATACTACAGTTCTCTTGGAACAAATGTGCCACTAATCTTTTTCTTTATTTCATTAAAAACATTACTTTTTTAAAATTCCAGCATAGGGACGCCTGGGTGGCTCAGTTGGTTAGGCAGCTGCCTTCGGCTCAGGTCATGATCCCAGCGTCCTGGGATCGAGTCCCACATCGGGCTCCTTGCTCCACAGGGAGCCTGCTTCTCCCTCTGACTCTGCCTTCCACTCTGTCTGCCTGTGCTCACTTTCGCTCGTGCTCTCTCTCTGACAAATAAATAAAATCTTAAAAAAAAAATAAATAAAATAAAATAAAATAAAATTCCAGCATAATTAGTATACAGTGTTTTTTTTTTAATTTTTTCAATTTATTTATTTTAAGAAAAACAGTATTCATTATTTTTTCACCACACCCAGTGCTCCATGCAATCTGTGCTCTCTATAATACCCACCACCTGGTACCCTAAGCTCCCACACCCCCTCCACTTCAAACCCCTCAGATTGTTTTTCAGAGTCCATAGTCTCTCGTGATTCACCTCCCCTTCCAATTTACCCCAACTCCCTTCTCCTCTCTAACACCCCTTGTCCTCCATGATATTTGTTATGCTCCACAAATAAGTATACAGTGTTATATTAATCTCAGGTGTATAATAGAATGATTCAAAAAATCTATGCATCACTCAATGCTCATCACAATGAATGTACTCTTAATCCCCTCCCCTATTTCATCCATATCCCCCCCCCCATCTTCCCTCTGACAACCTCCAGCTTGTTATCTATATTTAAGAGTCTGGGTTTGGTTTTTTTCCCATATTTGTTTTGTTCCTTAAACTCCACATATGAGTGAAATTTTGTGGTATTTGTCTTTCTCTGATTTCTCTGATTTCACTTAGCATTATACCCTCCATTATAGACTCCAGGTGCAACCCATTTCAATGTTGTTTTAATGACAATATTTCATTATTTTTTTATGGCTCAGTAATAGAATTACCATATGATGCAGTAATTTCACTGCTGGGTATTTACCCAAAGAAGTAAAAAACAAAACACTGATTCAAAAAGATATGTGTACCCCCATGTTTATTCCAGATTTATTTACAATAGCCAAGATTTGGAAGGAATGCAAGTGCCCATCAATAGATGAATGGAAAAAGATGTTATCTATATATACAATGGAATATTCCTCATCTATAAGAAAGAATGAAATTATGCCATTCACCTTTGTAGCAGCCATTCACATCCTCAATGGAAGCTCATTTCCCCATTAGTACTTATTATGGATAGAAAGTTTCTGTTCCCTCAAAATTCATACATTGAAACCCTATCCCCCAAAGTGATGATATTAGGAGGTGGAGCCTTGAAAGGTAATTAAAATTAGATGGTCATAAAGATAAAGTCCCCATGAATAGAATTAATATTCTTATGAGAAGCACAAGATAATTTGTTTCTTCTCTCTGCTATGTGTGGATACAATAAGAAGTCAGCCATGTGCAACCCAGAAAAGGGCTTTCACCACAACTTGATTGTCCTGGCACCCTACTCTCAGACGTCTAGCCTCCAGAACTGTGAGGAATAATTTTTGTTGTTAAAGCCACCCAGGTTATGATATTTTGTTATAACAGCCCAAACTAAGACATCACTCTTCAAGTAGGTGAAAGAATTTGTGTAATCCATCCATTTTATGATACAATTTCCCAAATTACCAATATCCTTTCTATGAACTCCAATTTGTCCACTTTCCTGTTTATCAAAATTGTCTTAAATAAGGCTTCCATATTTTTTCTTCACAATTTGCATCTACACCAGGCTTTCCTTATAGTAATTTTGTGATATTAGTAATTTGAGACTTATTATCCTGCTTTAAAATAGTTATTATTTCTCTTAGGAATAGGTTCAGGTTTCAAATTCAAAAGTTTTGAAAGTTTATCATTAAAAAGTTTTGAAAACAGACCATGCAAAATACCAATCTCATCCTTATTTTTTAAAATTTTTAAAAGATTTTATTTATTTATTTGAGAGAGAGAGCTGAGTGGGGAGAGAGGTGTGGAGGGAAAGAGAGAAGCAGTCTCCCTGGGATGGAACTTGACCTGAGCCAAGGTAGATGCTTAACAGCTTAACCAAAAAGCCATCCAAGTGCCCCCAACCTCATCCCTATTAAGAAAGGAAGGAGAGAGGGAGGGAAAAAATTGAGTTTGTTTTTGGAAAGGTTCAGTTTGATGTGCCTGTAAAATACCCCGCAAATAATTTCCACTTGGTAGTGGCATGGGTTGATCTCATGTTCTGTTTTAATGGCCTTAGTGGGAGAGAATTGAGTTACAAAGGAGCAGGTCAGAAAGGCAACATTATACTTGGTTCAGCCTTACTCAAGATCCTTAATTTCTCAGTGTGGCTCCCACTTCCTAAAGACAGTTCTTCCCAAATCCTGATGTTCACGTATCACAAATAAACTCTCATGGACCCTGTACACATGGCTGTGGGTCACTATCCAAATGGTGATGGGGTGGACAGTAAACTGGGGCTGGGTTGCCAAATTCTCCCTTCAGAATTATGGGGTTATTCTCCAGATTCAGGGAGTGAGGCCTTCTGACAGCTCCCAGCCTTTAGCCCTCTCAAGAGAATTGCCCTCACCTAAAGGAAGCTGACTCACTTACCTAAGATCATACTACTCGAATCTCTTGCTGTGGGAGCATAACTGCCTGAGAGCCATCTATACCCACCACTCTTTGCTCTGAGGATACTGTTGGCTGCTCCCACCCATGGACTGAACATAATAGGATACCAGTGTGTGCCAATGTCATGCTCAAACAATAATATTTATGACTAGGGTCAATTAACTCTGCCAGGATGGTGACTCTTGTTTCTGCTATGAGGGAACTCAAGTACCAGGCAACTGCATAACTTGAAGTTCTATGGGACTTTTTTTATGTCTCTGCAAGTGCTACCTTGTAGGCATCAAGAGCTCTAAAGCTGCTGAGGCCAGAGTTGAGGAGACCTGAAGCAAATACTGCCCACTCAGCTCACTGGGCATGACATTAGAGAGGGCTGCTTCTACTAACAAGCCTTGATTTCCGGACCCACATATCCTACACATCAGTGAGTACATGCATCCTTTGAATTGTGTAGTCAGTATGTGTTGTGTACTCAAATATCTGCAGTAAATATGATCACACTCTTTGAAATGAAATGTGTTCTCTTATTTTCCATTAAACAAAAATTGTGTTACCCATCCGTACTCCATGATTTCCCATACCATGTTTTACCTCTATCCTCACCTTCCCTGACAAAATTTATAGATGATTTATATTGGCATCTGTGTATCATCCATTCATCAACCCACTCTACCTGGATTGTTTATGACCCTCTCCCTCATGTTAGAGATGAAAAATGGAGCCCTCCCTAGCCTCCATGTCACCAGAAAATATCAAGGGATAGTTTCAGTCCTCATTTGGTTAGTTATTTTGACAGAACCAAAACTATTAACCACTCTGCTTTTCTTCAGGAAGAACTTCTTTGCCCCCATAACACTGCAGACATGAAGTGATCTTTGAAATCTTCAAAGACTTCTGAAGAGATGAACATCATGGAACATTCACTCCTGGGTTTGGTTCTCATAGAGGTCTAACATTCCTTGGGAGAAACCTTTCATTTAAATCAAACCAAAGAGAAAATAATTTCCCCTTGAAGAAAGTATCTTCATCTTGGTCAGCTGCTGTCTACACGGACATAGCATTATCTGACATTTTCCCATTCTTTCATCTTTCTATCCTAAGGGAATGGAATGGTTCAGAGAGAAGAACACCAGTAAAGCAATTTATTTAATGAGGATCTCTAAGAACTTAACCTTTGAGATGATAATAACAGATACCTGCTGCCCCTTTCCTACAATTCTCTGTTGTCAGCCTAGGGAAAGGGCTTCTCCAAGATAGAGTATAGAGAAGTGAAAGCTTCAGTGATGAGCCTCAGAGAGAGTAGGATCATTGCTTCCCAGTCAGAGCTGGAGGAGTACAAGGGAAAGGGGTAACAAGGTGGGAACTGGGCTTTATCTATAAATTTTGTCAGGGAAGGTGAGGATAGAGGTAAAGTCCCATATTTAGTTAGTCAACAGAGCTGAAGTCTCTATATTTAGAAGTTGCTTTATATACTACTTACGTCAGTCTTTTCTAGCTCTTGCTAAGTTTCCTTTTCTCTCTTTCAGAGTCTAGATCCTCTCTCTGGTAAGTTATTTTCCAGTGAATCTCCTCCTCTTCTCTATTCTTACACATGAATTGTAGGATCCTGTTCAATTGCCTGTCCCACTATTTAGTCATTAACTACTCACTGAAGATCTATTAAACACAGGGTATTGACTATTTTGCTCCTCCTCTGATTGGATTTTTCTATTATATCCCGTGACTTACTGATAGCACTTAATAGTTCTATATTATTTTGTTTTCCTTTTGTATCCACTATATATCTAAAAATGATGTCATTATTTCTGGCATTTGACACTCAGGCTAATTTCCTTTTCTCATCAGTGTCTTTAAATGTTCATGAGAATATTGAATGATTAAATTTGGAATGGACTGCCTTGGCCTTTTCATGAATTTAACACAAATACTTCAGTATTTTAATGTAGAGTATTCTGTTGGTTGTAATTCTCAACAGCTATTCTTCACTGGGTTAAGAAATTGTTCTGGGATGCCTGGGTGGCTCAGTCAGTTAAGCCACTGCCTTCGGCTGGGGTCAGGACCCCAGGGTCCTGAGATGGAGTCTCGCATCAGACTCCTTGCTTGGCAGGGAGCCTACTTCTCTCTCTGCCTCTGTCTGCCACTCTGCCTGCTTGTGCGTGCACTCGCTCTCTCTCAGTCTCTCTCTGACAAATAAATAAATAAATAAAATCTTAAAAAAAGAAAGAAAGAAGAAAGAAAGAAAGAAAGAAAGAAAGAAAGAAAGAAAGAAAGAAAGAAAGAAAGAAATTGTTCTTAGTTTCCTCCTTAATTAGAAGCTCTATCCTGGCAACTAACTACAGGAATGGCTACTACATTTTCCTTTTTTTTTTTTTTTTAATATTTTATTTATTTATTTATTTGACAGAGAGAGAGAGACAGCAAGAGAGGGAATACAAGCAGGGGGAGTGGGAAAGGGAGAATCAGGCTTCCCACTGAGCAGTGAGACCACACAGGGGCCAATCCCAGGACCCTGGGATCATGACCTGAGCCAAAGGCAGATGCCTAACTACTAAGCCACCCAAGCACCCCCACCTTTTTAAATATAATTTTATTTATTTATTTTAGAGAGAGAGAGTGCATAAGAGGGGGTAGCATCAGAGGGAGAACAGAATCCCTACTGACCAGGGAGCCTATGCAGGACTTGATTCTGGAACTCTACTCCGGGATCATGATCTGAGCTGAAGGCAGTCACCTAACCACCTGAGCCAACCAGGCACCCAGCTGCTGCATTTTCTCAAATCCATTTTCTATTGTGATTATGGTTATGATTCTTCTTCATTTCCCTTTATTTGTGGTAACCTGTTTTTGCAAACATCCTAGCATTAAACATCTTTTCTTTCCTAGAATAGGTATGACTTTTTCATGATATGCTACTCTTTTAAGTAGGTATGAATGCATTGAGTTTAAACTTACTATTCTATTTTGTGTTCACATTCAGGTATACAATGAGCTTGAAGATTCCCTTTTTTGCATTCTAGTTGACGCTTTTGGTCTTAGTTTTTATTGTACATCTAACATTTGCATGTGTTGAACAACTACTATGTGCAGACACTATGTAAGTCCCTGGGAAAACAATGGTGAGCAAAAACAGCCTCCATTTATAGCCCACAAAATATATATTATATATCTAGATATCAGTAGATATACATTATATATGTAACTATATATATTATTACTAACATGATAGGCACATTAAGGAATAGTACAGGTAGCTCCCCATGTGCTCCTCACATACTCTCTCCCTCGTGAACCTCACTGTCTGCTCTGCATCTCACTGGCCTCTTAAATCCCTTCCATTACCAAGCTCACCCAACTTGGGGAAACTGCAAATTCTATTCTTTCTGCCCAAAATGTGTCCATCTCCTTATTTTTCTTAATTAATTAATTACCTGTCCTTCCTCTAGCAGCTCAAATGTTCATATTTCAGAGAAGTCTTTTCTACCCACCATCCAAAGCTAAACTGATTTTCAGTGGTTCTGTTTTCCTTTTAATTAATTAGCATTCTATAGAAATTAATAATACTAAAACTTTTTCTATTATCGAGATGTAGACATTCATTTTCACATCTTAAATTTTCCCTTTCAATTTTTAAGATGGTTTGATTTATAGAAGCTTTAAATATTTTTTATCAAATCAATCTTTTTTGCAATTAATTGTTCTGATTTTTAATGTAACACACTCCCACTTGTGAGCATGAACATACAGTATACACTCTCACACACGCTATGTATTTAATTTTAATGATTTCTGATGATTTGTGATTTCCCCCCTTGTTATTTATGTAATCCATAGGCTTTTTCTTCTTTCTTGGAAGAATCCACTTGGCAGGTGGTATCAGAAAGAGGGAAGCATAGGGGCTTCATTAACTAGAAGTGCTACATGGTAGTCAAAAGAGGTGACATACCTGTTGTGTTTATGATGGTCAGAATTCCATCTTTGATGGCTGCCACAGTTTAAGTAGAATATTGATAAATGATAGCCATACAAGACAACGTTTTTGTAATGGTAAGAACAGAAGCCCACATTTGTCAAATGTCCTCTGTATGTCACAAGAACCACTAGAAACATTACATGTGTCATCTCATTTAATTCACTCCCCAGGCATGCAATGCAGGGAATATTTACTACTCCCATAGTAGAACTGAGATATCTGCAACAACAAGAGATTATCAACTTTGTCAGGGTCACACAGAGAGTAAGTTGGTAGACCAAATGTTTTATTCCAGAAAGTCTGACTCGAGATCCCTTTTTCTAAATGACAATTCTATAATACTGTGTTTGGGGACAGTCATTTACCAAAAAGTGATTGCCATAAAAGGAATACATTAATGAAAATAGTTATTTATTAACATTGTACTGTGCACAAAAGCATGTCCTCCATGCTATTTGTTATGCTCCACAAATAAGTGAAACCATATGATAATTGACTCTCTCTGCTTGACTGATTTCACTCAGCATAATCTCTTCCAGTCCTGTCCATGTTGCTACAAAAGTTGGGTATTCAAGCTTTACTACAAAGCTATGATCACCAAGACAGCATGGTACTGGCATAAAAACAGACACATAGACCAGTGGAACAGAGTAGAGAACCCAGATATGGACCCTCAACTCTATGGTCAAATAATCTTCGACAAAACAGGAAAAAATATACAGTGGAAAAAAGACAGTCTCTTCAATAAATGGTGCTGGGAAAACTGGACAGCTATTTGTAGAAGAATGAAACTCAACCATTCTCTTACACCGTACACAAAGATAAACTCAAAATGGATAAAAGACCTCAATGTGAGACAGGAATCCATCAGAATCCTAGAGGAGAACATAGGCAGTAATCTCTTCGATAACAGCCACAGCAACTTCTTTCAAGATATGTCTCCAAAGGTAAAGGAAAGAAATGCGAAGATGAACTTTTGGGACTTCATCAAAATCAAATGTCGCTCTCGGCCCGCAAGAACGACTCGGAGACTCACGTAGTGGCGAACCTTCTTCTTTAATCACTTTTTTTCCTTCCTCTCCCTTTTACCCTCGGCGCATGCGTTTTTATACAGGCAATGTTAACCAATCACAATGCAGTGCTCATGCACCTCCCGCGAGAGTGGACCTAAATGAACAGCCAATCATATTCAGTCCCTTACAGCTCTTAGAGTAGGCCTCCTGTACCGGCTCCCGACATCTCCCTCTTTTTTATTTATTTATAATGGCTGAGATCGTGCCTGTCTTAGGTTGCCAATCCTCAGCACACATGCTTACCCATCATCGGGTACTCTCCCTGGTCGAAGAGCCCCTGTCTTAGGTTGCTATGGTGTGGGATCAGTCTTACCCGTCTTTGACTACCGATCTAGCATACTTAGCCATATCTGGGGGGAGGTGGCTTCAAGAGCCATCATGGCTTGAACCATGAGGTGTTGTTGTCGTTGATTGTGACGGACACGGCCACACACCCAACGTAACATTAGTACGTTAGCTGTGATTAAGAGAACAGCCATGGCACCAAGTCCGGCCCACTGTTTGAGGAACGAAACAGATTGCTGTAACATTTTTTCCCTCTCACTAACAGGTGCAATAGTTACTTTGGTAGAATTTATGGATATAATTTGAGCTCGTAATTGCCTAGTTAAATTTTGAAATTGACGGTTCCAGGTACCATTAAGCATTCTTCACAATTGTCTAGAGAGGTTAGCTGCTAAGGATAAGTTGTTATGAGCTATAGGGGTGATACAAAGTCCGGCCATATTATGTATGCATCCTATCGACACAATTGACTCTAGGATATCAAGTTGTTCCTGTACAAGATCAACCCTTTGATTTACAATCAAGATTCCTGCGTGCAAATGTCCGTTAATTTGTTCTTGCGTAGCCAATGCTTCAGCGACCATTCCTGTGACGTTGTTGAGCGCAGCTGCTGTCTGTACCGAGGTTGTCAACACTACCACGGCAGCAGTAGCAGCAGCGGCGGATGCTGCGATAGCTGCAATAATGGCTGCTGTTATTCCAAAGTCTCGTTTATGTCGAAGCAGCACCGGCAGGTTGTCGGGGTTCACCTGTACTGGCATCGGGATATACGTCGGTATCTTGGCTATTACTGCCAAGTCTCCCACCATGGCGTTCCAACATTCTGATAGCAGACAATTCTGGGACTCACAAGAGAGACTAGATGACTTGTTAATAGTAGAAGCATTAAAAACTATGAAGAGAAAGGGAGCTCTAACACAGATGGGCGTTGGTGAGTAACTTATGTGCTTAGCTGAGGTGCAATTGCACGTAACATTTGTTTCAAATCGAGAGCCTACGTGATAGTTGTACGTACAGTTACGCCATGTAGACCCATTAATAAAGTGAAGGCTTTCCAAGCCTGTACATGCCTGTGCAGCGTTGCAGAGCAGCCACCTATCTAGAAGGTGAGCTGACGCGCCTTGCGCCAGGTCTTGGTAGGTATAATTATAGCCAAAAAAGGTGGAGTTAGAGTAAGTGGGGATTTTAGGACTGAATGAGAATCCTGTTCCCACCCAAACTCCTGAGAGGCTACTATGGCAGCCACTCGTGCGGTGCAGCTCGCACAATAGCAGGCCTTGGTGCAGCAAGGTTTATACGGAGGAGGCTCCTCGTAAGGTGGCGCTGTTGGGGCTGGGCGCGTGGGCATAGGATCTAAGTTATCTACCACTTCCGTCTCTGTTTGTAACTGCGCCATAGCTCCTTCTTCCGCTTTTAATTTCAGCTGCGCCATAACTTCCCCCTGCATTTTGAGCTGCGCCATAGCCTTCTTTAGCTTTTCCTCCTTTTTTGCAAGCTCCTTTTGCATCTTGCTCACCTTGGCTTTTGGGCGATTTCCCTCCTCTGCTCCTTTCCAAAAACCAGGGAGCCGTTTGTCCCACTTCTCTCAAAAACAAATGAGCTGTTTTATTTTTTAAAGGAGTACCAATTGCTTTAAGGATATCAGAAAGCGGCCCAGCATTTTATATGTGGCCATCTCGTTTCCCATCCCGGAAAGCTTTACTCTCGTCCTTATCCTAGGAACTTTGCAGCCATCTCGTTTCCCATCCCGGAAAGCTTTCTACGCTCGTCCTCGACTTGAGGAACTTTCCCTGTCACTAGACAGAAATAGGTGCACTCTTTACCTGATCGTCGCCGACTCCGTGCGTCTCTCACGATGAGATTCCCGGGTTTCGGCACCACCTGTCGCTCTCGGCCCGCAAGAACGACTCGGAGACTCACGTAGCGGCGAACCTTCTTCTTTAATCACTTTTTTTCCTTCCTCTCCCTTTTACCCTCGGCGCATGCGTTTTTATACAGGCAATGTTAACCAATCACAATGCAGTGCTCATGCACCTCCCGCGAGAGTGGACCTAAATGAACAGCCAATCATATTCAGTCCCTTACAGCTCTTAGAGTAGGCCTCCTGTACCGGCTCCCGACAATCAAAAGCTTCTGCATAGCCAAGGAAACAGTCAAGAAAACAAGGAGGCTAAATACCCAATAGTGCAATTGCTGGGTCATAGGGCAGTTCTATTTTCAACATTTTGAGGAACCTCCATGCTGTTTACCCTAAAGACACAAACGTAGTGATCCAAAGGGGCACGTGCACCCGAATGTTTATAGCAGCAATGTCCACAATAGCCAAACTATGGAAAGAACCTAGATGTCCATCAACAGATGAATGGATCAAGAAGATGTGGTATATATACACAATGGAATACTATGCAGCCATCAAAAGAAATGAAATCTTGCCATTTGCGACAACATGGATGGAACTAGAGCGTATCATGCTTAGCGAAATAAGTCAAACGGAGAAAGACAACTATCATATGATCTCCCTGATATGAGGAAGTGGTGATGCAACATGGGGGCTTAAGTGGGTAGGAGAAGAATAAATGAAACAAGATGGGATTGGGAGGGAGACAAACCATAAGTGACTCTTAATCTCACAAAACAAACTGAGGGTTGCTGGGGGGAGGGGGTTTGGGAGAAGGGGGTGGGATTATGGACATTGAGGAGGGTATGTGCTTTTTTGAGTGCTGTGAAGTGTGTAAACCTAGTGATTCACAGACCTGTACCCCTGGGGATAAAAATATATGTATATAAAAAAAATTAAAAAAAAATTTAAAAATTAAAAAAAAAAAAAACAAAAAAAACAAAGAGGCAACCCACGGAATGAGAGAAGATATTTGCAAATGACAGTACAGACAAAAGGTTAATATCCAGGATCTATAGTGAACTCCTCAAACTCAACACCCACAAAACAGACAATCATATCAAAAAATGGGCAGAAGATATAGACAGACACTTCTCCAATAAAGTCATACAAATGGCTATCAGACACATGAAAAAATGTTCATCATCACTAGCTATCAGGGAAATTCAAATTAAAACTACATTGAGATATCACCTTACACCAGTTAGAATGCCAAAATTAGCAAGACAGGAAACAACATGTGTTGGAGAGGATGTGGAGAAAGGGGAACCCTCTTACACTGTTGGTGGGAATTCAAGTTGGTGCAGCCTCTTTGGAGAACAGTGTGGAGATTCCTCAAGAAATTAAAAATAGAACTTCCCTATGACCCTGCCATTGCACTCCTGGGTATTTGCCCCAAAGATACAGATGTAGTGAAAAGAAGGGCCATCTGTACCCCAATGTTTATAGCAGCAATGGCCACGTTTGCCAAACTGTGGAAAGAACCAAGATGCCCTTCAACGGACGAATGGATAAGGAAGATGTGGTCCATATACACCCAACTTTTGTAGCACAAAAGCATTTTGAATCATTATTTTAAAAAGGCAATAGCACTAAACACATTTTTGGGGGAGAAAAGACTTTTTGAGAGTTAACTATGACATCAGTAGGACACACCAGGTTGCAGAGTAAAGGTTATTTAAGTTGAAAACCTATCTTAATCATTAGGATAGGGTTATCAGAATAAAGAAAGTTATCAACGATCTTAAATGTCTTCAATTATTTTGGAAGATCATCTCAAGGAAGAAACCATTTTATAATCACAGATTTGAATAGAAGAATTAGAACCAGTAAGTACCAGATAAAAAGAGAAAGATTTCCGCCAAGTCAAAGATAGTCTGAATAATTATGCACATTTAGAATGGAAATGGGCCACCACTTCAATGAGTGGATCACTGGCATTGGAAGGACTAATGAAGGGTAAAGAGTGTCCATGAAAAATGGGATCAAAGGTAAATCCTAGGAAGTGCCAGCTGGCTGTTCATTGAAGGTTGCTTTTGTCTCCTTCTCCAGCCAACACACCAGCTACATGGGAGCAGGAAACAAGACAGAAGTATCAGTGTTCCTTTTTCTGGGCCTCTCCTCTTTGGCTTGTTCTTGTCCATGTACCTGGTCACTGTGCTGGTAAACCTGCTCATTATCCTGGCTATTCTCTTTGACCCCCATCTCCACACCCCTATGTACTTCTTCCTCTCCAACCTGTCCCTTGTTGACATCTGTTTCACCTCCACCACCATCCCCAAGATGCTGCTGAACATCCAGGCACACAGCAAAGATATTTCCTATATAGGATGCATCACTCAGGTGTATTTTTTTATGGTTTTTGCTGGAATGGATGATTTCCTCTTGACGGTGATGGCTTATGACAGGTATGTGGCCATCTGCCACCCCTTGCACCACTCTGTCATCATGAACCCACGACTCTGTGTCCTCCTGGTTCTGATTTGTTGGCTCACCATTTTCTTGGTTTCCCTGATTCATATTCTACTGGTAGGATGGTTGACTTTCTGTCCAGGCTGGAACTTCCACATTTCTTCTGTGAACTGGCTCAGATTCTCAAGGTGGCCTGCTCTGACACCCTCATCAATAACATCTGCTTGTGTGTTGCCACTGCCCTGTTGTGCATGTTTTCCCTCACTGGGATCCTCTTCTCAAAATCTCAGAATGTCTCATCCTTAATGAGGATGACCTTCACTGAGGGCAAGTATAAAGTATTTTCTACTTGTGGGTCTCATCTCTCTGTGGTCTCTTTGTTCTATGGCACAAGCGTGGGGGTCTACCTCACATCTGCTGTGACCCATTCTTCCCAGAGAAGCTCGGTTGCCTCAGTGATGTACACTGTGGTCACCCCCATACTGAACCCCTTCATCTACAGTCTGAGGAACAAGGATGTGAAGGGAGCCCTGAGAAGGCTCATCAGAGCAGCTTCATGTCCATTATGGGCCACTTGCCTCAGAACCAAGTGGACATTGGGGGCTGCAAAGGGAAATGTGACCTTCAATCTGTCTTCTTCTCTTCTCATAGACATGTTTGATTTATCCATTTCCCAAAGCTCCCATCAATTCTCTTTTATTTGTTTTTGTATTAGTCTCTCCTCAGCAATCCCTCCAAAGAACTTTCTCACTTGTCTTCTCTATATGTTGTCCATAAAATTCCATGTTTGTCAAGCTTTCTTGTAGCAATTCTTATGATTTCTAACTTTAGGCTTAAACTACCTGTCCTATTGAGCTGCTGTGGTTGCCCCCAAAATTATCCTCTAAAACATTAAGGTTCTTCACCTTCATTTATTTGTGTGCTTGTTTTCCCCACAAGAAATGGAATGAAATCATGCATGCATGATCATACCAAAGTGTTTGCCATATCAGAACTGTGCCTCTTTGTTCCTTCACATGTTTGACTTTACATCACCTTGAAAATGTGTCCTGAAGACATTTCCCCTCATTCACCTGACTTCTCAAAAGAAGAGAGTGAAACTGAGTTGGATTATAACCTGGCTGGCTGGCACGGAGTTTCTATTCTACTTTTTATATGAACAGTGATGTGATTTTCAACTTCAAAATAAGAATCTAGATTTCCATGATTATATTCATAGCAATATGCTGCCTTGGAAACCTGAGATGTATTTCAATTCCTTGTGATCCTTCCACTTTTCCTTCCTTCCTCTCTTTCCTTCTTTTACTTGACTTTTATTTCTCATATATGCAATTTTAAGATACACCCTCTAATATCCTAAAACATGCGATGATCAATACAATAGAATAAGAGTTATTCTCTCACATGGTTTAATTTTTTTTTCTGGGACTCTCTGGAGGTGTCATCAAGAATGGTATTTACACACATGTAGAATGTGTTCAGAACTTAGCTCATCTGAGAAGAATGTTCATAGAATTGAGTGTTCAGTGAAGGATGGAGTGGTAGATGCTGTCCACATTTCTCCCTGTAGGGATCCTCCCTACATGTCCACCACATGACTGCCAAATGCCAGCCTCAGTCAGCACCAACTTTGCCCAATAGCCATGGCAAAAATACCAGGGAATTATGCCCCCACAAAACAGCCCTTGATGGAGAATTATGAGGTTTATTATGTCTTTCACTCATTGTCTAGGATATTTCTGAGGTTTGTATTTTGTAGCATTTTCCAGAATTTCCCCACAGGATGAAAACTCTCTCATTCACTGTGGAAGCTGACTTAATATAAAATTAACTGATGTATTTTCTTCCATGTGTCACTTCTCTCTCTCTTACCCATGTTCCATATTCCTTGCTCCTTCCAATAAAGTGCTTGCACATAAATTCTTGGCTCAGCATCGGCTTCTCTGTGAACCCAGAATAAGAAACTAAGGCAAGTGGTAACACCTATAATGTATCAAAACAACATCAGGAAAGGAGAAACTTTTGGAGAAGAAACAAAAGGTGCTAAGTATTGAGAACATAGTTAGGACTTAAAATTATTCAAAAATTAAAGTTTGTTAGAGAGAAAAGACTAATTTGATGTGGCTTCAATTCACTTTGATTCCATTAAGTCTAATCCATTGTGAATTTATTTTCTGCTGTGTACACATTGAGGAGGGAACCAAATGATTACAACATAGAGTGGTGAGCATGATATTTGTGTTCAAATCCTATTGAAAACAAAAGTAAAAGTTTCATACCCACCCTGAGGAATTTTTAAAAATTCTTTAAATTTTTATTTAAAAAATATTTTTATTGGGGCATTTAGATGGCTCAGTTAAGCATCTGCCTTCAGCTCAGGTCACGATCCCAGATTCTGGATTGAAATCTGTATCAGGATCTCTGCTTCCTTTTGGAAAGACCCTGATGATTACATTGAGTTGACCCAGATAATTCAGGGTGTATTTCCCATCTCAAGATCCTTAACTTAACAGTACTTACAAAGTGCCTTTTGTCATCTAAAGTAACACATTCCCAAATTCTGAAGATTGGTACCTGGACATTTTTGCGAGGCTATTAGTTAGCTTACCACAGGAGATGTGTGATCTAGAATTTGCCACCAATTAGTTGATAAGGACTTGAGCTGAGGATATGGAATCTGTCACAGCACTCCTTGCTGATTTTCAGTGGGTATGATCATCTCATGGTCCTGTCACACATAAAGATAAGGTTGTACTAGACAGGTGAACTTAGACAACAAGTGATAGAAGAGAATTCTCTGATTCATCTGAACAAAACCAAGCAGAGGCTCAGCTGGACACACACTAGATACTGGGACTCAAACACCATGAGGATTTCCTTTCGGGCTATCAGTTTTGGTTTCTTAAACTGGCCACTTTCTTTTCTTTTTTTTTAAAGATTTTATTTATTTATTTGACAGAGAGAAATCACAAGTAGATGGAAAGGCAGGCAGAGAGAGAGAGAGAGAGTGAGAGAGGGAAGCAGGCTTCCTGCTGAGCAGAGAGACCGATGCGGGACTCGATCCCAGGACCCTGAGATCATGACCTGAGCCGAAGGCAGCGGCTTAACCCACTGAGCCACCCAGGCACCCAAACTGGCCACTTTCAAACGGAGACATAGAGGCCAGCAGCTCTCACAACTCACACCTCACAGCTGTACTATTTAAGAACTGGAATTACTTTGGCTACCCATGTGCCAAAAAGAAGAAAGGAAAGGAAGAAGGAAGGAAGAGAGAAAGAAGAAAGAAAGAAAGAAGAGAAGAGGAAGGAAAGAAGGAAGGAAGAAAAAGGGAAAAAGAGGGGAAAAATCTGAGGAAATTATTCTGATCTGCACAAATATGTTCTCTTTCCAGATTGGGCCAATCAACTGTGGTCAGCAAACAATGTTTTTAGCAGCCCCTTTAGAACAACATTTATTGTTTACTGAGTTTTTACTGTGTCAGTCATATTTTTGCTTCAACCACTGCAAGGATAAATAGGTACAGGTGTATGGGAAGAGTGGGTTGTCCTATGTCAGTCATATTTTATGTCAGTCATATTTTAGCTATATCTCAGTCATATTTTAGCTTCACTGCAAGGATAAATAGGTACAGGTGTATGGGAAGAATGGATTGTCCTATTAAAAATCCTGTTCATAATAAATATCATTGAGTACACATTACATTTGTGAAGAAGGTGAATGCACATCTAGGGGTGGAGTGCTCTGGACAGATAGTAATATTAATGGCAAAGACGCTGAGGTGGGACTTTCACTGGCGAGGATGTGTCTGGAGTGGAGAATGGGATCATAATGCAAGAGGAAGACAGGTTTCCACAGGGGTCATGTGAGTCTTTCCCTAACTTTGAAAAACTTTTGCTTTCATTTGTTCTGAGTGATGTGAGGAGATACTGAAGGGCTTTGGGCAGATGCATGACACCATAAGACTTAGGACTTCAAAGATCATCCTAGCTGCTGAGTTGAGAATGGGTTTCAAGGTGTGAGGATGCCTGCTTGGGGCTGAGAGCAGCAAGCAGATGAGATACATATAGCTACAGCCAGGGTGGTGCTAGTAGTGTAAGGGTTGAGAAGTGGTCCTTAGGGCTATGCTCAGAAGGTAGAACCAAGAGGATATGTTGTCTGTCAGGACATGAGTATGAGATAAAGGGAGGAGTCAAGGTTGGCTCCAGGGTTTGGAGCCTGAACCATGAAAGAATCAAATTGCATTCATTGAGATAAGGAGGGCTATGGTGGAATAAATATGAAAGGAAATTGGACATCAGGAGTTCAGGTTTTGAAAATTGAGAATGTTGAAATTAAGATATTGCAAATGGATAAATTTTATAGGATTCCACTTATATGAGGTACCAAGAGTAGTCAAACTCACAAAGACAGAAACTAGAATGGTGGTTGTCAAGGACTGGAAGAAGGGAGGAAATAGAAGGTTAGTGTTTAATGGATACAAAGCTTCAATTTGGGAAGATGAAGAAATTCTGGAGATGGATGATGGTAATTAATGGTGGCCCAACAATGTGAATGCACTCATACAAGTGTGTAGGAATGTGCACTTCAAAATGTCTAAAATGGCACATCTTATGTCATATGAACCTAATCTAACCACAATAAAAAAACATTAAGCAGCACAAAAGGAAAAAAAAGAAAAAAATGAGGTCTATTTTATAATGATACTTTCAATGTCATTATTAAAATAATACGGAATGATTGGGAGTTTTGATAAAATTTTTAATATTATTCCTCTACTGTTTAGACCAGGGTTTCTCAGCCTCAACCAAAAAATGACATTTGGGGTCTGTATTGTTTGTCATAGGAGGCTGTTCTCTAATTTTATGATGTTTAACAGCATCCCTGAGCTTTACCCACTAGATGCTAGCACTGTGTTGTGATAACCAGAATTTGTCTCAGAGGAGTCAAAATCAGGCCAGCTGAGAACACTGGAGTAAAACAATTCCATGAGTGCAGAAGTTAATGGAGTTAGCTTTCAAAGAGATGGGATAACAGAGAAGCAACATTTTGGGGGAAGATAAAACATTTTAGAAAGAGGTTGAAGGGCCCAAAGAACACCCCATTAGTATCATTATTTTGGAGGCCAAATGATTGGTCTGGTGATGTTCTGTCTGTGCAGTTAGTCATATAAGTCAACTACCTGTAAGGAGAGTGAGACATTCCTGTTGTGAGAGTCAAGTTAGCTAAGCAAATGCCTGGCTGAATCCTATCCAAAACCTTCAGTTCTCATTACATGGGCCCCACCAGATATATGTTCTCACTGAACACAATGCTATTCACCCCATTAGCCACCACTGTAATTAAATAATTACTTGTATAATTATTTTATTAATGACTGCCTCTTAAAAACCTTCACCTGAGCTTTGAATCCCATCCCTTTATAACTTTGGGGGGAACTTATGCTTCATTTGTCTTTTTTAATCTCATATATTCCTATGTCTGAATGTAATGTTATAATTTCCAATAACATGGGAATGTTCCACATGCCCATTTCCTTCAGTAGAAATATAACTCACTCATAGACCTGTAGTCTCCTTGGAGCATTGCTCCAAACTTCAGATTTGGTCTATACATGCTACTTCTGTTTCCCTCATTGTTCACTGTCTGTTTAACCAACTAATCTGGAAATCTTTCCACCTCCATCACAATTTCTCTCCCTAAGGTCTGCAGAGAACTCAGGTGCCCAGTAAATTCTAAGGGGGTATTTTCACTCTTTAAATGCTTGGTTTTTCAGGATCAATGTCACTAATGACTACATTCTTTCTCTTGAAATAGAGACCTTATTTCTCCTGCATTTCATTTTTGTTAAAATGGTATTCTGCAGGTCAACTCTGCTGGGGTTTTTTGTGGGGTTTTTTGTTTGTTTGTTTTTAATGTTTTATTTATTTGAGATAGAGAGAGAGAGTGAGAGCATGAGCTGAGAGACAGAGGAAGAGTGAGAAGCAGGCTCCCCACTGAGCAGGGAGCCCTATGTGGGACTCCTGGCATCATGACCCCAGCTGAAGGCAGCCTCTCAATAGCCTGAGCCACTCAGGCACCCCATCTACTGGGTTCTTTGTAACATTAGCACACACATCAGGGAGAAACTCCTAACTTTGAAATTAAATCCTGTGAAGAAGGGGAGGTGAGAATTAGGGTAGTATCTTTTTTTTTTTTTTTTAATCCCAAGAAAATAATGTTGGGTCCGTAATCAAAGGAATGAGATTGATACAAAGCAAAAGACAGGCAAAGCTTTATTTCGTGCCAAGCATCGAGAATCAAACTGACCATTCTGGGCTGCCTCTTACGGAGAGGGAGACCCCCCCCCCTGCCTTACAGACTAACTTTTATAGAACATGTGGTTGAGCCTGGCCACACACAGTTGGCCAATGAGATTGTAACACACAGAGAAAAATGCACAGCCATGCTAGGTCACACACTTGTGGCCAGTTGAACTATAATTCACCCCATAGTAGCTATTTGAACTAGCCTATCACCTTGGTCAGAATTGGCGCCCAAAAGGTGGAGCCCACACTCCTTGGTATTTAGGGAGACAGTATGTGTGTCCCACTGATTGGATGTCTCTACCTGGCCTGATCCACCCTTGTATTTGGGTTCTGTTACCTGAGACTGGTTTCCTGTACTGCTTTTAAGTAAGTCCCCTGGGGGGATGGGCAGGGTCAGTTTAAGTTTTACTGCATAAACAACAAAATGGCTGTTCAACCAAGATGAAGCTGCTCTGGCTAAATAGGCCCTTACAATAAGATGGTGCTTATTTATTTATTTAGTTTTATTATTTATTATTTTTTTATAGGACCATATATCCTTTGTAAATAGGTAAAGCTTTTTTAACCTCCAGGAGCATGCTCTTGTTGACTGCCCATGTTTGGATGTACCTAGTAAAGAAGGAATAAATGAAGGAAAGAAATTTGCCTCTCTACATAGCTATTTTTGGGGTAACAAAAGAGGAAGATAATTTCATTTCTATTATTCTTTTGATCTTAATTGTCTAAAAAGTACTTGACAGTAGAACAATTTATTTAATGGGGTGCTCTGAGAATTCAGCCTCCAAGTTCCTGGAAACTTTGAATAAGCTCTGGGTGTCTCCAAGGCAGATCATGTTGGGCCGCCCAGAGACATGGGTGGTGAATTCCCTGCCTAGATCATCTCCTTGAAATTTCTGGGGGAAAGTCACTGTAGGAGAAAGAGCCAGGACTACCAGGGATTTCCCTGATGCCATTTTAAAAAGTCTCGGTAGCCTCGTAAAGGCTCAGGGTGGGGTTGGGTGGAGGACATGTAAGCAGTGGAGAAAAACTTTTACTAGGCCAGATCATTAGGGACACAAACCAGAGCCATGTCTTTCAAAGTGTCTCCAGATCAGCAGCTTCTGCATCTCCTGAGAGCTTGTTAGACGTGTAAATTCTTGACTTTCATCCCAGATCTACTAAATCAGAAACTCCAGGGTCAAGCCCAGCCATTTGCCTTTAATAAGCCACCCATGTGAATCTTATGCTAAAATGAAATCAATGGCCTGAAGGGATTTGTTGAAATGCTTGATGATGGCGCTTGGGGCTGCACCTTGGGGCTGCTCCTTCTGAGGTCTGAGGGTTCTCCATTGCCAAAATATTTTCTACAAACAATGATACATCTGTCTTTTGCTTTACAACGCTTCTATTCCCTCTCTTTGTCTTTGTTTGAATTATCAGAATACTAGTAAAAGCTCATGGTTCATTGCAGCAGCCCTTGCATGCTCATTAGTCATTTCTTGATGTACCATGTTCAGTTGGCCATTTCTCTCATTTAAAAATCATTATGATTTATCATTTTGTTTTATTTTATTTTTTAATGATTTTATTTATTTATTTGTCAGGGGTGGGGGGACACAAGCAGGGGCAACTGCAGGCAGAGGGAGGAAGCAGGCTTCTGTCTGAGCAAGGAGCCTGAAGCGGGACTCGATTCCAGGACCCTGACATCATGACCTGAGCTGAAAGCAGGTCAAGCCACCCAGGTGTTTCATGATTTATCATTTTAAAGATAAATCCTTATTTTTCTAGCTCCAGAGCCTGCATCCTCTCCCTCTTTCCCACATACACACCACCACCTACAGCAATGGCTATTAAAGATTATCAAATACTTTTCTGCCTATTGAACTGCTGTCTTTTTTGTCAATCTAAAATTGCCAGGAGGCAATAATGAAGCCGAAGTATGTATTTGGGATCAAAGAATTGCAATTTGGGTACACAAATTTTAGTAGCAACCCAAATAGTGTTCCACCACCAAGAAAAAGTCAGGGCTTATTACAGCAAAAAGAGAATGCTCACTGCTAAGGCTGTCACTAAGCAAAACTGTATTACTATAACATGTCACAGGTGTTCAGGCAGGTGTAAAAATTTTGGAATTTTTACAATTCTACCTTCAAGGAGGAGTATAAGCCCTTCTCCTTAATGGCTTCCCAGGTCCATTTGAAAATACCTTGACATAAATGACTCCACTGTATTTCAACTTTTACTTTTTGTTTTGGTATTCTTTTTTAAAGATTTTATTTATTCATTTGACAGACAGAGATCACAAGTAGGCAGAGGGGCAGACAGAGAGAGAGGAGGAGGAAGCAGGCTCCCTGCCGAGCAGAGAGCCAAATGTGGGGCTTGATCCCAGGACCCTGGCATCATGAACTGAACTGAAGGCAGAGGCTTTAACCCACTAAGCCACCCAGGTGCCCCTTGTTTTTTATATTCTTTAAAAACAAACAACAAAAACAAAATGAAATCACTTATACCAAGCCTCATGTAACCAGAGATTTAAATAATCAGCTGTCTCAGAAATGGAATTTTAAAATAGATAATTAAAATCACCTCATCTGCACTAGTTAAGTGACCTGCCTGGTGGGGCCCCTGCCACCCCTTACAGGGAAAATAACCTTGCAATACCCAAGCCACTTTTTCTTTTTTTAAAGATTTTATTTATTTATTTGACAGAGAGAGATTACAAGTAGGCAGAGAGAGAGAGAGAGGAGGAAGCAGGCTCCCTGCTGAGCAGAGAGCCCGATGCGGGACTCGATCCCAGGACACTGAGATCATGACCCGAGCCGAAGGCAGCGGCTTAACCCACTGAGCCACCCAGGCGCCCCCAAGCCACTTTTTTGCTTAGTATAGCTGCCTTGTCCCTACTCCCTTCTGCCTATAAAAGTCTTTCATTTTGTATAGCTTCTTAGAGCTCCTAGGATGCTGCCCAGTTCAGTTAATTTGATATTTTATATATATAGATATATATATTTATAAATTTATATTTAGAAATTCATATTTATATTTATACATTTTAATATGATGCCAATGCAGCAATAACTAGCACCTCTATCATGTTATATATTTACCCTTTTTGTTTAGTGGTTGGAATAATTAAGTTCTAATCTCTTAATAGATTTGATGATTATAATATAGGACTGCTGTCTTTATTCACTATACTGTGTATTAGATCTCTAGGACTTAGAGACAATGCCCAAAACAAAACCTAACCAAGATAAAAGTGTACTTTTAATCCCCTGTATCTATTACACCCATCCCCTTATCTACCTCTCCTCTGGCAAACACCAGTTTGTTCTCTTTGTATTTAAAGAGACTGTTTTCTTGTTTGTCTCTTTTTTTTTAGTTTGTTCCTTTGTTTTGTTTCTTAAATTTCACATATGAGTGAAATCAAATGGTATTTGTCTTTCTCTGATTGACTTATTTCACTTAACATTATACCTCTAGGTCCATCTACATTGTTGCAAATTACTCTAGGCCCATCCACGTTGCTGCAAATATCTTTATTTCTCATGGATGAATAATATTTCATTATGTGTATGTATATACATGTATATATACATGTATATATGTATATATACACCTTATTTATCCATTCATCCTTTGACAGGCACTTAGGTTGTTTCCGTATTCTGGCTACCGTGAACAATACTATAATGAACATGGGAGAGCAGATATCTTTTCCACATCCTTTGTTGTTTCAAAGCCCATCGTGGTTTTTTCCCTCATTTTTAGAATTTTCATGTGATTTAATTTTATTTAAAAGTCTATCTTGTAAGGTTTTACAGGCGAGATACACACAACACCAGGTGAGATAGGCACAAGGCAAGGTTCCATGACTCAGGAGAGGAGAGTCAGGGAAGCTGCACCCAGGAAGGGGTTCAGTGAGCTTTTATTGGGCCAAGGCCAGGTGGGGACTCATGACCATACTTGGTAAGGTTAGAGGTCGTGTGTTGGAAAGTCCAAAGTGGCTGGTTTCTGTTTCTCACATAAGTTTCCATTTACTCAAAGTGGCGTGTCCTTGACAGATGTCCTTCTGGCAAGAAAGTCCTGGGTAGGGGGAAGATGGAGGTCTGGTGGCCATTTTATTGCTCCACCTGCATTCCCAGGGCCACCGACCCAACATTCTGACTTTTTTGGTGTAACAGGGGTGGCAATTCAGATCTGGCTACTTCCTGCTGGCAGAGGGCCTCCTCATAGGGTTCCTCAGATGTGGGCAGGTGGGAGCAGGGATGCAGGAGGAGCTGGTTGACAGTGACTCTGGAAACCTCACATATGTGAGCCTGGGCCACTGAGGTAATCTGTTGCTGTAGGGATGCCAAAGACTTGGCTGAGGCCTTGATGGCTGTTGCTGTTTGGATAAATCTTGGGTAGCATCTATGGAGTGGGCTAGGGCCCCGGTGCCCAGTCTGGTGGCCACTAAGGAAGACGCTAAGGAGACCCTGATGACCAGGGGAAGAAATACAGCCCTTTTCTGTCAGGGGGGTTGGTAGTGAGGATGGCCATTTCTGTTAAGGCTGGCACCCTACGGGCTGGCAATCTGTGGTGACCAGCTGACTAGACTGTGTGGTATCCCCATGTGATGAGGGAGCAGGAGGCTGGCTAAAGACAAAGCAAAAGCTGGCATCTTACACCCCCTCTCCACCCACTCCCCTTGGTAATGTGTGTAACATTCCTGACTGCCATAAGTGAGAAACAAATAGTTAACTTGCAGAGATCACAATCCTGCAAGACAGGCATCTCCCTTGGTTTACAAATATCCTAGAGATCTACAACAAAGAAGTTACCTTATCAATAGCACAAATTTCCAGAGGCAAATAACTCAGTTCCTCAAGCTCTAAATAAAGTTAAATTTCTGGGTGCCTGGGTGGCTCAGTGGTTTAAGCTGCTGCCTTCGGCTCAGGTCATGATCTTAGGGTCCTGGGATCAAGTCCCGCATCGGGCTCTCTGCTCAGAAGGGAGCCTGCTTCCTCCTCTCTCTCTCTCTCTCTCTCTCTGCCTGCCTCTCTGCCTACTTGTGATCTTTCTCTGTCAAATAAATAAATAAATAATCTTAAAAAATAAATAAATAAAGTTAAATTTCTTCTAAACCCAAATCTCACTAACAAAGACTCTTGATAGCAGAAATGTGAATGGCTTGCCAAAAGACAACACTGGTCGAGGGGCAAGGCCTGTGGTATCCAGGCACCTTATAGGCCCTCTTTAGCATATGAAAGCTCCGTTGAAACCTCCCTTCCCCTCACCTTCCCCCAACTACAAGGTACATAACCTACCATCTCTCACAACCTGGAGCAGCAGCTCTTCCTGACCACAGGTACTGTCCCCGTGCTTTAATAAACCACCATTTTGCACCAAAGATGTCTCAAGAATTCTTTCTTGGTCATTGGCTCTGGACCTCAGCCCACTGAACCTCAGCTCAGTTCTAGAACTTCATCCTATGGCGCCCAACGTGGGGCTGTGAGTCTTTACATTTGGACTCTGAGCTTCAGTGCAAAATTGGTGAGTACTTTATCTCTACTTTTCCTTTAGTCTCATTTCAGAGGCTTTTCAAGGAGTATGGTCTTATTGAAACACTTGCATGTCAATTGGTCAGGCTGTAATCCTCTAGCCCAAGGCTGCTCTACGGGAAGGAGAGTGTCTGCCTTTTGGCTGTAAGTTAGTACCCTGGCCAGAATGGCAATAAAACCCAGAAACTTGATACCCTCTCTTTATTCCTGTTCTTATATAAGGTTGTCTCTCTTAGGCCCGGGACAGCCACCTAAGTCACCAGGACGGCTGCCAATCTTAAGACTCCCATGTGAGGTTTCCTCCTGATTAATCTAATGTGATTCCTTCCACATCCCTGGTCTAGCCACTTCTGGCTGAGAGACCTCCACTGGGAGCTGGCCCAAACCAGTACCCAATTGAATTAAAATGCAACCGGGACCATTTCCTGAGGAAGTTGGCTGTAAGGACCACATGTGTTGGAATGTCGCATAGACCATGATGGATTTTAGTCTTTACTGTTTTTTGTCATTGTCTTCTACAGACTACTTAAAGCTATGAAATTGGGTAATTTCCCCTTGCCAAACTTTTCTAATATTTCCATGGGTTAAAATGGCGAAACAGTATGCAGTCTTCAAGACAGACGATGGCATGGCATGGTACAGTGTTTTGGTCCATTCACCAGGCACCCATCAGCAGCCTAGGATGCGATGAGGAGGGGGAGGGATGCCGGCACCCCTCCAGGACATTTTATGGCAGGAATGCCTTCCTAGGGAAGGCAGGATAGTGATCAATAGCGATTTTTGTTGAGGGATGCCTCTGGTCGCTTTTGACACATGGGAACCTCTGACATATCCTGCGTGGGATGCCACCCAGGAGTCAGGGGATTTGGTAATGGACCTTTTTTACTTTTCTGGAAGCATGGCCTCAGTAGGCTTTTTCAGTTCCCAAGGATTCTACCTTAGGGTGCCTTTTAACCCACTGGAAATAATTTGGATTGCAAAATTTAGGAAAGAACTGAGCTTCTGTAACACTGCATGGCCTCAGTGGGATCTATCAGTTAGCTCTCATCTGCAGGAAACAGGGCAAATGGACCTAGGATACCTTCATTGCTCATACCTAGGCCTTCATTGCTCTACACCAGGACCCCAGACTAAGGGGTTTTGTAGAGTGTGTTTGCCTGAATGAGTCAGCTAGTAAACTTCCTCCTGACATATTGGATGGTAATTACATAAATAAGCCTTCTTCTAGTAAACCCAGGTTGCTGGGCCATCCCTAGCAAAGTGGACTCTGACTTTATCTCTCTCTGTTTCTCCTAATAGATGTGAGGGCTTCTCCCTCACTTACTTCCCATGTTAGTGGCTATAACTGGAGCCAACTGGGGTTAGTCTAACTCAAGACAGAGACCATAAGGAATATTCCCAAGCAGCTGCCGAAACTCTCTTTGTTTCAGGGAAGTTTCCCTGTCTTCTCTGGCCCGACTTGGACTGCTTAACCCCTCCCCACTTGCTGGAGGGAAAGCATGGCATCTGCTCCTCTATTGGAGCTTATGAGCTCTAAAACCGGGCATCTTTTCTCTGTCTCCTGGCAGCACTTTGTTTCCTGTTTCCCCTTTCTCTTGTTTCTGCACCAAAGTGCGTGCGGCCTGCATGACTAGCCTCTAGATCATGCACCATGGCTCCTTCTCTCTTCACTGTCAAGGAGCAAGAAGAGCACCCCCTGGACCTAACACTCCCCACTCTGGACCTCCCCACCTGTGTCTCAGGTAAACATTCAAAGTGGAGTGGGCCCAGGTGGAATATAAATCAGTATTGGAACTAAGTTAAATTTGTTGGTTTAATTAAGATAGATGTGTCTTTGAAGTTATAGCAGTAAATGTGAAGCTTTTATTCTATTGAAGTTTACTGAAGGTCAAATAAGCTCGTGTTATTGTTAAAATCTGTTAGCAAAGAGATGACTAAACTGATGGTTAATTGTCTGTCTCAATGTTTTAACGGCTAATTGCTGAGATAGCTTTCAAAGTCTTTGGTAACCTGAAAGTTTAAAGTTTTGCTTGGATAACAAACGGAATTAAATTATGGACATCTAGGTCTTAACCAAACAGGATAAAATGCTAAGTTATTAATTACTGGATGTAGGTTTGTGCTTTTGACTTCTTACTGCTTTTGACTTCTTACTTCTTACATGCAAAATCACATGTTTTGTGATTAACTGATTCATAAATTTTCCATCTGAAGAATTCTGTTGTAACAGTTCACAATTGGTTAGTACTTAGTCTTCACTAGAGATTAAGGTGTTTCTAAAAGTACAAAATTCTGCTAACTGTAAGACTGATGGAAATAAGGGAAATAACTCTGTGGAAAAGTATATGATATGTAAGAAGGATTTAAGGAATGGGAGTACATTTTGTTGAGGGTAAGAGAAGGTGATTTTGTCCTAAATGAGATGTATGTTTGGAAGGAAATGACTTGGGACAAAACCTGAATGCAAAGGAAAGTTGTAGAAGGATTGTGAAGAGAAATCTTCAGAAAAGGAATTTTAGCTACGGTCAGGACAGACTAAGATTGAAATGAATGGGTTTTAAAGGTACATTGGTATAGGACTGAAATTGTCTCTGTTCAAAAGGACGAAGTTTTCTTAGGTTAATTGATCCACTGTTAAGAAAATGTAAACGGTTTTCTCTTTGCCTGCCCAGAAAACCCAGTTTCTATGTTTTGTTTTATCAGGTGTTTAACATCCCTAATTATATATAGGCATGTACTTTATAAGATTTTAGCAAATGCTGTCAAGACTTAAGTTGTAAATCTCTTTAACTCAGGCTTTCCTCTGGTATGCAAAGTTACTCATGAAGTACTACTGAACCAATGATAAACCTTGGGTTACATTTGGAAAATGCTATAACTTCTAGAGATTCTATGCACTTCCTAAATTTTTAATGTTTTGAGAGATCATCACTTGATATTGTAATTATGGAAATGTTATGTGTCACAGAAATAACCTGATTTCCTTGCCAGCTAAAGTGTAAACTTTCGTCTCATCAGCTCTAACCATATCCATTCCGAGTTTTTGTCATTTATAATTGTTTTAATTATCTTGTAAAATGAGTTTTATCTTCAAGTAGATTCATATAAAGGACTTTCAGGACAAATACAGATATTTGATATATTTGAAAATCCTAAAACTGAAATGGGTGAGGATTCCCAAAACTAACTAAAGAAGCATTCACCAGATTAAGTAACATGGGACTAAATGAACTAAAACACTATAGTTTTGTCTTATTTTAAACATTGCTGGTTCTCTAATGTTTGCTCTTCCAGACTAGGGATACTTTTTCTTAAGTTATCTGTAACTTAAAGAGATGTAAAAGTATCGATTTGTAAACAAATCAAGGCATTCAACTTTTCTCTCTATCTGAACCCTCTGAAAATCAAAAGTAAGTATTTTTTCTTCCATGGCAATCAGTCATTTGCATAAGTTCAATAAGAATCTGTTCTCCTTGTAACAGGACAGCATTGGAAACATGGGTTATTTTACCAAGGCTTTGACTGGAATGTCATATTTGAAAAGACTCAGATATGACCACACAGCTTTAAGGAACTAAGATTGATTTTATGAAACCTGGAGCCATAAAGCCCCTTGGGACTGTTGGCCTGATACCTTGCTTACAGAGTTCCCAGTAGCCTCACCAGCTGAGTAAAGAATGTCACTTCCTAGCAGGATACTTTGGGAACCTCAGGAAGAAGAATTTGCCCAAATCGACAGGTATTGCAGGCATGCCTCATGGCAAGTACGTGGCTTGGCTTCTGGCCCAGAGAGGCTACTAAAAGTTCAGCCTAGAGATTCCTTATAAAAAGTTCCAGAAAATCAGATTCTAAAAGATCTATATGATCACACTCAACTGTTCTTGCTGAGCTTATGTAAATAATAGGCCAAGTTCGTTAAAACTGGACTGGTTTCTCAAATGAATTAGTCCTGATTTGGCTATCTCTAGAAATGAGGGTTATTTTAGAGAGAAAAATTATGTTTTAATAACACCTTTATGGATGATAAATTCTAGATTTGATTGTCTTTAAATGTTTGCTTACCTAAGCTAAACAATTTGAGGTAAACTTCAGAAGAGTTACACAATAGCTCATTTAGACGATCTTCTTGCTTTTTTATTTGTGGGGATATTAGCAGAACCCCATGGCACATGATTAAACAACTGGAAAATGGGATTGATTCCCCTACAATTGTATAACTTAACTAACACCTTGTTTATGGCTGTAATAATGAAATTGCCTAAAAGCCAGCATACCGCACTCCATAGGATTAACTATGGACTTGTGGAGATAATGGATGACCCCACTTTCTTTGATTGGATGATGCATGGGGACTCCCCTTATCTCTAGACAAGTTTTCTCCCACTTGCCAGTGATCCTCTGTATTCAGAATATTGTTAAGGCTGGACCACTCAAAGGGCTACTTAATGGTTTCATCTCTTAGTCATATTTATCCTAGAAGCCACCTCTGTTGAGGTGCAATTGCAAACAGATGCTTTGGCTAAGCATAGAACAGTCCTCCTCATAAAAAGAGCCTCAAAGCTACTATGGAACAGTCCCTGACTGTAATGACTTCACTTCAGGTTCAGATTTGTCACCAATGGATGATGGAGGCCAACTTATTAAATACTGGGCTATACTTACAGATATGCTAGAAATAATACTTAAAACTTGTCAAACTTTAAACCTAGTTACCCATATGCCTGAACCTGACTGTTGTGCTTCTTTCTCTGTAGAGCAAAAATGTTCAGAGGTTATTGATCTTGCTTACTCTATTTGGCCAGATTTAAGATGCCCCTGTTAAAAATACGAATGACAGTTGGTTTACTGATAACAGTAGTTTTCATTAAAAAAAAAATAAGAAAAGCTAGATATGCCATAGTACTCACTAGCACTTTGCAATTGCCAAAGCCTAAAAATAAACATTAACACTGACTCCAAATATGCCTTCCCGGTACTACATGCCCATGGAGCTATTTGGAAGCAAAGGGGATTGCTGTCAAGCCATAACTCCCCAATCAAATATGGGCCTAAGTTACAAAACCCTCCTTATCACTATACTAAGGATGGTGTATATCAAATCTGGGATACATATCTGTGGCTTACGCCCACAATTGGACAGCTCAGTCAAAAGGCAGTTTTATGCTGGGAACAAAAAAAATCATACGTATGATACTTGGGCAAATAACACACAATATCTAGGATGGCTATCACTAGAAATGTGTTCCCAAGTAATAGTATTCCAGGCTACTGACTGGTTTGCTGCTGACTGGGCAAGGTGACCTGGCATTAGATGGTTAGCTCCAAACGGAACCCACTGGATATGTGGAACCAACCTGTGGCCCTTCCTTCCTCCAGGGTGGATAGGTCACTGTACCTTAGGATTTGCCTGGATTCATGGGCGCATTACTAAAACTATCACCACTCCAGCTAATTTCCCTACTTAATATAGAAATCTCACAGATACGCAAGGCAGTCCTACGAAATAGGATGGCCTTAGATGTCCTGACAGCAGCAAAGAGTGGCACATGCGCAATTATCAAAGCAGAACATTGTGTGTACATCCCAGACTATCACAAAATGTCACAGAACTAATAAAAGATACAAATACCCAGATTGATGAGGGAGCAGGAGCCTGGCTGAGAACAAAGCAAAAGCTGGCACTCTGCACCCCCTCTCCACCCGCTCTCCCCTCCGTAATGTGTGTGACATTCCTCAGGCATCCCTGACTGCCATAAATGAGAAACAAATAGTTAACTTGCAGAGATCACACCCAACAAGACAGGAGTCTCCCTTGGTTTACAAACATCCTAGAGATCTACAAACAAAGAAGTTACCTTATCAATAGCACAAATTTCCAGAGGCAAATAACTCAGTTCTTCAAGCCCTAAATAAAGTTAAATTTCTTCTAAACCCAAATCTCACTAACAAAGACTCTTGATAGCAGAAATGTGAATGGCTTGCCAAAAGACAACACTGGTCAAGGGGCAAGGCCTGTGGTATTTCAGCACCTTGAAGGCCCTCTTTAGCATATGAAAGCTCCGTTGAAACCTCCCTTCCCCTCACCTTCCCCCAATTGCAAGGTACATAACCTGCCATCTCCCACAACCTGGAGCAGCAGCTCTTCCTGCCCATGGGTATTGTCCCCGTGCTTTAATAAACCACCATTTTGCACCAAAGATGTCTCAAGAATTCTTTCTTGGCCATCGGCTCTGGATCTCAGCCCACTGAACCTCTCGTAGGTTCTAGAACTTCATCACATGGGTCCATCCAAGTTTCCACTAGGAAGAAGTGCCACCTGAACCCAGGGTCACCGGTGGCGGCTATGAGGGGGTAGAAGGAATAGGGTGAGGAGAAGTGGTGCAGGAAATCCATAACCACATGGGCCCCAGGGTCTGGGAAGTCCAGCCATCCTGCGGTGGAGGTCACTTTAGGCTGAAGATGTGTACCCACGGGTTGTGCCCCAGAAGTTTTGCTGTGGTGGGAATTGTAAGAATAACCTTTGTATGGGGGTGGGTCCACCTGGGTTGTAAGGACTTTGGGTGAAATATTTGTAGGAGAACCTGGTCCCTGGGATTTAGGGCCGGGGGAAGTCTCCACCCCAGCTGTTAGAGCAGAGGATGGTCGCATCTGCAAGAGCCCATAAAAGGGCTAGTAGGAGAGTCAGATAGGGCAGATAAGATAGGAGGGGTGGAGGAGAGGCAGGGAGGTTGTGATTGAGCAGGAAGGGCCTGCCATCCAAGTGTTCAAAGGGGCTGAGTCCTGTGCTTGCTTTGGCAGCACATATACAAAGAGGCTGAGTCTTGATGGTCTGGGAGGAGAGGCCCTGAGTCAGGTGAGTGCTAGTGTGAGAAGGTTTGGCCAAGAGAGGCAAGTTTCGAGAGTGAGTTTAGTGAGTTGCTCCTTGAGAAGATCTTTGGCCTTCTCGACCTTAACTGAGGACTGGGAGTGATAGGGAATATGAAGTATCAGGTAATGTTGAGGCTCTCAGAGACTTGTTGTGTGATGCTGGAGATGAAGGCTGGTCTGTTATCTGATTGTAGGGTTCGAGGGAGTCCAAACCTTGGGATGATGTGCTTAATGAGAATCATGGAAACCACATCTGCTGTTTCCTAGAAGTGGGGAAAGTCTCTATTCAGCCTGTGAAGGTGTCCAGGAGAGTTGGTAGGTATCTGAAGGTTTTGTGTTGAGGCATATGAGTGAAGTCAAGTTGCCAGTCCTCATCTAGCTGATGCCCAAGGAGCTGAGGGGTGGGTTCCGGTCTGCAGAGGCTGCCCTGGGCTTTGACCACAGAACAGGTTCTGCAGGTCTGGTGTACATCCTTAATGGTCTTTTGGGGGAGGGAGTGGTGAAAGAGAGGTTGGAGAAATTGGTATAGGGCCTTTGGACTGATGTGGAGAGACTGGTGGATGTCAGTAATGATGGTGTGGATTAGGCCATTTGGGAGGGCAATCTTGTCATGGACATAATACCTTCCCCTGTCGCCTTACCTGCCATGTAATGTCTCAAGGACCCGAATCTCCTCATCAGTGTAGGAGGGACTGTGGGGAGTGTTGAGGAATAGGAGGGGCGGGGTGAGGAGTTTAGGCCATTTATTGGGCAATAGAGTCGGCCTTGTTTTCCATAAAGAGATGGGGTCCTTGGAGGTCTGATGGCCATGGCAGTGGACAATAACCACTTCAGTAGGGTGATTGAGGGCCTCAAGAAGTTTGGCAATGAGAGGCCTCTTGATTTTGGGGGTTCCCTTGGTCATGAGGAATCCCCTTTCTCGCCAAAGGACAGAGTGGGTGTGAGTAATAAGGAAAACATATTTGGAGTCAGTATAGATGGTGACCCGTTGGCCCTTAGAATAATGAAGGGCCCTGGTGAGAGCCACCAGTTCTGCCTTTTGAGAAGTAGTCCTGATGGGAAGAGAGGCCGCCTTTATGACCACGTCTAGGATGACTACCACATAGGCAGCATGTCGCTGTCCATTCGGCACTATAAGGGAGCTCCCATCCATGAACAGAGTGCTATTGGGGTCAGGCAGCAGCTGATCTGAAAGTTCTGGATGGGAGGGAGTAAGTTCATCCAGGAGTGGACAGCAGGAGTGGGAAGGAGTGGCAGTAGATGAGGGTGTTGGCAAGAGGGTGGTGTGATTTAGGTGAGCGGAGACAGAGAGTGTGGCCTGGGGGTTTTCTATGAACAGCAGGTGGTAGAGCTGAAGATGGGAAGGAGTGAGTTGTACCAAGGACTTGTGACTGACTAAGTCTCCCAGTCGATGGGGGGAGTATACTGTGAGGGGCTGTCCTAAGGTAAGATTGAGGGCCTCCTTTGTAAGAGAAGTGGCTGCCGCTAAGGCCATGAGGCAGGGCTGCCATCCCTGGGTGGTGATATCTAGTTGCTTGGAGAGATAGGCCACCACCTGGTAGGTGGGACAAGTCGGTTGGGCCAGGAAGCTGGTGGCCAGCCCAGACCATTCATCAGTGAAAAGGTGAAAAGGTTTTGAAGGGTTAGGCAAGGCCAGACCCAGTCCCGAAATGAGGTGGCTCCTGAGCTGGTAGAACAGATGTCTGACGGAGCCTGGGTTGGTTAGAGGTCCCTGTGGTGTGTCTTTGGAAGCCTGGTATAAGGGCTAGGCCGGAATGGCAAAATTGGGAATCCAGTGTCTAAAATCCAGTGTCTAAAAAAGACTTCTAAAAAGAAGTCCTAGGAATAACAATATGTCTTTTGAGTTCTGAGGAGATTGTAGGTCTTGTAGGAGGCAAATATGATCTCCTGTGAGGGATTTAGAAGTGGGATTTAGTAATATTCCCAAGTAGGTGACTGAGGGGGTACAGAGTTGGGCCTTGGAAGGCATCACTCGGTATCCTTTGGTGCCCAGGAAATTGAGCGGAGTGCCGGTATCCTCCTGAGAGGAAGGGGGGGGGGCTGCAGAGGAGGAGAGCATCTACATATTGGAGGAGAGTGCTGGCCATGAGAGTACACTGTTGGAGGTCTGTGGCCAGGGCCTGACCAAAGATATGGGGGCTATCTTGGAAGCCCTGGGGCAGGGATGTCCAGGTCAATTGTCCAGAGATATGTGTTTTGGGGTCCTCCTAGATGAAGGCAAAGAGAAAATAGGAGTCTGGATGGAGGGATATAGTAAATAATGCATCTTTGAGATCCAGGACTGAGAAGTGGGTAGTTCATGGGGGGACATTGGAAAGGAGAGTATAGGGGTTAGGAACCACTGGATGGAGTGGGACTACTGACTTTTTGAGGAGGCTTAGGTCTTGTACCAGGTGATAGGTTCCTGAGGGTTTTTTAATGGGAAGGAAGGAGTGTTAAGTGGAGAGTTAATGGAGATTAGGAGACCCTGCTGCAGAAGGAGATCGATGATAGGCTTAAGTCCTCGGTGATGAGTCACTAAAATAGGGAACTGTGGGCGGGATGGAAATGTAGACTCGTCCTTGAGTTGTATCTTGACTGGGGTGTGGTGGGTTGCTACCACAGGTCTGGAAATATCCCTACCTGTGGGTCTATGGAGGGGAGACAGTCCGGGATAGAGGGTGATTCAGTGGGGACGAGAGGGAGGAGGAGGTGAGTAGAAGTTGAGGGAGAGGGAAAGACGTATGATGGTTTGAAGTTTATGGAGAATGTCCCTGCCTAATAGAGGGATGGGGCAGGAAGGGATGATAAGGAAGGAGTATGAGAAGGGGAATCCCTCCAGGCGGCATAAAGGGGGGGTGGCTTTTGGAGTGGAGGAAGTACCATCAATTCCCATAACTGTGACTGGGGAGGGACAAGTAGGACCCGAGTAGGAAGGCAGGATGGAATAGATAACCCCCGTGTCCAACAGAAAGAAGATGGACTTTCCCACTACCTGGAGTGTGACCCTGGGCTCGGCGTGGGTGAGAGTGGTGTCTGAGTTCAGGCTCCATCGATCATCCTCCAATCCAAGAAGTTGAAAAGTGGGACTTACCATCTCAGGGTCACCCCCACATGGAGGTGCCAGGGATCCCCCGAGACTGGGGCAACCCGATTTCCAGGGGCTCATCATGCATCATTGAGGGCATGGCAAGCCCTAGGCACTTTGGGATTGGAGCATTGACGGGCCCAGTGTCCTTTGGCACCGCATTTGAAGCAGGTCCCCGGAGGGATATAGTTTCCCCTCTGTTGTCCCCCACAACCTGCTGGCCTCAGGGCTGCTACCAGGGCTTGGGTCTGTAGTTGGACCTTCTGTTGGAGTCTGGCTTGTTGCTTAAGTTCCGCTGCCTCCTCTCAGGAGTTAAAGACTTTAAATGCCATTTTCACCAGATCAGAAAAGGGAGTTTGAGGGCCCTCAAATGTCAGCAGCTGACTGAGAAATAAAGTGGGTAGCTAAAATAGTCACCCCTGCCGGGGAGGCCAGGTCTAGGCAAGTGTATTGAGTCAGCGCCTCAGTAAGTCTGTTTAGAAATAGGGCTGGGTTTTCATTGGGTTCCTGAATGATTTCCCTAATTTTATCATAATTGACCGCCTTGTTGGAGGCTGCCTGCATGCCGCCAATGAGTCACTGGACCATGCTGTCACACCGCCGGTGGCCATCTTGGCCATTCTGATAGTCCAGGTTCTATAGCTGAGACCACCTGAGTGCCAATGAGCAGGGTGGCATCAGTGAAATGGACCTGATCAACATGTTCTCAGGCAGCAGCCTGAATGCACTCCCTCTCCTCTGTGGTGAGGGTGGTGGTTTGGACTACATGTAGGTCATGCCAGGTGAGGTCATAGGCCTGGGCCAGATTTTGGAATTCCTTTATATAGTTATCGGGGTTGGCCAAAAAGGAGATGTGAGGGGAGAGTTGGTGGAGGCAATACCAGGATGGGAAGGAGTGAGTTTTTTCAGGAGTTGGGATAGGAGTGGGGAGGGGGAGGGGTAGACAAGGGCACCAGTTCAGAAAGCCTGAACATAAGAGACCTTGGCCCATCTGGTTTGGTGTCTGCTGAGGTTATCTAGGTCTGTAAGAATTTGGTAATCGAAAGTGCCTTCCAGAGGCCATTGGAATTGATTGTCTAATTGGTACTCTGGCCATGCGACAATACAGTATTGTATGAGACATCGCCTTCGCAGGTCCTGGTCCAGTTCCAGGGTCTTCAGGTTAGTCAGTAGACACCCTAGGGGTGTTTTGGGGACGAATTTGGATTGGGAGGTCCCCATGATTCCTTGCCAGGCAATCTGAGGGTTGGAGGAAGGCGTCCCTTCGTCCAACACTGGGTTGCAGAGAGACAGTGTCAACTGCCACAAAATTAGCACATCTCCTAATTCCCGGAGTCTCAGAGGTCACCTGGTGACCGGCGGGGTCCGCCCTGACATGGCCGTGATTAGGACAGAGCATTCTGGAGAGACGTGCAATCATGGGAAACTCAGCACAGCTTCGGAAGTGGCGGTGGGAGAGGCAGGTCCAGGTCTGAGTAGGAAGAGGAGAGAGCCTCCTCACCAGGGTGGAGGCTCGATCTCCTCCCATGTTTGGGCACCAAATGTAAGGTTTTACAGGCAAGATAAACATAACACCAGGCAATATAGGCACAAGGCAGGGTTTATTAAAGGCACCCTCAGGCAAGTTTTCAAGACTCAGGAGAGGAGACTTGGGGAAGTTGTGCCTGGGAAGGGGTTGCGTGAGCTTTTATTGGGCGAAGGCCAGGTGGGGGCTTCTAACCATATTTGGTAAGATTGGAGGTTGGGGGTTGGAAAGTCCAAAGTGGCTGGTTTCTGTTTCTCGCATAAGTTTCCATTTACTTAAGGTGACATGTCCTTGACAGATGTCTTTCTGGCAGGAAAGTCCTGGGTAGGGGGAAGATGGCAGTCTGGCGGCCATTTTATTGTTCCTCCAACCTAACCTATCTAACAACTTTTAGAGAATTTGCTACTTCGACCCAAATTGTTCTTTGAAAAACTCATCTGACCCTCTCTCAAGGCATTAGTCAGTGACCTTTTCTTACTACCATGGTTCATTTACATTTTAACTCAGAGATCTCACATAGTACCAGACCCAAGTCGTTTAGTAAAGATTTGACTAATTAATTAATTAGTGACACATCTAGATTCAAAGACCCTACCAAAATCTTTCAGATCCACTTACCTGACACCCTGACTCTTTGCCTCTTCAATATTTTTCCTAAGGATTACCAAAGTGCAGAGGTCATTGGGACTTTCCAGGATTTGTTGTTCAGTGTCTCAGGACAGTGTTTCCTCAAATGTCTGATTATTTGGCTTTTAAATATAGATTCTCAAGATCCATCAGTTCCAAATCCAGATACACACCCTTGAAAACTGAAGGCAGAAACTCAAATCGATTCTTGCCAGTGTTCATACTGGCATTAGCATTATGGTATGAACAATAGCTAAAAGATGAAAACAGATGAATGGATAAAAGGAATGGTATATATACATACAATTAAATATTATTCGGTCTTAAAGGGACTGAAATTCTGATATATGTTGCAACATGGTTGAATCTCAAAAACATTATGCTAAATGAGATAAGCCAGACACAAAAAGATAAGTGCTGAATGATTCCACTTACATGTGGTACCTAGAATAAACAAAGTCACAGAGACAGAAAATTGAACAGAGGTTTCCAAGGGTTGGGGTGCTGGGGGGAGGAGGAAGAGGAATTGTTGTTTAATGGAGACAGAGCTTCTATTTGGGATGATGATAAATTTCTGGGAATGGTGTGTGGTGTGATGATTGTATAATATTGTGAATGTTCTTAATGCTACAGAATTGTACATTTAAAAATGCATAAGATGGTAAATTTTGTCATATATATTATTGTGGACACATATGTATGTATATCCACAATAATATATATATTAGATATATAATATATATCCACAATAAAAATATAAACAAAAATAAAATAAAGTAAAATTGTTGTGATTTTTTTTCATAGTAAATTCTCAGCCTCTTTTCCTGGAGATACTGACTGGGTAAGTCTGGAGTAAGGTGGGAAGCTATACATTAACACTAGATCCAGATGATACTTTTGATAAAGCTTACCTTTTGAAACATTGATTTAGGGAACCATTCCCAGAAGATTGTCCTAGAGACCACCAAATTTAGAACTTGTGAAAAGTCCAAATTATCAGACCCAAACCCAGACCTACTGAGACAGAAACTTGGAGATGAAACCCAGAAATCTTTTTAAACAAGTACTCAAGCTCATCTTGGTGCAGGCTAAAGTTTGAGAACCATTACCTAGTGACTCCTGGGACCCTTCACCACTCAACCATCTGCTTAACATGAATACTACAAGTCATTTGTCCCCAAGAGGAAATCTAAGAAAGCCTGAAGAGATTCTTCCAAGAGAAAAAGGACCCAGGAGAGAGGAGTCACAGCTGGCCCCACTGTTACTCTCCCAGGGCATAGGAATTGGCAGGTCAGAGAACCTTTCTCCTGTGGGGTCTCTGCCTTTGAGGAGTCAAACTAATCAGAGAATGGAAAATCCATTGATCAATTTGTCTAACAAGCTTCAGAGGGGATTCAGTCCCCAGGACCACAAAACCTGTAACACACTGACTTATAGTCACTAAGGCCCATGTACCACTTTCAAGACACACAAGCCTTCTCTAGGAGAAATCAGTCAGGCCCCGTATTACATGCCTGCTCTGTATTTCTTCTCTTTTGGGAAACAAATCTTTCTTCACTACCCACATTCCATGAGAGAACAAGATTCAGGAGAGTTGGCCCCTGTGGTGAGCTTACTTTGCCAAGCATGCATAGCCTAGTAAGTGTTGTGGGAAATAGGGAAAAGATGTGTTTGGAGAGAAAAAACATTGACTACTGTTAAGCATATAGCAGGGACATCATGTGATATCTGTGCAGAAGGAGCTCTAGTAGCCAGCTGCTTCGGAGGGTGAATGGGTACACTCCTTGTTCAAAGTTGCAGTTGTGAGTGAGTTTTTACATTGGTTGCATGTTATTTGGATGGGTGATTGATGGAGATTATAAGGATGAGGAGGAAGAGACAGAGCGCCCACTCTTGGATACCATAGGACTTTCCAGAACCACACTGTGCAGTGACACTGCTACCAGTGGGAGGTGTACCAATGGATGCCTCAGGTACTAATAGACTTTTACCATGAGGTATCGATTTGTTTTCTCCTACCTGGTTCCAAAACCCCAGAGTCTCCACCTTCACTCAGCCTAGGCAGATCCTTTCTGAATCCTTCTTTACCACCTTCATTTGTTGGGGAACACCTCCTGTTTCTTCAAAAGGACCTGTCCTTCTTCTTTCTTCATCCTTATCTGTGTTTCTTATAGAGATTTTCAAGAGTGAAGAGTCCGTGTTCCCTGGTATCCAAGGTTATGGTATATAAAGATGCAGGGTGGATAAGGGGGGACAGAGAAGCACACAGGAAGATCCAACATCCAGTCCCCCCTTGACATTCTACCCTTTTGCTCTTGGAACTTCCTGGGAGATACTGAAACTTGCAAGTCACTATCTCATAGTTCGTGTGATTGCACTTGGGTATCAGGTCTCATTCTTAAGTAGGGACATGGAATCATTAACAAGACATTGAACTAACTTATTCACCTCTTCTGGCCTTTGTTCCTCTTCCTAAAACAAGTAGCTTTGTCCCTTCAACATTAATGATGTGATGATTCCCAACCCTATTTCCTTTGACCCTAGTTTTGCCTGCCTTAAATCTATCTTTAACTCCAGGCACCAGAGAAAATTGTGATATGGATCATATTACATGTCACAGGTACTACATGGCCCCTACCTTTTATCCATTATTTTTTTCAAGGTTCCCAGAGATGTGGTCCCTGTTCATCTCCAACCTCATTTTCACTGTTCCCATGTCCCACCTTGTGCTTCAGCAGATTGCTAAGAGCACTCTGTCCCATGCTGCTTTTTGCATATGGACCTTTTCCTTTGCTACCTTCTGTGCCAGATAAGCCCAGACTCAATCATCAACATAGACAACTCCTTGCCCAGGGATCTCTTCCTCCAGGAATACCCCCCTGACTCCATCACTTCAGGCTAAATTTGGGGCTCCTTTCTGTACTTCACTTTGCAGACTGCCTTTATCTTAGCATTGAATTCACTGTATTACAATGTTAGGTTTCTGCATCCATTAATGTCCCTGGGAGGTGGAGTTCCTCAGGACAAAACCACATAATTAATCGTTTTATCCCCAACAACAAACACTGAGTCTATCCCAAAGTAGCCCTTGTTGCTCTGGACACTAGAAACAGAAAACAAACATGTATTTGGTACATGAATAAAGGGGAAAGTACAAATGACAAGTGGTTGTATCCTCCACCCTTAATTTCTAACCTCTGGCCCTAAGATAAAATGTTTCTGATGTGTGGGAAACTCTTCTTAAGATGCACACTATTCCTCATTTCATGACCCATTTGAATCACAATCCAGCCCCTCTAGGAAATAAAATTGTTTTCCTTGATTCTAATCCAGTTGATGATGTTAATGCACACAACATACTCTAGGAAATAACCAGAAGTGTGGGCATTTCCTGTGCACTCTCTGATATACTGCTCAACAAAACAGATCTGAAGGCAAGAAAGTAAGCCACACTTACTAGAGGTCAAGGGAATCTTTGGGGGAACCAGGTGGTGGGTATTAGATAGGGCAAGGATTACATGGAGCACTAGGTGTGGGGCAAAAATAATGAATACTGTTATGCTGAAAATAAATTAAAAATAAATTTTAAAAAAATAAAAAATAAAGATGAGTCATGATCCTCTCACCAGAACTCAGCAGAGATGATTGCAAACTGCTTACCCCACCAAGGGTCAGAACAAAGATGTTCATTCATAATTAATCAATTTGCCTCTGATGTGATCATTTTTATCATTCAGAGACACTATCTGTTTTGGGATTTTTGTGAGTTTTCTTTTTTTGAGATAAAATTGGCATGTAACATTATATTAGCTTCAGGTATACAACATAATGATTCATTATATTGCACATATAGGGGTGTCTGAGCGGCTCCCTTGATCGGGAGTCTGCCTTCAGCTCAGGTCATGATCCCAAGGGTCCTGGGATTGAGCCCCACATCAGGCTTCCTGCTTGGTGGGGGCCTACTTTCCTCTTTCTCTGGAGCTCCCCCTGCCTGTGCTCAATCTCTCTCTCTCTCTCTCAGTATCTCTGTCAAATAATTAAATAAAATTATAATATATATAAATATATATAATATAGCATATGTATTATTTGATGAATTAGCAAAATAATTCCAGTTAACATCTGCCACTACACAGTTACAAAGAAAAATTTTCCTTGTGGAAAACTTTTTTAAGACTTTGTTTCTTTGTTTGACAGGAAGAGTGAGAGCACAAGCAGGGGGAATTGTAGGCAGAGGGATATGGAGAAGTAGGTTCCCCGCTGAGCAAGGAGCCGGATGCAGGACTTGGTTCCAGGCTTCTGGGATCATGAACTGAGCGAAAGGCAGATGCTTCACTGATGGAGCCATACACTGAGTGATGAGCACCACTTAGGATGTGACTCAAAATTCTGTTTGTGACCTTAGTGTTATTTTATCTTATGGTACTGAAGTGGTTGAAACCTTGATACCTATGTTTTCATTAGACATATTCACCAATATGTAAGTTAACAGATGAAAGATATTTTGTCAAGCAATAATAATGTCCAGGAAGCATCTGGCTCTGTCCCTCCCTGCAGGATGTTGATGGGTCCTGGTACACTAAGCGTTAAGAATTTGTTTATGTGGTTTATTATTTGGTAAAAACATTCTCTTTTTCTTCTTTTCCTTATTATTGAAGAATAAACCTACATTCTACTCATCCTGAAATAGTCTATCCAGATATTTTAGAGACTCTCAAATTTTCTCACCTCTGAGACCTACGTATCTGACCCTTTTTAGGGTTCCAGACAAGTTGGATAGATTAAGTTACTGAGGTTCACCGGACTTCATGTTCAATATTTGTTTTAGAGTGTGTTTGGACCATTTTATCGCTAAGATCTAACATGGTTCTTAACTTTTTAGATTTGATGATTCTAGATATATAGGATAAATGAGTGTCCCAGAGGCCAATGGACAGGGGTTGATCAACATTATTAAATGTTCCATGGAATGAATAACAGAATGTAGGATTCCTAAACTTTGTAATGTTAAGGCTATTATGCACCATGCTTCCCTTCAAGAAATAAAAATAGTAGAGAGATTCTGGTGTCTATCTAGTGCCTATTTCATGGTCACTCCATGCTTATATCATCTAGCTGATGAGTTGGCAACATGGAAGCAAGAAATCAAACAAGTGCTTCAGAATTCTTACTCCTGGGATTTTCCCAAGACTCAGTGCCTCAACCCCTTCTCTTTGGTCTGTTCTTATCCATGTACCTGGTCACCATGCTTGGGAACCTGCTCATCATCCTGGCCATCAGCTGTGACTCCCACCTCCACACCCCCATGTACTTCTTCCTCTCCAACTTGTCCTTTGCTGACATAAGTTTTATCTCCACCACAGTCCCTAAGATGCTGATGAACATCCAAACACGGAGCAAATCCATCAGCTATGCAGGCTGCATCACCCAGATGTATTTCTTTATGGTTTTTGGAGGTATGGACACTTTTCTCCTCACTGTGATGGCCTATGACCGGTTTGTGGCCATCTGCTACCCCTTGCACTACCCAGTCATCATGAACCCACAGCTCTGTGGCCTCCTGGTTCTCATGTCCTGGTTCATCAGCTTGTCATACTCCCTGACCCAGAGTCTGTTGATACTACGGCTTTCCTTCTGCACCAACTGGGCAATTCCACACTTTTACTGTGAACTTGCTAAGGCCCTCACCCTTGCCTGCTCAGACACATTGGTCAATCGTATCCTGCTATATATAGTAACTATCCTTCTTGGCATCATTCCCTTCTCTGGAATCCTTTTCTCCTATACCAGAATCACCTCTTCAATCCTGAGAATCCCATCAAATAATGGGAGGTACAAGGCATTTTCTACCTGTGCATCTCACCTGACTGTGGTTTCTTTATTCTATGGGGCAGGCCTTGGTGTGTATCTCAGTTCTGATGCATCTTCCTCGAGGGGCATGATTGCCTCGGTGATGTACACTGTGGTCACCCCAATGCTGAACCCCTTCATCTACAGCCTACGGAACAGGGACCTCAAGAGGGCTCTACAAACAGTTTTGGGGAGAACAATCTACATTCAGTGATGTGAATGCTCGTCCTGGGTTTTTGAACTGACAGGAAGAGCAGCCCTTGGCTAATGAAATCCTGCCTCTTGATGACATTGAGTTTTACTTCTCACCCAACCTTCATAAGCTACTTTGATCAGAATTGCTTTGCCAGTACTTTTTCTGATGTACCTTAAGCTCTTATGTTGGCTGCTCTGTTATCCTCACTCCCACTCTCCACATCCCCTCCTTTTACTTTCCTCTTACTACACCTCAGCTTGGATTTCCAATCCAGCAGCCACTTTAAGTACCAATTCAGAATAGTTGCATGAGAATTATGAAGTAGTGAATTTTATCAATAACTATTGCTAGTTCCTTACTAAGCACCTTTGGTGTGCCAGGCTGCAGTAGGTATCTGGAACACAGGAGTGAAGTGGGAAAAAAGGACAAAAATCTTTGCCCTCATAAAGCATAAATCCAGGATCTCAGTTTCTCTAATCACATTATAAGTCCCAACAGACTATATACACTGATGGATAAATTATTTATTTGGTTATTAGCAAGGTTGAACTTTTCTCCATATGCTTATTGAGTGCATTTCCAAACAACTCTGAGTTTGGGTTTCCAGAGTCCTTCGGCTTTTCAGTGAGTGCCTCCCTGCTGTCCCCATGGAGATACTGGATGGATGAATGCTCCCATTGCTCTTCTCCTTTCCTTGAATTTTCCCATTCCTGAGCTTAGTGTTGGGTTTGTAATTCAAAGAATATTATGGGCCATTTCAACTACCTTGGAACTGTTTTAAAATTTTCTCAAATAAATGTTATTAGTAACAAGGTGTCCCACACAGAGTTCCTTGTGAAGCAGACAATTAGACAATGATTAGCACACAGGATGTTTACCAGGCAGTGCTCCTGGAATCAACAACTGGGCAAGGGCAAATGTGTAGTAAGGAACTCGGCCACATCTAAAGAGAATTATGGCTTTGTCCCAGCTCCCAGGGGTGACTTTTAAACACTTTAAATTTCTTAGTGATCTGGGGTGATTGACTATTTGTGGAGCGCCTCATAGACCACAACTCATAGTTTATGCTAATGAAATGGCTGAGGATAGGGGTTGGCCATGCCATAGAGACCAGTCATGTGATGAAAAGGCTGGAGATTTGGGGAAAGAGATATCAGCCAGCCTTAGGAGGGAGGCTGAAGATTGAGTTCTACCATATAGGCCATAATTCAACTAATCATATCTATTAGCAAAGCCTCAATAAAAATTTTGGACCCTGGAACTCAGATGAACTACCTGGTTGGTAACAGTCTTTGAGTATTGTCACAGATATCATCCCAGGAAAAAGGTAACGGGTCTGAACTCCAAGGAAAGAAGACAACAAAAGGCTTCACATATGGGATGTTCTAGACCTTGTATTATGTGTATCTTCCTTTGGCTGAACCTAATTTGTATCTTTTTGCTGTAATAAAACTGCAATCATAGTATACTGATTCTTTTTTTAAAATTAATTTATTTATTTTCAGAAAAATAGTATTCATTATTTTTTCACCACACCCAGTGCTCCATGCAATCTGTGCCCTCTATAATACCCACCACCTGGTACCCCAACCTCCCACCCCCCTGCCACTTCAAACCCCTCAGATTGTTTTTCAGAGTCCATAGTCTCTCATGATTCACCTCCCCTTCCAATTTACCCCAACTCCCTTCTCCTTTCCAACACCCCTTGACCTCCATGCTATTTGTTATGCTCCAAAAATAAGTGAAACCATAATTGACTCTCTCTGCTTGACTGATTCTTAAGTTCTATGAGTTCTTCGAGTTCGTCATCAAATCTGAGGCAGTGCTCTCAGTTTGAATCATTCTAGCAAATCATTGAATGTGAAAATCTTCCCAAATTTATATTTAACTGGTCTGATGTGAGAGCGGACCTAGAGACCCCTGAACTTGTGGTTGCTGTGAGAGGGGAGGGCAATCTTGTGGTCTGGCAAATTTGTTGCAACAAGAAAGAACAGTGGAAAAAGTCAAGCCAAACTGAAGTCCATCAAAGACCTCTAAAAACTATCAGGGAGATTTTTAATGACTGTTTCAATCTCCTTACTGGTTATGGGTCTGTTCAGGCTTTCTATTTCTTCCTGGTTCAGTTGTGGTAGTTTATATGTTTCTAGGAATGCATCCATTTCTTCCAGATTGTCAAATTTATTGGCGTAGAGTTGCTCATAGTATGTTCTTATAATAGTTTGTATTTCTTTGGTGTTAGTTGTGATCTCTCCTCTTTCATTCATGATTTTATTTATTTGGGTCCTTTCTCTTTTCTTTTTGATAAGTCGGGCCAGGGGTTTATCAATTTTATTAATTCTTTCAAAGAACCAGCTCCTAGTTTTGTTGATTTGTTCTATTGTTTTTTTGGTTTCTATTTCATTGATTTCTGCTCTGATCTTTATGATTTCTCTTCTCCTGCTGGGCTTAGGGTTTCTTTCTTGTTCTTTCTCCAGCTCCTTTAGGTGTAAGGTTAGGTTGTGTACCTGAGACCTTTCTTATTTCTTGAGAAAGGCTTGTACCGCTATATATTTTCCTCTCAGGACTGCCTTTGTTGTGTCCCACAGATTTTGAACCGTTGTATTTTCATTATCATTTGTTTCCATGATTTTTTTCAATTCTTCTTTAATTTCCCGGTTGACCCATTCATTCTTTAGAAGGATACTGTTTAGTCTCCATGTGTTTGGGTTCTTTCCAAACTTCCTTTTGTGGTTGAGTTCTAGCTTTAGAGCATTGTGGTCTGAAAATATGCAGGGAATGATCCCAATCTTTTGATACCGGTTGAGTCCTGATTTAGGACCGAGGATGTGATCTATTCTGGAGAATGTTCCATGTGCACTAGAGAAGAATGTGTATTCTGTTGCTTTGGGATGAAATATTCTGAATATATCTGTGATGTCCATCTGGTCCAGTGTGTCGTTTAAGGCCTTTATTTCCTTGCTGATCCTTTGCTTGGATGACCTGTCCATTTCAGTGAGGGGAGTGTTAAAGTCCCCTACTATTATTGTATTATTGTTGATGTGTTTCTTTGATTTTGTTATTAATTGGTTTATATAGTTGGCTGCTCCCACGTTGGGGGCATAGATATTTAAAATTGTTAAATCTTCTTGTTGGACAGACCCTTTGAGTATGATATAGTGTCCTTCCTCATCTCTTATTATAGTCTTTGGCTTAAAATCTAATTGATCTGATATAAGGATTGCCACTCCTGCTTTCTTCTGATGTCCATTAGCATGGTAAATTCTTTTCCACCCCCTCACTTTAAATCTGGAGGTGTCTTCGGGCTTAAAATGAGTTTCTTGGAGGCAACATATAGATGGGTTTTGTTTTTTTATCCATTCTGATACCCTGTGTCTTTTGACAGGGGCATTTAGCCCATTCACATTCAGGGTAACTATTGAGAGATATGAATTTAGTGCCATTGTATTGCCTGTAAGGTGACTGTTACTGTATATGGTCTCTGTTCCTTTCTGATCTACCACTTGTAGGCTCTCTCTTTGCTTAGAGGACCCCTTTCAAGATTTCCTGTAGAGCTGGTTTGGTATTTGCAAATTCTTTCAGTTGTTGTTTGTCCTGGAAGCTTTTAATCTCTCCTTCTATTTTCAATGATAGCCTAGCTGGATATAGTATTCTGGGCTGCATGTTTTTCTCGTTTAGTGCTCTAAAAATATCATGCCAGCTCTTTCTGGCCTGCCAGGTCTCTGTGGATAAGTCAGCAGCCAATCTAATATTTTTACCATTGTATGTTACAGACTTCTTTTCCCAGGCTGCTTTCAGGATTTTCTCTTTGTCACTGAGACTTGTAAATTTTACTATTAGGTGACGGGGTGTGGGCCTATTCTTATTGATTTTGAGGGGCGTTCTCTGAACCTCCTGAATTTTGATGCTCATTCCCTTTGCCATATTGGGGAAATTCTCCCCAATAATTCTCTCCAGTATACCTTCTGCTCCCCTCTCTCTTTCTTCCCGGGGGAATTCTACCAAACATTTAAAGAAGAACTAATTCCTATTCTCCTGAAACTGTTCCAAAAAATAGAAATGGAAGAAAAACTTCCAAACTCATTTTATGAGGCCAGCATCACCTTGATCCCAAAACCAGACAAGGATCCCACCAAAAAAGAGAGCTATAGACCGATATCCTTGATGAACACAGTTGCGAAAATACTCAACAAAATACTAGCCAATAGGATTCAACAGTACATTAAAAAGATTATTCACCACGACCAAGTGGGATTTATTCCAGGGCTGCAAGGTTGGTTCAACATCCACAAATCAGTCAATGTGATAGAACACATCAATAAAAGAAAGAACAAGAACCATATGATACTCTCAATAGATGCTGAAAAAGCATTTGACAAAGTACAGCATCCCTTCCTGATCAAAACTCTTCAAAGTGTAGGGATAGAGGGCACATACCTCAATATCATCAAAGCCATCTATGAAAAACCCACCGCAAATATCATTCTCAATGGAGAAAAACTGAAAGCTTTTCCGCTAAGGTCAGGAACACGGCAGGGATGTCCATTATCACCACTGCTATTCAACATAGTACTAGAGGTCCTAGCCTCAGCAATCAGACAACAAAAGGAAATTAAAGGCATCCAAATCGGCAAAGAAGAAGTCAAATTATCACTCTTCGCAGATGATATGATACTATATGTGGAAAACCCAAAAGACTCCACTCCAAAACTGCTAGAACTTATACAGAAATTCAGTAAAGTGTCAGGATATAAAATCAATGCACAGAAATCAGTTGCATTTCTCTACACCAACAGCAAGACAGAAGAAAGAGATATTAAGGAGGCAATCCCATTTACAATTGCATCCAAAACCATAAGATACCTAGGAATAAACCTAACCAAAGAGACACAGAATCTATACTCAGAAAACTATAAAGTACTCATGAAAGAAATTGAGGAAGACACAAAGAAATGGAAAAATGTTCCATGCTCCTGGATTGGAAGAATAAATATTGTGAAAATGTCTATGCTACCTAAAGCAATCTACACATTTAATGCAATTCCTATCAAAGTACCATCCATCTTTTTCAAAGAAATGGAACAAATAATGCTAAAATTTATATGGAACCAGAAAAGACCTCGAATAGCCAAAGGGATATTGAAAAAGAAAGCCAACGTTGGTGGCATCACAATTCTGGACTTCAAGCTCTATTACAAAGCTGTCATCATCAAGACAGCATGGTACTGGCACAAAAACAGACACATAGATCAATGGAACAGAATAGAGAGCCCAGAAATAGACCCTCAAATCTATGGTCAACTCATCTTCGACAAAGCAGGAAAGAATGTCCAATGGAAAAAAGACAGCCTCTTCAATAAATGGTGCTGGGAAAATTGGACAGCCACATGCAGAAAAATGAAATTGGACCATTTCCTTACACCACACACCAAAATAGACTCAAAATGGATGAAGGACCTCAATGTGCGAAAGGAATCCATCAAAATCCTTGAGGAGAACACAGGCAGCAACCTCTTCGACCTCAGCCGCAGCAACATCTTCCTAGGAACAACGCCAAAGGCAAGGGAAGCAAGGGAAAAAATGAACTATTGGGATTTCATCAAGATCAAAAGCTTTTGCACAGCAAGGGAAACAGTTAACAAAATCAAAAGACAACTGACAGAATGGGAGAAGATATTTGCAAACGACATATCAGATAAAGGACTAGTGTCCAGAATCTATAAAGAACTTAGCAAACTCAACACCCAAAGAACAAATAATCCAATCAAGAAATGGGCAGAGGACATGAACAGACATTTCTGTAAAGAAGACATCCAGATGGCCAACAGACACATGAAAAAGTGCTTCATATCACTCGGCATCAGGGAAATACAAATCAAAACCACAATGAGATATCACCTCACACCAGTCAGAATGGCTAAAATCAACAAGTCAGGAAATGACAGATGCTGGCGAGGATGTGGAGAAAGGGGAACCCTCCTACATTGTTGGTGGGAATGCAAGCTGGTGCAGCCACTCTGGAAAACAGCATGGAGGTTCCTCAGAATGTTGAAAATAGAACTGCCCTATGACCCAGCAATTGCACTATTGGGTATTTACCCTAAAGATACAAATGTAGTGATCCAAAGGGGCATGTGCACCCGAATGTTTATAGCAGCAATGTCCACAATAGCCAAACTATGGAAAGAACCTAGATGTCCATCAACAGATGAATGGATCAAGAAGATGTGGTATATATACACAATGGAATACTATGCAGCCATCAAAAGAAATGAAATCTTGCCATTTGCGACAACATGGATGGAACTAGAGCGTATCATGCTTAGCGAAATAAGTCAAGCAGAGAAAGACAACTATCATATGATCTCCCTGATATGAGGAAGTGGTGATACAACATGGAGGCTTAAGTGGGTAGGAGAAGAATCAATGAAACAAGATGGGATTGGGAGGGAGACAAACCATAAGTGACTCTTAATCTCACAAAACAAACTGAGGGTTGCTGGGGGGAGGGGGTTTGGGAGAAGAGGGTGGGATTATGGACATTGGGGAGGGTATGTGCTTTGGTGAGTGCTGTGAAGTGTGTAAACCTGGTGATTCACAGACCTGTACCCCTGGGGATAAAAATATATGGTTATAAAAAATAAAAATTAAAAAAAAAAAAACTATCAGGGAGCTCTGGAGTTAAGATGATGTCTTAGAGTTGGCTGGAATTAGGGTAAAGGGTAAAAATGTTTACACCCCCAAATCAAGCACTTACCAGATGTGGGTTGCCCCAGGAAGGAGGCATGACCTTACTGAGGCAGATCCCTATAGGGGTTGATTGCCGAGGTTTGAGAAACACCCAACATTTGAAGTAACATGTCCCTTATTTCTGACAAGAGATCTTTGTTGGTTGTTGTTGTTGCTGATGTTAAGATTTTATTAATTTATTTATTTGACAGACAGAGATTACAAGTAGACAGAGAGACAGGCAGAGAGAGGAAGGGAAGCAGGCTCCCATCTGAGCAGTGAGTCCGATGTGGGGCTGGATCCCAGGACCTGGGATCATGACCCGAGCTGAAGGCAGATGTTTTAAACCACTGAGCCACCCAGGCACCCCTGTTGTTGCTTTTAATTGTGAAAAAATTACATAAAATTTACCACCTTAACCATTTTTTAAAATTTCTTTTCAGCGTAGCAGTATTCATTGTTTTTGCACCACACCCAGTGCTCCATGCAATCCATGCCCTCTCTAATACCCACCACCTGGTTCCCCCAACCTCCCAGCCCCACCCCTTCAAAACCCTCAGATTATTTTTCAGAGCTGTATAGATCCGTAGTAGTAAGTACATTCACAACCATCACTACCATCCATCTCTAGAACTTTTCTACAATCCCAAACTGAAACTGTCCCATTAAACACTAATGCCCTTTCTCCCTCCTGTAGCTCCTGGCTCCCACCATTCTACTCTCTGTCTCTGTGAATTTGACTACTATATGCCTCTTATATAAGTGGAAGCACACAGTATTTGTCCCTTTGTGTCTAGTTATATAATATAACTGGGGAGAAATTAGATTGAATAGGAAGGACAATCATCATGAAAATTAAGATCACCTCTGTTCTGGTAGTTTCTCTCCCATCTATTCCTTGGGAATTGTACACCCCAGTTTTCCTAGGGAAGTTCCAGGAAACTTGATAGCTACTTATTCAAACTCAAATTTAATAGTGTGTCATTTCAGCTTCAGAAGGAAAGTCAGTAGTTATCCTATTCACCAAGAAATCTGATCAAGATGGGACTCTGGGAGGCTTAGTCAGTTGAGCATCTGATTCTTTATCTCAGCTTGGGTCTTGATCTCAGGGTTGTGGGTCCAAGCTCCATGTTGGACTCCATGGTGGGGGTGAAGCATACTTTTAAATAAATCTGATCAAGATCATTAAAGCACAGATATATTAGATGTTTTGGACTTTAAGGTAGAATTTAGATCCTCCTAACAAATGGCGCTGGGTGGGGGGGGCAGAATCATAGGAAAATAACAAGATGGGGCACCTGGGTGTTTCAGATATTTACTCTGCCTTTGGCTCAGGTCATGATCAAGCCCCATGAAGGGCACCCACCTCAACAAGGAGCCTGCGTCTCCCTCTGCCTCTCCACCTTCTTGGGCTGTTTCTCTCAAATGAATAGGTAAAATATCTTTTTAAAAGGGGGAAAAAACAAGAGAGGGAGAGTTATGATTATTTTGCAATGATAGAAACAAGACTGCACATGACCAAGAGTCCTGGGCAATGCATAAAGAAAGTGATAGAAGTACATATTATACACATAATCCTGCAATGACTATGATTTAAGTGGAGAGTCCAAAATAATCCCCCATTTCCATTAGAGCTATGCTAACAGGAATAGCTGTATAAGCAAAAAGCAGAGATCCATATGAGTATATATACCATGTGGCTGCAGATTCAGAATTTCTTGATGTTGTTGATTCCCTGCATGTTCCAGTTCTATAAACCCAGAAAGATTAAGACGAATGCTGATATTAGACTGTTCTGCTGAACATCCCCCACAGTGCCCTCTTCATGTCCTTGTTCCTCAGGGTGTAGATGAAGGGGTTCAGCATAGGGGTGACCACAGTGTACATCACCGAGGTGACTGCACCCTTCCTGAGGGAGGAGGAGATGGATGAACTGAGGTACACTCCAATGGCTGTTCCATAAAACAAGAAAACAACCAACAGGTGGGAGCTACAGGTAGAAAAGGCTTTGTACTTCCTACCTGTGGATGGAATTCTCAGAATGGAGGAAATAATTCGTGCATAAGAACAAAGGATCCCTGAGAGGGGAACACCACCAAAGATGGCACCAATAAAATACATTAGTATGGTGTGGATGGAGGTATCAGAGCAGGCAAGGTGGAAGAGTTGAGGTGCATCACAAAAGAAATGATGAATTTCCACATTTGTGCAAAAGGTGAGTTGGGACACCATCAAACAATGAATCTGAGATTCCAAAAGGCTGCCAAAAAATGACATCAGGACCAACAAGCGACAGAAGGACGGGTTCATGATGACTGAATAGTTCAGGGGGTGACAGATGGCCACAAATCGGTCATAGGCCATCACAGCCAGAAGCAGATCGTCCAAACACCCAAACAGGAAAAAAAAGGACACCTGAGTTAGGCAGCCTGCATAGGTGATAGACTTGCTGTGCGTTTGAATGTTCACCAGCATCTTGGGGATTGTCGTGGTGCTGAAACCAATATCAGCCAAGGACAGGTTGGAGAGGAAGAAGTACATCGGCGTGTGGAGGTGGGAGTCAGAGCTGACAGCCAAGATGATGAGCAGGTTCCCAAGCAAGGTGACCAGATACAAGGACAGGAAGAGCCCAAAGAGAATGGGCTCCAGTTCTGGATCATCTGAGAGGCCCAGGAGAAGGAACTCTGAGACAGCTGTTAGATTCCGTGGTTCCATGCAGGTGGGACACTTCTCAAAAGAGAAGAGAGTATTGAATACACAAAACAAGTGTAGAGACACCCAGCTAAATGCACCTATTTTGATTCAAGCAATTCACACTTCCCATCGTACATCCCAGTACCTTCAGCAACGTTTCTTAATTGTAAACTCTTCTTAGAACTCTTTCCTTACTGGTGACTGAGCTATTTACCTGTTTCTATATATACCCACTATGAAGACATTGAACTAAAGAATGTTAGAGAAACATACAAATGTACAAACATAGAAATACTTAGTTATACTTGGCTTCAGAACTCATATTTGTTGCCAGTAAAAATTGAGTTTTCTTGCTTTCCCTGCATGATCCCATTCCCCTGCATTTCAGCTGCCCAAAGACAAACACTGTCATGAATATGGTAGACATATTTTCCGTTGAATGTTTCCATAATATTAGTACAGATTTATGCAACCATAAACAGTTTTTGGAAAAACTAATTTAATACCATAATAATACACATATTGTTTCCTGAGTTCTCACTTACCACAAGAATGTGTTTTAAGTGTCACTGAAGTATATACATCTATTTCAAGCACTTCAAAAGTGGCATAGTATTACCTGAAAGATGAACTTTATTATCTCTTAATTTCTTATTACAATATTCCCTTTTAAAAAATGTTTATTCAGAGAGACACACAGAGAACAAGTGTACAAGCAGGAGGAGGTAGAGGGAGAGAGAGAAACTTAAGCTGCCTTCACATTGAGCACAGAGCCCAATGTGGGACTCCATCTCAGGAGTCTGAGATCATGACCTGAGCCAAAATCAAGAGTTGGACAACTTAACTGACTGAGCCACCCAGCTGCCCCTTATTAGAATATTCCTAATAAAATTCTTGTGCCCACCTCTGTATTACATAAATGAGAATTTCTATAATATATAGGCATAAAAGATGATTACATTGTAAAAAAAATTAATATATGTACAATTTTACTCTTAATTATCTACATTTGTTTTCATAATAGAAAGTATGGACAAAATCAACTTCATGCTTTTATTATCAAAGTATAGAATCAGAAAGATCCCCAAAGTCTGTGTTCTAATGGTCCTTCCATGATAAATCCACAGGAGAATACCTACCTTGGATAAGGAGTAATATTTTTATACCACAGATTTCCAAAATAGGCTGCAAAATGCATTACTATTCATTGAAAATCTTATGACCTATAATATTTATGTATCAAAGGCCCCTGTAAACCACTTATCCCAATTCCCTGATTCACAGATGAACTCACAGAATCCCAAGAGAAGGAATTCTTGGTCCTGTTTCTGTTTGCTCATCTAGAACTATAGCACATTTGAAAAGAAAGCAAGCATTCTACACTGGTAGAGTGCACAGAGCCCTGGGATGGGAATCAGACTAAACATGGGATATAAGTCAGCATCCCAAACTCTCTGTGCTGTTATCCTCATCTAGAAATGGGGAGAACATCATTCATATCACAATACATGAGGCCTCTAAAAGAAGTTTGTTCCCAATAAATACTCAGTCATGGTTTGTAAATCAGAAATTGCATTGTTACTGGAATAGTGGGTTTATTGGTGAAACCCAATCCTAAGAAATGTTTAATTACTTTTATTATATATCAGAGAGGTAGAATCCTATCATGTCCTAGGAAATTCATTCAAGAATGCATGGAAATTGAGGTGCCTCAGTGACTCAGTTGGTTAAGTGTCCAACTCTTGATTTTGGCTCAGGTTATGATCACAGGTTTGAGGGATCAAGTCTGGCCCCCACTGCTTCTCCCTCTTTAAGAAATGAAAAAGAAAGAAGAAAAAGAAAGAAAAAGAAAGAAAGAAAGAAAGAAAGAAAGAAAGAAAGAAAGAAAGAAAGAAAGGAAGAAAGAAAGAAGAAAAAGAGATGGTGGAAATGCTAAAATGTGTCTCAGGTGCAGTATGAATTGCCTCCCTTTCTCTTTTTCTCTCTTTAAATTTTCATCTTTATGGAAATCTCCAGTAATTTTGAAATGAAGAGTCTATTAAGTGGAAAATGATAGGTATCTTAGAAAATCTGTGACATAGATACAGAGCAACACTGTTTTACTTTCCACCTAGATCTATGAAACATCATTGGAAGGAAGCAAACCACCCAATGCATGGAACCCACACTCTCTATGTATGCCCTGTTTCTGAGAACCAAAGAAGGGTCCATTTAATATTGAACAGAGATCACTGGTGCTCTAGGAGCCTACACTGTGCCAAGCAAAGTATAAGCTCTGGGAAATCAGAAACGACTGTGATTCAGTTGCTTCCCTCCAAACACTCAGTATCTACCTGAATAAGGACAAAAAAAAAAAAAAAAGAGTTCTTTCAAGATCTAGGGGAAACTGAAACTTCTGATCACAGGATATTTTAGTTGGATAGACGGTGCTTAGCCTTGATAATGACAATAACAACCACAACAATATCTAAAATTGACCTTATCCTTACTATATGCATATACCATATTTAGTCACATGTTCAGTGTTCATCTTAATTCTTGCTCAGTACAGTTGTAGAAACTGGCTCAAAGACATGAAGAACTCGCCAAGTGTCATATAGATGAAAGTAGAGCAGATAAGATTCAAAATCACATGCTGGGTCTGTGAGGTGCATGAACTGACTTGTTTGTTCTCTTTCCCTGCACTTCAGAGAGTTTAAGCAGAAGTCCAGAGGTCTTTTCCAAAATTGCTATGATAATCCTGAAACTATTTTTTATTTCCTGACAAAGAATGGAATTTAACACCCTGACACTTTATCTTCTTAAAGATCAAGAGGGCTTAAATTATAGGAATGAGGGAGAATGTGGAATATAAAGCAAAATCTGAGAGTGGAGGCAAGAAAGAGAGCTGCCCTGAATTGTCATGAGCTGACTCTTCATGATCTCTACCTTCATCTCAGCCATCTTTTCTACAGTTGATGCAGCAGGCGACACTAACGGCTCTCTGGTGTCTTCTTGCATGAAAGCCAAACATTAAGAGTTCAGCGAGGGGAGGTCTTTGCCTGGAGTAACAGGAAAGAGAGGTGAGAATTGGATAGGCAGGAGAGAATACTGTCTGGGTAGCCTGTGAACAGTCTCACTGTCTGCATTCAAACCTGAATTCATGCCTTGTCTACCCCAGGATCTGGAAAAACTTAAAAAGCTTCTGTGTAGCAAAGGAAGCAATCAACAATACTAAATAGCAACTATGGAATGGGAGATGATATTTGCAAATGCCATATCTGATAAAGGGTTAGTATCCAAAATATGCAAAAAAACTTATGAAACTCAACACCCCAAAAACAAATAATCCAATTAAAACATGAACAGAAGACATGAGTAGATAATTTTCCAAAGAAGACATATAGATGGCCAACATTGCTCATCGTCAGGGAAATGCAAATCAAAACTATAATAAGATATTATTTCACACCTGTCAGAGTGGCTAAAATCAACAATACAGGAAACAAGAGTTGCTGAGGATGTGGAGAAAAAGGAACATTCATGTTCTGTTGGTGGGAATGCAAACTGGTGCAGCCACTCTGGAAAAGAGTATGGAGGTTCCTCAGAAAGTTAAAAATAGAACCACCCTATGATGCAGTAACTGCACTGCTGGGTATTTAAAAGACAATAGAATACTGATCCATGGGACACCTGAGTGGCTCAATTGTTAGGCTTCTGCCTTCTGCTTAGGTCATGATCTCTGAGCCCTGATATTAAGCCCTGCCTTAGGCTTCCCACTTAGCAGGAAGCCTGCTTCTCTCTCTCCCACTCCCCTGGCTTGTGTTCCCTCTCTTACTTTCTCTCTCTCTCCTCTCTCTCTCTCTCTGTCAAATAAATAAATAAAATATTTTTTAAAAAAAATACTGATTCAAAGGAATACATGCACCCTGATGTTCACTGAAGCGTTTTCAACAACAGTGTTTTTGGGAAACAGCCCAAGAGTCCATCGACTGATGAATGCATAAGGAAGATGTGCTTTATGTATACAATAGCATACTAGCCAGCCTTCAAAGGAATGAGATTTGCAATGGAGCTAGAGAGTATTATACTAAACAAAAGAAGTCAGTCAGCAAGAGACTAGCTACTACCATATGATTTCACTCATATGTGGAATTTAAGAAACAAAACAAACTAGCAAAGGGTGGGAGGGGGAGAGAGAGAGAGGGAAACCAAGAAACAGACTCTTAACTATAGAAAACAAAGTGATGGTTACCAGAGGGGAGGTTGGTGGGAGGATGAGTGAAATAGGTGAAGAGATTAAGGAGGGACTTGTCCTGATGAGCACTGGGTGATGAATGGAAATGTTGAATGAACATATTGTACAACTGAAACTGACAGTACAATGTATGTTAACCAATTGCAATTGATTTTTATTATGTAAGTCACCTTGCAGTGTATCAATAGTCTTGATGTAATGTTCCATGATTCGTTTGCGTATAACACCCAGTGCTCCATGCAATACATGCGCTCCTTAATACCCACCACCTGGCTATTCCATACCTCCATCCCTCTCCCCTCTAAAACTCTCAGGTTGTTCCTGGAATCCAGTCCCTCATAGTTCATCTCCCCTCTGATTCCCACCACCCTTTTTTTCCCTTTCTTCTCCGAACTGGAATTTAAATAAAAAATTATTAAAAGGTGAGTTGAAGGCAAAAATAAATAAATAAAATCAGGAAGTGAAAAATATATTATGCTCCTATTCTTTTTTTTTTTAAAGATTTTATTCATTTATTTGACAGACAGAGATCACAAGTAGGCAGAGAGGCAGGCAGAGAGAGAGAGAGAGGGGGAAGCAGGCTCCCCGCTGAGCAGAGAGCCTGATGCGGGGCTTGGTCCCAGGACCCTGGGATCATGACCTGAGCCGAAGGCAGAGGCTTTAACCCACTGAGCCACCCAGGCGCCCCTATGCTCCTATTCTCAACTCTGAAATGATGATAATGCTGATGCTGTCTTTCTGGGGGTGGTAATGCAGATAAAAGTTTGCAAACTACGTAGAAATTTCATCTCAGTGTCTTGCACTTAGAGTTCCAAGCTAAAGATTTGTAACATTGTGTTTACTGACATCATTTCCATCCTCACCATCATCATCACCTTCATGATCATTTGGAGGACTCACGGAACAGTTAAAAAGGACCTATTTCATGTTCTGATGGGAAAATTCCCAGGAGAAATAGAACTAGCATGGGACAAAAATGGAAATCTAAATAAGAGTGCTAGGGTCCCTGCCAGAACCAAAAACACTAGGTTTTCATAGGGCTTTGCGTTGAATCTCTGCAATTTGGTCCCCTCCTGTCTGGCTATCCCAATTGTCCCAGTGATCTGATGAGGAGGGAACAATGCTCTCCCTGTCCCTCCTGCATTCAGTCACTCCACTGTACTTCCTACTCACTGGTCTGTACTGTGTCCCTGCTGGAGGTGGGTGGAGGGTTGCAGAGCTGGCTGCCTCTCTACTGCCTGGAGCTGGGTGAGGCCGGAGGCTTTGTTTCCAGAACTGGCAGGAAGACAGATGCCGGTATGGGTGTCCTCAAGTAGACATCTCTGGGAGGAGGAGACACATGTATGGAGCCCACTGACCTGGGACTGAAAACTAAAAGACCAGAAAGCACAGGCTGATTGTTTACAGTTGAGGGCTCAAAGCACTTGGCACATAATTAGCCAGATTGGTCCATGTTCTCCCAATCTCTAAGGACTTGCTATTATTAATTGATGGATAGAAGTGAATGCACTGGGTGGCAGGTAGTATCTAGACCCCCTCTTCTTCTCAGGAGGAAGCTGACTTCTATTCCTCATTTCTGACTTCCAAGTTACTTATCTCATTGTAAAATTCAGACACTTTTTTTTCAACTACAGAGAGCAATATATGACTTTTATATCTGTACAGCCACTGACTTAATCAAGTAATTTAGAGAGAATTAGGTCCTCTATACCAAGAATCTTATTGAAGGTGCCTGAGTGGCTCAGCGGGCTAAGCCTCCGCCTTCAACTCAGATCATGATCCCAGGGTCCTGGGATCGAGCCCCACATTGGGCTCTCTGCTCAGTGGGGGGCCTGCTTCCTCCTCTCTCTCTGCCAGCCTCTCTGCCTACTTGTGACCTCTGTTTGTCAAATAAATAAATAAAATCTTTTTAAAAAATCTTGTTGAATTTCTCTTGTTTCAGTTAAAATGTATGTCTCTAAGGAGAACTTTCTATTTTTCTTTCTATAGTCCTGGTTTGGCGTTTAGAATTTATACATTGGAGATGTAAGTTTTTTGCTGCTTGAGACACATCTCAGGTTTTAATTGTTCTGTTTAGTGATGTATGTCATTATATTAGACAATTGTTTATTTTTACATACTTATCTGGTGACTTGATCACTTGCTTAAATACTTCAGGGGTTCTCAGAGATCTCTACTTTCAAAATGTGGATGATCTCAAGGCTTGGCTGGAAGACAAGCTCAGAGTTTGGTTTCTCATTAACTGATGTGAAGAAAACTTCAGTATTTATCCAATTAAATTGTGAGGGTAAGAAATTGTGCTTATGTATGTGTACATCAATGGCAGAGGAAATTTTAGAGAGCCCAACTGACCAAATGACAGGAGTATAGAGGAGTGGAGAAGGAGGTGTGAGTGTTGAGATGTTTTAGAATTCTTTTTTTTTAAATATGTTTTATTTTTTTTTCATTTCAGTGTAACAGTATTCATTGTTTTTGCACCACACCCAGAGCTCCATGCAATACGTGCCCTCCTTAATACCCACCACCTGGCTTCCCCAACCTCCCACCCCCAACCCCTTCAAAACCCTCAGATTGTTTTTCAGAGTCCATAGTCTCTCATGGTTCACCTCCCTTTCTAATTTCCCCCAACTCCCTTCTAATTTCCGACTCCCCTTGTCCTCCATGCTATTTGTTATGCTCCACAAATAAGTGAAACCATATGATAATTGACTCTCTCTGCTTGACTTGTTTCACTCAACATAATCTCTTCCTCTCCTCCAGTCCCGTCCATGTTGCTACAAAAGTTGGGTATTCGTCCTTTCTGATAGAGGCATAATACTCCATAGTGTATATGCACCACATCTTCCTTATCTATATGTTTAGGATGATATTTTTAGGGTTTTTTCTCTTTTATAGAGCCCCCCTTAATATTTCCTGCAGTGTTGGATTGGTGGTTGCATAGTCTTTTAAGCCTTGCCGGTCTTGGAAACTCTTTGTCTCTCCATCCATTTTGAATGTCAGTCTTGCTGGGTAAAATATTCTTGGCTGCATGTTCTTTCCATTTAGTGCCCTGAATATATCTTGCCAGCCCTTTCTGGCTTGCCAGGTGTCTGTGGACAGGTGTGATGTTATTCTGATGGGCTTTCCTCTGTATGTAAGGAGCTTCTTTGTCCTAGCTGTCTTCAGGAGGGCCTGCCTACAATTATAATTCTTCATTCTTACTATCGGGTGTGTGGAGGGCTTTTGAGAATCTATAATCTTGGTGGGAAAACGTTCTGCCTGTAGTCCATGTACACTGGTTCCATTAGTGAGATAGGGAAAATTTTCATGGAAAATTTGTTCCACTATATCTTCTAGACTTCTTTATTTCTCCTCCCCTTCAGGGATTCCAATAATTCTGACGTTGGAACATTTCATGGCATCATTTATTTCCCTAATTCTGTTTTCCTGGCTTCTAAGCCTGTTCCAGGCTTCCTCCTGATCCTTTCTCTCTATCTGTTTGTCCTCCAGATCACTAATTCTATCTTCTGTCTCAGTTACCCCAGCTTTGAGAGAATTTAGATTAGATTGGAACTCATTAAGAACATTGTGAACATCATGCCTCGTGGCTTTCAGTTCTGCCCTAACATTGTGAACATCATCCCTGGTGGCTTTCAGTTCTGCCCTAATCAATTCTGCTTGGTCATCCATGGCTTTCTCCAACGTAGCTATTGCCTAGATAATTGTTAGCCTGAATTCCCTTTCCGACATATTGTCTATGTTGATAGCCATTATCTCTGTTTCAGAAGGCCCATCCTCTGTATTTTTCTTCTGTTGGGCATTCCTTCTCCTAGTCATTTTGGTGAGAGATGGCTGAACGGATGTAGCTGGATGTATCGACCATGTTGCAGTCAAGGTGCACCCTGGAACGCTTCTGAGCAATCAGGATTCCCAACCCAAATGAGAGAAAAAAGAAAAGAAAAAGGAAAAGAGAGAGAGAAAAAAAAGTAAAAAAAAAGGGAAGATAAAAGAGAAGGCTCAGCCCAAATGGGCCCCAAGGTAAGATTTAGGAATTATACAAACAAAAACGGACAAACAAAAAGACTGATAAAAGTATATGACAAGAGAAAAAAAAATATATATAGAAGAAAAAAAAATAAAAGAACCTGTCAAAAAGAACCCAAGTATAAGATTTATATACTATCAGGACAAACACAAATACACAGAAACACTAGCAGAAGAGAAAGATGGGAGAGTGGTTATAAATTTTCAGTGTGTGTGAGAAAGGTTATTTTGATTCTTCCTGGATGTATCTTGATATCTTTGTTAAAGGACTCAACTTTCCTAAGATAAAGGGGAATTAAAAATTGGTTTACCTATAGGGGTAGCATTGATTGGGGAAAGGGGATTTGAAGTTTAACTCTATATGATTATTAGAAAATTTTTAAAAAAAGATTAAACTAAACTAAAATTTAAAAAAATTTAAAAAATAGAAATCAAAAGAAATGTAGGGGTATATGTATCAAAAAGGTCAGGTTAAAATGTTATGGAATTTGATGTACTGGACATCTCACTGTGATGGTAAGTAGGTTAAAAATTATCTATATAAAAAAATGAACCAGTGGCTATCTTGGATAATGAATAATATTTTTATACAACAGATTTCCAAAATAGGCTGCAAAATGCATTACTATTCATAGAAAATCTTATGATCTACAATATTCATGTAGCAAAAGCCCTGTAAACCACTTATCCCAATTCCCTAATTCACAGATAAACTCACAGAATCCCAAGATAAGGAATTGTTGGTCCTGTTTCTGTTTGCTCATCTGGAACTAAAGCATGTTTGAAAAGAAAGCAAGCATTCTACACTGGTGGAGTGCACAGAGCCCTGGGATGGGAATCAGACCAAACATGGAGAATATGTCAACATCCCAACCTCTCTGTGCTGTTATGCTCCGTCTAGAAATGGGGAGAACATTATCCATATTAAGATATGTGTGGCCTCTAAAAGATGTTTGTTCCCAATAAATACTCAGTCATGGTTTGTAAAGCAGAATTTGCATTGTTACTGAAATGGTGGGTTTATTGGTGAAATCCAGTCCTAAGAAAGGTTTAATGACTTGACTTTATTATATATCAGAGAGGTAGAAGCCTATCAAGTCCAGGGAAATTCATTCAAGAATGCGTGGAAATTAGGGTGCCTGGGTGACTCCATTGGTTAAGTGTCCAACTCTTGATTTTGGCTCAGGTTATGATCTCAGATTTGAGGGATCAAGTGTGGTCCCCACCACCTCTCCCTATCTAAGAAAAAAAAAAAAAAAGAAAGAAAAAGAGAGGGTGGAAATCCTAAAATGTGTCTCAGTTCATGCAGTAAGATTTGCCTCCCTTTCTCTTTTTCTCTTTTTTAATTTTTATCTTCATAGAAATCTCCAGTAATCTTTTAAATTAAATTTATTTATTTTTTTAATAAACATATAATGTATTTTTATCCCTAGGGGTACAGGTCTGTGAATTGCCAGGTTTACCCATTTCACAGCACTCATCATAGCACATACCCTCCCCAATGTCCATATTCCCACCACCCTCTCCCATCCCCCCTCCCCCCAGCCTCCCTCAGTCTGTCCTTTGAGATTGAGTCTTTTATGGTTTGTCTCCCTCCCAATCCCACCTTCTTTCATATTTTCTTTTCCTACCCCCCAACCCCCCCACACACACATTGCATCTTCACTTCCTCATATCAGGGAGATCATATGATAGTTGTCTTCCTCCGACTGACTTATTTTGCTAAGCCTAATACCCTCTAGTTCCATCCACGTCATTGTAAATGGCAAGATTTAATATTTTTGATGGCTGCATAGTATTCCATTGTGTATATATACCACTTCTTCTTTATCCATTCATCTGTTGATGGACATCTAGGTTTTTTCCATAGTTTGGCTATTGTGGACATTGCTGCTATAAACATTCAGGTGCACGTGCCCCTTCGGAGCACCACATTTGTATCTTTAGGATATATACCCAAGAGTGCAATCACTGGGTCATAGGGTAGCTCTATTTTCAGTATTTTCTGGAACCTCCACACTGTTTTCCAGAGTGGTTGCATCCCCCTTTTTTATTTATTTATAATGGCTGAGATCGTGCCTGTCTTAGGTTGCCAATCCTCAGCACACATGCTTACCCGTCATCAGGTACTCTCCCTGGTCGAAGAGCCCCTGTCTTAGGTTGCTATGGTGTGGGATCAGTCTTACCTGTCTTTGACTACCGATCTAGCATACTTAGCCATATCTGGGGGGAGGTACCAGCTTCAGGAGCCATCATGGCTTGAACCATGAGGTGTTATTGTCATTGATTGCGACGGACACAGCCACACACCCAACGTAACATTAGTACATTAGCTGTGATTAAGAGAACAGCCATGGCACCAAGTCCGGCCCACTGTTTGAGGAACGAAACAGATTGCTGTAACATTTTTTTCCACTCACTAACAGGTGCAATAGTTACTTTGGTAGAATATATGGATATAATTTGAGCTCGTAATTGCCTAGTTAAATTTTGAAATTGATGGTTCCAGGTACCATTAAGCATATTTCCTAACTGTCTAGAGAGGTTAGCTGCTAAGGATAAGTTGTTATGAGCTATAGGGGTGATACAAAGTCCAGCCATATTATGTATGCATCCTATCAACACAATTGACTCTAGGATATCAAGTTGTTCCTGTACAAAATCAACCCTTTGATTTACAATAAGGATCCCAGCATGCAAATGTCTGTTAATTTGTTCTTGCGTAGCCAATGCTTCAGCGACCATTCCTGTGACGTTGTTGAGCGCAGCTGCTGTCTGTACCGAGGTTGTCAACACCACTGCAGCAGCAGTAGCAGTGGCGGCGGATGCTGCAATAGCTGCAATAATGGCTGCTGTTATTCCAAAGTCTCATTTATGTCGAAGCAGCACCGGCAGGTTGTCGGGGTTCACCTGTACTGGCATCGGGATATACGTCGGTATCTTGGCTATTACTGCCGAGTCTCCCACCGTGGTGTTCCAACATTCTGATAGCAGACAATTCTGGGACTCACAAGAGAGACTAGATGACTTGTTAATAGTAGAAGCATTAAAAACTATGAAGAGAAAGGGAGCTCTAACAAAGATGGGCGTTGGTGAGTAACTTATGTGCTTAGTTGAGGTGCAATTGCAAGTAACATTTGTTTCAAATCGAGAGCCTACGTGATAGTTGTACGTACAGTTACGCCATGTAGACCCATTAATAAAGTGAAGGCTTTCCAAGCCTGTACATGCCTGTGCAGCGTTGCAGAGCAGCCACCTATCTAGAAGGTGAGCTGACGTGCCTTGCGCCGGGTCTTGGTAGGTATAATTATAGTCAAAAAAGGTGGAGTTAGAGTAAGTAGGGATTTTAGGACTGAATTAGAATCCTGTTCCCACCCAAACTCCTGAGAGGCTACTATGGCAGCCACTCGTGTGGTGCAGCTCGCACAATAGCAGGTCTTGGTGCAGCAAGGATTATAGGGAGGAGGCCCCTCGTAAGGTGGCGCTCTTGGGGCTGGGCGCGTGGGCACAGGATCTAAGTTATCTACCACTTCCGTCTTTGTTTGTAACTGCGCCATAGCTCCTTCTTTCACTTTTAATTTCAGCTGCGCCATAACTTCCCCCTGCATTTTGAGCTGCGCCATAGCCTTCTTTAGCTTTTCCTCCTTTTTTGCAAGCTCCTTTTGCATCTTGCTCACCTTTTGGCTTTTGGGCGATTTCCCTCCTCTGCTCCTTTCCAAAAACCAGGGAGCCATTTGTCCCACTTCTCTCAAAAACAAACGAGCTGTTTTATTTTTTAAAGGAGTACCAATTGCTTTAAGGATATCAGAAAGCGGCCCCAGCATTTTATATGTGGCCATCTCGTTTCCCATACCGGAAAGCTTTACTCTCGTCCTTATCCTAGGAACTTTGCAGCCATCTCGTTTCCCATACCGGAAAGCTTTACTCTCGTCCTTATCCTAGGAACTTTGCAGCCATCTCGTTTCCCATCCCGGAAAGCTTTCTACGCTCGTCCTCGACTTGAGGAACTTTCCCTGTCACTAGACAGAAATAGGTGCACTCTTTACCTGATCGTCGCCGACTCCGTGCGTCTCTCACGATGAGATTCCCGGGTCTCAGCACCACTTGTCGCTCTCGGCCCGCAAGAACGACTCAGAGACTCACGTAGTGGCGAACCTTCTTCTTTAATCGCTTTTTTCTTCTTCCTCCTTTACCCTCGGCGCATGCGTTTTTATACAGGCAGTGTTACCCAATCACAATGCAGTGCTCATGCACCTCCCGCGAGAGTGGACCTAAATGAACAGCCAATCATATTCAGTCCCTTACGGCTCTTAGAGTAGGCCTCCTGTACTGGCTCCCGACAGTTGCACCAGCTTGCATGCCCACCAACAGTGTAGGAGGGTTCCCTTCTCTCTGCATCCTCGCCATCATCTGTCATTTCTTGACTTGTTAATTTTAGCCATTCTGATTGGTGTGAGGTAGTATCTCATTGTGGTTTTGATTTGTATTTCCCTTATTCCGAGTGATGTGGAGCATATTTTCATGTGTCTGTTGTCCATCTGGATGTCTTCTTTGCAGAAATGTCTGTTCATGTCCTCTGCCCATTTCTTGATTGGATTATTTGTTCTTTGGGTGTTGAGTTTGCTAAGCTCTTCATAGATTTTGGATACTAGCCCTTTATCTGATATGTCGTTTGCAAATATCTTCTCCCATTCTGTCAGTTGTCTTTTGGTTTTGTTAACTATTTCCTTTGCTCTGCAAAAGCTTTGATCTTGATGAAATCCCAATAGTTCATTTTTTCCCTTGCTTCTGTTGTCTTTGGCGATGTTCTTAGGAAGAAGTTGCTGCGGTTGAGGTCAAAGAGGTTGCTGCCTGTGTTCTCCTCAAGGATTTTGATGGATTCCTTTCTCACATTGAGGTCCTTCATCCATTTTGAATCTATTTTCGGGGTTGGTGTTTTCTGCATGTGGCTGTCCAATTTTGCCAACACCATGTGTTGAAGAGGCTGTCTTTTTTCCATTGGACATTCCTTCCTGCTTTGTCGAAGATTAGTTGACCATAGAGTTGAGGGTCTATTTCTGGGCTCCCTATTCTGTTCCATTGATCTATGTGTCTGTTTTTGTGCCTGTACCATACTGTCTTGATGATAACAGCTTTGTAATAGAGCTTGAAGTCTGGAATTGTGATGCCACCAACTTTGGCTTTCTTTTTCAATATTCCTTTGGCTGTTAGAGGTCTTTTCTGGTTCCATATATATTTTAGGATTGTTTGTCTATTTCTTTTTTTTTTTTTTTTGTCTATTTCTTTGAAAAAAAATGGTTTGGATTTTGATAGGGATTGCATTAAATGTGTAGATTGCTTTAGGTAGAATAGACATTTTCACAATATTTGTTTTTCCAATCCATGAGCATGGAACATTTTTTCATTTATTTGTGTCTTCTTCAATTTCTTTCATGAGTGCTATATAATTTTCTGAGTATAGATTATTTGCCTCTTTGGTTAGGTTTATTCCTAGGTATCTTAGGGTTGGGGTGCAATTGCAAATGGGACGGACTCCTTAATTTCTCTTTCTTCTGTTTTGTTGTTAGTGTAAAGAAATACAACTGATTTCTGTGCATTGACTTTATATCCTGACATTTTACTGAATTTTTGGACAAGTTCTAGCAGTTTTGGATGGAGTCTTTTGGGTTTTCCACTTATACTATCATATCATCTGCAAAGAGTGATAGTTTGACTTCTTCTTTGCCAATTTGGATGCCTTTAATTTCTTTTTGTTGTCTTATTGCTGAGGCTAGGACTTCTAGTAATGTCTTGAACAGCAGTGGTGATAATGGACATCCTTGCCGTGTTCCTGACCTTAGTGGAAAAGCTTTTAGTTTTTCTCCATTGGGAATGATATTTGCGGTGGGTTTTTCATAGATAGCTTTGATAATATTGAGGTATGTGACCTCTATCCCTACACTTTGAAGAGTTTTAATCAGGAAGGGATGCTGCACTTTGTCAAATGCTTTTTCAGCATCTATTGAGAGCATCATATGGTTCTTATTCTTTCTTTTATTAATGTGTTGTATCACATTGATTGATTTGCAGATGTTGAACCAACCTTGCAGCCCTGGAATAAATCCCACTTGGTCGTGGTGAATAATCCTTTCAATGCACTGTTGGATCCTATTGGCCAGTATTTTAGTGAGAATTTTCGCATCTGTGTTCATCAAGGATATTGGTCTGTAATTCTCTTTTTTGATAGGATCCTTTTCTGATTTTGGGATCAAGGTGATGCTGGCCTCATAAAATGAGTTTGGAAGTTTTCCTTCCATTTCTATTTTTTGGAACAGTTTCTGGAGAATAGGAATGAATTCTTCTTTAAATGTTTGGTAGAATTCCCCTGGAAAGCCATCTGGGCCTGGACTTCTGTTTGTTTGGAGATTTTTTTTTAATCATAAATTTCATTTACTTTATTTTTTTAAATTTATTTTCTGAATAACATTATTCATTATTTTTACACCACACTCAGTGCTCCGTGCAACCTGAGCTCTCTATAAGACCCACCACCTGGTACCCCGACCTCCCACCCCCAACCCTTTCAAAATCCTCAGATTGTTTTTCAGGGTCCCTAGTCTCACCTCCCTTTCCAATGACTGTTTCAATCTCCTTACTGGTTATGGGTCTGTTGAGGTTTTCTATTTCTTCATGGTTCAGTTGTGGTAGTTTATATGTCTCTAGAAATATATCCATTTCTTCCAGATTGTCGAATTTGTTGGCATAGAGTTGCTCATAGTATGTTCTTATAATTGTTTGTATTTCCTTGGTGTTGGTTGTGATCTCTCCTCTTTCATTCATGATTTTATTTATTTGGGTCCTTTCTCTTTTCTTTTTGATAAGTCTGGCCAGGGGTTTGTCAATCTTATTAATTCTTTCAAAGAACCAGCTCCTAGTTTCATTGATTTGTTCTATTGTTTTTATAGTTTCTATTTCATTGATTTCTGCTCTGATCTTTATGATTTCTCTTCTCCTGCTGGGCTTAGGCTTTCTTTGTTGTTCTTTCTCTAGCTTTTTTAGACGTAGGGTTAGGTTGTGTATTTGAGACCTTTCTTGTTTCTTGAGAGAGGCTTGTACCACTATATATTTTCCTCTCAGAACTGCCTTTGTTGTGCCCCACAGATTTTGAACTGTTGTGTTTTCATTATCATTTTTTTCCATGAATTTTTTCAATTCTTCTTTAATTTCCTGGTTGACCCATTCATTCTTTTTTTTTAAAGATTTTATTTATTTATTTGACAGACAGAAATCACAAGTAGGCATATAGGCAGGCAGAGAGAGAGGAAGGGAAGCAGGCTCCCTGCTGAGCAGAGAACCCGATGCGGGACTCGATCCCAGGACCCTGAGATCATGACCTGAGCTGAAGGCAGTGGCTTAACCCACTGAGCCACCCAGGCGCCCCGACCCATTCATTCTTTAGAAGGATGCTGTTTAGTCTCCATATATTTTTGTTCTTTCCAAATTTCCTCTTGTGATTGAGTTCTAGCTTCAGAGCATCGTGGTCTGAAAATATGCAGGGAATGATCCCAATCTTTTGATACCTGATTTATGTCCCAGGATGTGATCTATTCTGGAGAATGTTCCATGTGCACTAGAGAAGAATGTATATTCTATTGCTTTGGGATGGAATGTTCTGAATATATCTATGATGTCCATCTGGTCCAGTGTGTCATTTAAGGCCTTTATTTCCTTGTTGATCTTCTGCTTAGATGATCTATCCATTTCAGTGAGGGGAGTGTTAAAGTTTTCTACTATTATTGTATGAATGTCAATGTATTTCCTTGATTTTGTTATTAATTGGTTTATATAGTTGGCTGCTCCCCTGTTAGGGGCATAGATATTTAAAATTGTTAGGTCTTCTTGTTGGACATACCCTTTGAGTATGATATAGTGTCCTTCCTCATCTCTTATTATAGTCTTTGGCTTAAAATCTAATTGATCTGATATAAGGATTGCCACCCCAGCTTTCTTCTGATGGCCATTAGCATGATAAATTGTTTTCCACCCCCTCACTTTAAATCTGGAGGTGTCTTCGAGTCTAAAATGAGTTTCTTGTAGGCAGCATATTGATGGTTTTTGTTTTTTTATCCATTCTGATACCCTGTGTCTTTAGATTGGGGCATTTAGCCCATTAACATTCAGGGTAACTATTGAGAGATATGAATTTAGTGCCTTTGTATTGCCTATAAGGTGATTGTTACTGTATATTGTCTCTGTTTCTTTCTGATCTACTAGGGTCTCTCTTTGCTTAGAGGAACACTTTCAATATTTCCCATAGAGTTGGTTTGGTGTTTGCAAATTTTTCAGTTTTTATCAGTGAAATATAAACTTCTATTTTAAGCACTACAAATGTGGCAGAGTATTGCCTGAAAGATAAACTTTATGATCTCTTAATTTATTATTACAATATTCCCCTTTTTAAAAAAATTATTTATTTATTCTGAGACACACAAAGAGAAAGAGAGTATAAGCAGGAGGAGGTATAGGGAGAGAGAGAACTTTAAGCTGGCTTCACACTGAGCACAGAGCCCAATGTGGGGCTCCATTTCAGGACTCTGAGTTCGTGACCTGAGCCAAAATCAAGAGTTGGACACTTAACTGACTGATCCACCAGCTGCCCCTTATTATAATATTCCTAAAAAATTATTGGGACCACCACCACATTACACAAATGAGAATTTCTATAACATATAGGCATAAAAGATAACATTGTAAAAAATCAATATATGTATGATTTTACTATTCATTATCTACATTTGTTTTCCTAATAGAAAATATAGACAAAATCAACTTCGTGCTTTTATTATCAAGGTATAGAATCAGAAAGATCCACAAGGTCTGTGTTCCAGTGGTCTTTCCATGATGAATACATAGGAAGGTACCTACCTTGGATAAGGAATAATATTTTATATCACAGTTTTCCAAAATAGGCTGCAAAATGCATTAGTATTCATTGAAAATCTAATGATCTATAATATTTATGTAATAAAGGCCCCTGAAAACCACCTATCCTAATGCCCTATTTCACAGATGAATGCACAGAATCCCAAGACAAGGAATTGTTGGTCCTCTTTCTGTTTGCTCATCAGGAACTAAAACATGTTTGAAAATAAAACAACCAATGTGGATTGATGGAGTGCATGAAGTTGTGGGATGGGGATCAGACTAAACATGGAGTTTATGTCAGCATCCCAACCTCTCTGTGCTGTTATCCTCCATCTAGAATTGGGGAGACCATCATCCATATCATGATATGTGTGACCTCTAAAGAAGTTTGCACCCAATAAATACTCAGTCATTGTTTGTAAATGAGAATTTGCATTGTTACTGGGATGGTGGGTTTATTGGTGAATCCCAATCTAAGAAAGGTTTAATGACTTCACTTTATTATATATCAGAGAGGTAGAAGCCTATCATGTCCCAGGAAATTCATGCAAGAATGCGTGGAAATTGGGGTGCCTGGGTGACTCCTTTGGTTAAGTGTCCAACTCTTGATTTTGGCTCAGGTTATGATCTCAGGTTCGAGGGATCAAGTCTCGACCCCACCACCTCTCCCTCTCAAGAAAGAAAGAAAGTGGAAATGGTAAAATATGTCACAGTTCATGTAATAATATTTGCCTCCCTTTCTCTTTTTCTCTCTTTTAATTTTCATCTTTATGGAAATCTACAATAATTTTGACATGAAGAGTCTATTAAGTGGAAAATGATAGGTCTCTTAGAAAATCTGTGGCATAGCACTGATATTGTAGCACTGTTTTATTTTTTATCTAGATCTATCAAACATCATTGGAAGGAAGCAAAGCACCCAAGGCATGGAACCCACACTGTCTCTGCCCTGTCTCTGAGAAACAAAGAAGGGTTCATTCAATATTTAACAGAGATCACTGGTGGTCTTGGAGCCTACACTGTGCCAAGCAAGGTATAAGCTCTGGGAAATCAGAAATGACTGTGATTCAGTTACTTCCTTCCAAACACGCAGTATATACCTGCATAAGGGGAAAAAAAAAAAGTTCTCTCAGGATCTAGGGAAAACTGAACCTTCTGATCACATCATATTTTAGTTGGATAGATGGTGCTTAGCCTTGGTAATGACAATAACAACCACAACAATACCTAAGATTTACCTTATCCTTAGTATATGCATCTACCATATTTAGTCACATGTTCAGTTCTCATCTTAATCCTTGCTCAGTACAGTTGTAGAAACTGGCTCAAAGATATTTAGAACTTGCCCAGGGTCATACCGATGAAAGTAAAACAGATAAGATTCAAAATCAAGTGGTGGGTGCATGAACTGACTTGTTTGTTCTCTTTCCCTGCACTTCAGAGAATTTAAGCAGATGTCCAGAGGTCTTTTCCAAAATTCTAAGATTATCTTACAACAGTTTTTTTTATCTCTTAAGAATGGAATATAACATCCTGTCCCTATATCTCCTTTAGAGATCAAGAGGGCCTAAATTAAAAACAATCTGAGGGGTTTGAAGTGGCAGGGGGGTAGGGGGTTGGGGTACCAGAGGGTGGGTATTATAGAGGGCACAGATTGTATGGAGCACTGAGTGTGGTGAAAAAATAATGAATACTGTTTTTCTGAAAATAAATTAATTAATTAAAAAAAAAGAATGGGGGAGAAAGCAGAACATGAAGCAAAATCGGAGAGCTGAGGCAAGAAAGAGAGCTGCCCTGAATTGTCGTGAGCTGACTCTTCAAGATCTCTACCTTCATCTCAGCCATCTTTTCTATAGTTGATGCAGCAGGTGACACTAACGGCTCTCTGGTGTCTTCTAGCATGAACAGCCAAATGGGAAGAATGTAGCGAGCAGAGGTCTTTGCCTGAAGTAACAGGAAAGTGAGATGATACTTGGATAGGCAGGAGAGAATACTGTCTGGGTAGCCTGTGAACAGTCTCGCTCTCTGTATTCAAACCTGAAGTAATCCTCCGTGGACCCCAGGATCTGACACAACTTAAAAAGCTTCTACATAGCAAAGGAAGCAACTATGGAATGGGAGATGATATTTGGAAATGCCATATAGGATAAAGGGTTAGTATCCAAAATATATAAAGAACTTATAACACTCAACAGCCCAAAAACAAATAATCCAATAAAAACATGAACAGAGTCATGAATAGACAATTTTCCAAAGAAGACATACAGATGGCCAGCATTGCTCATCATCAGGGAAATGCAAATCAAAACTACAATAAGATATTACTTCACACCTGTCAGAGTGGCTAAAATCAACAATACAAGAAACAAGAGTTGGTGAGGATGTGGAGAAAAAGGAACATTCATGTTCTGTTGACAGGGATACAAACTGATGCAGTCACTCTGGAAAAGAGTATGGAGGTTCCTCAGAATGTTAAAAATAGAACTACCCTCTGATACAGTAACTGCACTACTAGGTATTTACAAACCACAAAAATATTGATCCGTGGGGCACCTGGGTGGCTCAATAATTAAGCATATGTCTTCTGCTCACATTCATGATCTCTGAGTCCTGAGATCAAGTCCTGCATCAGGCTTCCCAGTCAGCAGGAAGCCTGCTTCTCTCTCTCCCATTCCCCCTGCTTGTGTTCCATCTCTTGTTGTCTCTCTCTCTGTCAAATAAATAAATAAAATCTAAAAAAAAATACTGATTCAAAGTGATACATGCACCCTGATGTCCATAGCAGCATTATCAACAGCAGTGTTTTTGGGAAACAGGCCAAGTGCCCATCGACTGATGAATGGATAAGGAAGATGTGATATATGTATTAAATAGAATACTAGTCAGCCATCAAAGTAATGAGATTTGCAATGGAGCTAGAGAGTATTATACTAAGCAAAATAAGTCAGTCAGAAAATGACTACTACCATATGATTTCACTCATATGTGGAATTTAAGAAACAAAACAAACTAGCAAAGGAGGAGGGAAAAAGAGAGAGAGAGAGGAAAAAGAAGAAACAGCCTCCTAAGAAACTGATGGTTACCCGAGGGGAGGTGCTTGGGGGGATGGGTGAAATAGCTGAAGGGATTAAGGAGGGACTTGGCCTGATGAGCACTGGGTGATATATGGAAGTTTGATTCAGCATATTGTACAACTGAAACTAATAGTGCACTGTATGTTAACTAACTGGAATTTATTTTTTTATTATGTTAGTCACCATGCAGTACATCACCAGTTTTTAATGTAGTGTTCCATGATTCATTGTTTGTATATAACACCCAGTGCTCCATGCAATACATCTCTTCCTTCATACCCATCACCAAGCTATTCCATTCCCCTACCACCCTATCCTCTAAAACCCTGAGGTTATTTCCTGGAGTCCACAGTCTGTCATGGTTCATTACCCCATCTGATTCCCACCCCCCTTCATTTTTGCCTTCCTTCTCCTAACTGGAACTTAAGTAAAAAATTTTTCAAAAAGTGAGTTGAAGGAAAAAATAAATAACTAAAATCAGGAAGTGAAAAAATTATTATGCTCCTATCCTTAACTCTGAAATAATGATAATACATGTATCCGTCTTTCTGGGAGTGGCAAAGCAGAGAAAAGTTTGCAAACTACATAAAACATTCATCTCAGTATCTGGCACATGGAGTCCCAAGCTAAAGGTTTGCAACATTGTGTTTATTGATATCATGTCCATCCTCACCATCATCATCACCTACATGATCATTTGGAGGACTTAGGGAACAGTTAAGAAGGACCTATTTCCAGTCCTGATGGGAAGATGCCTAGGAGAAATAGAAATAGCAAGAGACAAAAATAGAAATCTAAATAAGAGTGCTAGGGTCCCTGTCAGAACCAACAACACTAGGTCTTCATAGGGCTTTGTGTTGAAACTTTGCATTTTGGTCTCCTCCTGTCTGGCTCTCCCAACTGTCCCAGTGGTCTGCTGAGGAGTGAGCAATATTCTTCATGTCCCTCCTGCACTCAGTCACTCCCACTGTACTTCCTACTCACTGGTCTGTACTGTGTCTCTGCTGGAGGAGGATAGAGGATTGCAGAGCTGGCTGCCTCTCCACTGCCTGGAGCTGGGTGAGGACAGAGGCTTTGTTTCCAGGAGTGGCAGGAAGACAGATGCCAGTATGGGTGTCCTCAAGCAGACAGTTCTTGAAGGAGGAGACACATGTATGGAGCCCACTGACCTGGCACTGACAACTAAAAGGCTGGAAAGCACAGGCTGATTGTTTACAGTTGAGGGCTCAAAGCACTTGGCACATAATTAGCCAGATTGGTCCATGTTCTCCCAATCTCTAAGAACTTGCTATTATTAATTGATGGATAAAAGTAAATGTACTGGGTCGGGGGTAGTATCTAGACTCCCTCCTCTTCTCAGGAAGAAGCTGGCTTCTATTCCTCATTTCTGACTTCCAAGTTACTTATCTCATTGTAAAATTCAGACACATTTTTTTCAACTACAGAAAGCAACATATGACTTTTGTATCTGTACAGGCACTGACTTAATCAAATAATTTAGAGAGAATTAGGTCCTCTATACCAAGAATCTTATTAAGAATACCTGGGTGGTTCAATGGGCTACGTCTCTGCCTTCAGCTCAGGCCATGATACCAGGGTCCTGAGACCAAGCCCCACATCTGGCTTTCTGCTTAGTGGGGATCCTGCTTCCTTCTCTGTCTCTGCCTGCCTCTCTGCCTACTTGTGATCACTGTTTGTCAAATAAATAAATAAATAAAATCTTTAGAAAATCTCATTAAATTCCTATTTTCTCAGTTAAAATGTATGTCTCTAAGGAGAACATTCTATTTTTCTTTCTATAGTCCTGGTTTGGGGTTTAGAATTTATACATTGGAGAGGTATGTTTTTTGCTCTTTTGAGAGACAGCTCAGATTTTAATTTCTCTGTTCAGTGATGTATGTTATTAAGTTAGAAAATAGTTTATTTTTACATACTTATCTGGTGACTTGATCACTTGCTTAAATACTTCAGGGGTTCTCAAAATCTCTACATTCAAAATGTGGATGATCTCATGGAACCTTCTCAAGAAGAGACCACATACTGGGTCACAAATCAGGACTCAATCGATACCAAAAGGCTGAGATTATTCCCTGCATAACCTCAGATCACCATGCTTTGAAACTGGAGTTCAATCACAAGGTAAAGTTTAGAAGGGAGTCAAACACCTGGAAGCTAAAGGCCACCTTGCTTAAGAATGCTTGGATCAACCAGGAGATCAAAGAAGAACTGAAACAATTCATGGAAACCAATGAGAATGAAGACACTTCAGTCCAAAACCAATGGGATACAGCAAAGGCAGTCCTAAGGGGGAAATACATAGCCATCCAAGCCTCCCTCAAAAAAATGGAAAAATCCAGAATACACCAGCTGTCTACACCTTAAAGAACTGGAGAATCAACAACAAATCAAATCAACTCCACACATAAGAAGGGAAATCATCAAGATTAGAGCTGAGATCAATGAGGTAGAAACCAGAGATACAGTAGAACGTATCAATGAAACTAGAAGCTGGTTTTTTGAAAGAATCAATAAGATCGATAAACCATTGGCCACACTAATCCAAAAGAAAAGAGAGAAAGCCCAAATTCATAAAATAATGAATGAAAAGGGAGAGATCACAACAAACACCAAGGAAGTAGAAACAATCATCAATTCTGGCCCCCACTGCCTCTCCCTCTTAAAAAAAAAAGAAAGAAAGATAGATAGAGAGAGAGAGAAACAAAGAAACAATCTATCTATGAGAGTCCCACAGCAAATATCATCCTCAATGGGAAAATGCCTGCAGCCTTCCTGTTGAGATCAAGAACACGACAAGGATGCCCACTCTCACCACTCTTGCTCAACATAGTATTAGAAGTCCTAGCAACAGCAATAAGACAACAAAGAGAAATAAAATGTATCCCAATTGGTAATGAAGAAGTCAAACTCTCTCTCTTCGCAGATGACATGATTCTTTATATAGAAAACCCAAAAGACTCCACTCCAAAATTACTAGAATTATACAGCAATTCAGTAACGTGGCAGGATACAAAGTCAATGTACAGAAATCAGTGGCTTTCCTATACACTAACAATGAAAATACAGAAAGGGAAATTAGAGAATCGATTCCATTTACTATAGCACCAAGAACCATAAGATACCTGGGAATAAACCTAACCAAAGAGGGAAAGGATCTGTACTCAAGGAACTACAGAACACTCATGAAAGAAATTGAAGAAGACACAAAAAGATGGAAGACCATTCCAAGCTCTTGGATCGGAAGAATAAACATTGTTAAGATATCTATACTGCCTAGAGCAAGCTATACTTTTAATGCCATTCCAATCAAAATTCCACTGGTATTCTTCAAAGAGCTGGAGCAAATAATCCAGAAATTTGTATGGAACCAGAAGAAACAAAGAAAGAAATAAATAAGAAAAAGAGAGGGTGGAAATGGTAAAATATGTCTTAGTTAAGTGCAGTAAGATTTGCCTCCCTTTCTCTTTTTCTCTCTTTAAATTTTCATCTTTATGGAAATCTCCAATAATTCTCCAATGAAGAGTCTATTAAGTGGAAAATGATAGGTCTGTTAGAAAATCTGTGGCATAGATACAGAGAAGCACTGTTTTATTTTTCATCTAGATCTGTGAAACATCATTGGAAGGAAGCAAATCACCCAAGGCATGAAACCCACTCTGTCTCTGCCCTGTCTCTGAGAAATAAAGAAGGGTCCATTCAATATTTAACAGACATCACCGAAGCTCTAGGAGCCTACACTGTGCCAAGCAAAGTATAAGCTCTGGGAAATCAGAAATGACTGTGATTCAGTTGCTTCCCTCCAAACACTCAGTATCTACCTGCATAGGGACAAAAAAAAAAAAAAAACGAGTTCTTTCAGGATCTAGGGAAAACTGAACCTTCTGATCACAGGATATTTTAGTTGGATAGCCTTGATAATGACAATAACAACCACAGCAATATCTAAAATTGACCTTATCCTTACTATATGCATCTAATATATTCAGTCACATGGCCAGTGCTTATCTTAATTCTTGCTCAGTACAGTTGTAGAAACTGGCTCAAAGACATTAAGAACTCGCCCAATGTCATACAGATGAAGGTAAAGGAGATAAGATTCAGAATTAAGTGGTGGGTCTCTGAGGTGCATGAACTGACTTGTTTGTTCTGTTTCCCTGCACTTCAGAGAGTTTAAATACAATCCAGAGGTCTTTTCCAAAATTGCTAAGATAATCTTGCAACAGTTTTTTATCTCCTGACTATGAATGGAATCTAACATCCTGACCCTGTATCTCCCTTAAAGAGCAAGAGAACCTAAATTATAGGAATGGGGGAGGAAGTGAAATATGAAGCAAAATCTGAGAGCTGAGGCTAGAAAGAGAGCTACCCTGAATTGTCATGAGCCGACTCTTTATGATCTCTAACTTCATCTCAGCCATCTTTTCTACAGTTGATGCAGCAGGCGACACTAACGGCTCTCTGGTGTCTTCTAGCATGAACAGCCAAATAGGAAGAGTGCATCGAGGGGAGGTCTTTGCCTGGAGTAACAGGAAAGAGAGGTGAGAATTGGATAGGCAGGAGAGAATACTGTCTGGGTAGCCTGTGAACAGTCTCACTGTCTGCATTCAAATCTGAATTCATCCCCTGTGTACCCCAGGATCTGATGAAACTTATAAAGCTTCTGTGTAGCCAAGGAAGCAATCAACAATACTAAAAAGCAACTATGGAATGGGAGATGGTATTTGTAAATGTCATATCTGATAAAGGGTTAGTATCCAAAATATGCAAAAAAAACTTATGAAACTCAACACCCCAAAAACAAATAATCCAATTAAAACATGAACAGAAGACAGGAATAGATAATTTTCCAAAGAAGACATACAGATGGTCAACATTGCTCATCGTCAGGGAAATGCAAATCAAAACTACAATAATATATTACTTCATACCTGTCAGAGTGGCTAAAATCAACAATACAAGAAACAAGAGTTGGTGAGGATATGGAGAAAAAGGAACACTCGTGTTCTGTTGGCAGGAATGCAAACTGGTACAGCCACTCTAGAAAACAGTATGGAGGTTCCTCAGAAAGTTAAAAATAGAACTACTCACTACAACTATACCAAAAGATGTAAAAATCTTGCACTTTTTGCAATGTAATTTTTTACCTCATATTAAAAATGAAAAAAAATGAAGCTTTGCTGTGGGTGCAAAGTTGTTATAGAAAAGGTGTAGCTATAGACTTGAATATAATTTGAGGAAAAGCAAAGTCATATGACAAAGCAAAAAGCAAGTGAATAGTCTAAAGCTGGAGAATTTAACACAAGTAAAGAATGGTTTGATAATTTTAGAACAAGGCTGAACTTAAGAAAAAATATCAAGATAACAGGAGAAGCAAGTTTGCCAGTTAAAAGCAGATGAGTTCCCAAACACCATTAAGAAAAGGTGTCTTCCTAAACAGATTTTAGTGCAGATGAAAAGTGCCCTATTCTAGGGGTGGGGGGAGGGTCACAAAGGACATTTATTAGTAAGGAAGAGAAGCAAACACTGGAATTTAAGGCAGGAAGGGATAGATGGACTCTAGTGTTTAATTAGGTTTATGATCAGGACTGCCTTTATCTGTTGGTATAGTTGTAGCGACAGATTGACAAATGTCCCTTTCCTTTTTTTTTTTTTTTAACAATGGTCCTTACTTTAGATTCATTTATTTTGAAATGGTGAACAACTTCAGCTACAGACCTCAATCTATGGTACATATCAAGCAATTCAACATTTTCTTGTAATGTCATGACTTCTCTCTGCTTCTTGAGATGGGTCCCATGATGTTATTCAAAGTTTATGATATTGCACTAAACACAATGAAAAAGAGGGGAGAACTGCAAATAGATTACTTTTTTTCAGTTCTATAATACTTCTTTTTTTATTATTTATTTTCAGCACAACAGTATTCATTATTTTTACTGGGATATGCAATTTGCTGGAGAGATGAACTGCTCATGTGGAGATGATTAGTGTCACAGGACATTTTAAGTAGATACTCGCAATATTGAGCTCACTGCAATAACAACAGGATGTGGCTGCCAAGTTTTTACAGTAGTACAGTACGAACTGTGGTTAATTTTACCCAGTTATGCTTTAACACAGCATCTTTGCATTTGTTTACATTTTTCTACATTTCAAATGGTACCATTTAAGTCTGTGTTTGTGTGCATAAGTTTTAATAATTGGGTGAGCCTGGTGGTTGGTATTTTGGAGGGCATGTATTGCATGGAGCACTGGGTGCGGTGCATAAACAACGAATTCTGGAACGCTGAAAAGAAATTTAAAAAAATAAAACTTTAAAAAATTAAAAAATAGAACTATTTTTTATGATCCAGTAGCTTCACTCCTGGGTATTTATTTATTTTTTTTTTAAACTTTTTATTTTTTATAAACATATATTTTTATCCCCAGGGATACAGGTCTGTGAATCACCAGGTTTACACACTTCACAGCACTCACCAAAGCACATACCCTCCCCAATGTCCATAATCCCACCCCCTTCTCCCAAACCCCCTCCCCCAGCAACCCTCAGTTTGTTTTGTGAGATTAAGAGTCACTTATGGTTTGTCTCCCTCCCAATCCCATCTTGTTTCATTTATTCTTCTCCTACCCACTTAAGCCTCCATGTTGCATCACCACTTCCTCATATCAGGGAGATCATATGATAGTTGTCTTTCTCTGCTTGACTTATTTCGCTAACTCCTGGGTATTTAAAAGACAAAATAATACTGATCCATGGGGCACCTGAGTGCATCAATCATTAGGCATCTGCCTGGTGCTCAGGTCATGATTTCTGACGCCTGAGATCAAGTCCTGCTTCAGGATGCCTGCTCAGCAGGAAGCCTGCTTCTCTCTCTCCCACTCCCCCTGCTTGTGTTCCCTCTCTTGCTGTCTCTCTCTCTCTGTCAAATAAATAAATAAAATCTTTTTAAAAAAAATACTGATTCAAAGGGATACATGCACAAGGATGTTCATAGCAGCATTTTCAACAACAGTCTTGTTGGGAAACTGTTGGGAAACAGCCTAAGTGTCCATCGACTGATGAATCGATGAGGAAGATGCACTGTATGTATAAAATATAATACTAGCCAGCCTTCAAAGGAATGAGATTTGCAATGGTGCTAGAGAGTATTATACTAAGCAAAAGAAGTCAGTCAGAAAAAGAATACTACCATATGATTTCACTCATATGTGGAATTTAAGAAACAAAACAAACTAGCAAAGGAGGGGGGAAAACACAGAGAGAGGAAAACCAAGAAACAGACTCCTAACAAACTGATGGTTAGCAGAGGGGAGGTGGTTGGGGGGATGGGTGAAATAGGTGACGGGATTAAGGAGGGACTTGGACTGATGAGCACTGGGTGATGTCCGGAAGTGTGGAATCAACATATTGTACAAATGAAACTAAGAGTATACTGTATGTTAACTAACTGCAATTTATTTTATTATTATGTTAGTCACCATGCAGTACATCAGTTTTTTATGTAATGTTCCATGGTTCATTATTTGCGTATAACACCCAGTGCTCCGTGCAATACATGCCCTCCTTAATACCCACCACTAGTCTATCTCATCCCCCAGTCCCTCCCTTCTAAAACCCTCAGGTTGGTCCCTGGAGTCCACAGTCTCTCATGGTTCATGTCCCCTCTGATTCCCACCCCCCTGCATTTTTCCCTCCTTTCTTCTAACTGGAATTTAAATAAAAACTTTTTTGAAAGGTGAGTTGGTCAAAAAAATAAATAAATAAAATAAGGAAGTGAAAAAAAAATATTGTGCTCCTATCCTTAACTCTGAAATGATGATAATACATTTGGCTGTCTCTCCGGGGGTGGCAATGCAGAGAAAAGTTTGCAAACTACATAAAAAATTCATCTTGGTGTCTGGCACATGGAGTCCCAAGCTAATGGTTTGCACCATTCTGTTTACTGATATCATTTCCTTCGTCACCATCATCATCACCTTCACGACCATTTGGAGGACTTAGGGAACAGTTAAAAAGGACCTCTTTCCTGTTCTGATGGGATGATGCCAGGAGAAATAGAACTAGCATGAGACAAAAATAGAAATCTAAATAAGAGTGCTAGAGTCCCTGCCAGAACCAACAACACTAGGTCTTCATAGGGCTTGGCATTGAATCTTTGCTTTGGTCCCTTCCTGTCTGGCTATCCCAACTGTCCCCGTGGTCTGCTGAGAAGGGAACAATGCTTTCTCTCCCTGTCCCTCCTGCATTCAGTCACTCCACTGTACTTCCTACTCACTGGTCTGTACTGTGTCTCTGCTGGAGGAGGATGGAGGATTGCAGAGCTAGCTGCCTCTCCCCTGACTGGAGCTTGGTGAGGACTGAGGCTTTGTTTCCAGGAGTGGCAGGAAGACAGATGCCAGTATGGGTGTCATCAAGCAGACGGCTCTGGGAGGAGGAGACACATGTATGGAGCCCACTGACCTGGGACTGAAAACTAAAAGACCAGAAAGCACAGGCTGATTGTTTACAGTTGAGGGCTCAAAGCACTTGGCACATAATTAGCCAGATTGGTCCATGTTCTCCCAATCTCTAAGGACTTGGCTATTATTAATTGATGGAGAGAAGTGAATGCACTGGGTTGGGGGGTGGTATCTAGACCCCCTCCTCTTCTCCAGAAGAAGCTATCTTCTATTCCTCATTTCTGACTTACAAATTACTTATTTCATCATAAAATTCAGACACTTTTTTTTTCAACTACAAAGAGCAACACATGACTTTTATATCTGTACAGTCACTGACTTAATCAAATAATTTAGAGATAATTAGGTCTTCTATACCAGGAATCTTATTGAATTTCTATTTTCTCGTTAAAATATATGTCTCTAAGGAGAACGTTTTGTTTTTCTCTCTATAGTCCTGGTTTGGGGTTTGGAATTTGTGCATTGGAGATGTGGGTTTTTTGCTGTTTTGAAAGACAGCTCAGGTTTCAATTTTTCTGTTCAGTTATGTGTGTTATTATATTAGACAACTGTTCATTTTTACATATTTATCGGGTGACTTGATCCCTTGCTTAAATACTTCAAGCATTGGTTCTCAGAGATCTCTACATTCAAAATGTGGATCATCTCAAGGCTTGGCTTGAAGAAAAACTCAGAGTTTTATTTCTCATTCACTGATGTGAAGAAAACTTCAGTCTTTACCCAATTAAATTGAGTGTGTAAGAAATTGTGCTTATGTATGTGTACATAAAAGACAAAGGAAATTTTTAGAGAGCCCAAATGACCAAGTGACAGGAGCATAGAGGATTGGAGAAGGAGGTGTGTGTTGAGATGTTTTAGAATTCTTGAACAGGATGAAAATCCTATTAAACTGAAGTCACTAGTGAGCTCTCATGGCCAGTTGCATGGGAGGGTGAATGGGTACACTCCTTGTTCAAAGTTGCTGTTGTGAGTGAGTTTTTACTCTGGTTCCATGTTATCTCAATGGGTGGTTGATGGAAATTATAGGGATGAGGAGGAAGAGACAGAGCACCCACTCTTGGATACCATAGAACTTTTCATTACCACAGTGTGTAGTGACACTGTTACCAGTGGGAGGTGTACCAATGGATGCCCCCAGGTACTAACAGACTTTTACCATGAGGTATCGATTTGTTTTCTCCTACCTGGTTCCAAAACTCCAGAGCTTCCACCTTCACTCAGCCTAGACATATCCTTTCTGAATCCTTCTTTGCCACCTTCATTTGTTGGGGAACACCACCTGTTTCTTCAAAAGGACCTGTCCTACTTCTTTCTTCCCCCTCATCTGTGTTTCTTATAGAGATTTTCAATAGTGAAGAGTCCATGTTCTCTGGTATCCAAGGTTATAGTATATAAAGATGCAGGTGGATAAGGGGGAAAGAGAATCACACAGGATGATCCGACATCCAGTCCCCCCCCCCTTGACATTCTATGCTTTTGCTCTCGGAACATCCTGCGAGACACTGAAACCTGCAAGTCCCTATCTCATAGTTCATGTGATTGCACTAGGGAATCAGGTCTCATTCCTAAGTAAGGACATGGAATCATTAACAAGACATTGGACTAATTTATTCACCTCTTCTGGCCATTCTTTCTCTTCCTAAAACAAGTGGCTTTGTCCCTTCAATATTAATGATGTGATGACTCATAACCCTGTTTCCTTTGGCCCTAGTTTTGCCTGCCTTAAGTCTATATTTAACTCCAGGCACCAGGGAAAATTGTGATATGGATCATGTTACATGTCACAGGTCCTACATGGCCCCTATCCTTTATCCATTGTTTTTTTCAAGGTTCCCAGAGATGTGGTCCCTGTGCATCTCCAACCTCATTCTTCACTGTTCCCATGTCCCACCTTGTGCTTCAGCAGATTGCTAAGAGCACTCTGTCCCATGCTGCTTTTTCTGTATGGACCTTTTCCCTTGCTGCCTTCTTTGCCAGATAAGCCCAGACTCAATCATCAACCTAGACAACTCCATGCCCTGCCCAGGGATCTTTTCCTCCAGGAATGCCCCACTGACTCCATCACTTCAGGCTAAATTTGGGGCTCCTTTCTGTACTTCACTTTGCAGACTGCCTTTATCTTAGCATTTAACTCACTGTATCACAATGTTAGTTTTCTGCATCCATTAATGTCTCTGAGGTGGGGTTCCTCAGGACAAAACCACATCATTAATCCTTTTATCCCCAACAGCTAACACTTAGCCTATCCCAAAGTTGCCCTTCTTGCTCTGGACACTAGAAACAAAAGAAACAGAAAACAAATATGTATTTGGTACATGAAGAAAGGGGAAAGTATAAATGACAAGTGGTTGTACCCTCCACTTTTAATTTCTAACGTCTGGCTCTAAGATAAAATGTTTCTGATGTGTGGGAAACTCTTCTTAAGATGCACGCTATTCCTCATTTCCATCACCCATTTGAATCACCATCCAGCGCCTATAGGAAATGAAATTGTTTTCCTCGATTCTAATCCAGTTGATGATGTTAATGCACACAACATACTCCAGGAAATAACCAGAATTGTGGGCATTTCCTGTGCATTCTCTGATATACTGCCCAACAGAACAGATCAGAAGGCAAGAAAGTAAGCCACACTTACTAGAGGTCAAGGGAATCTTTTACAAACTGTCATAATTTAAAGATGAGTCATGATCCTCTCACCAGAAGCAGCAGAGATGCTTGCAAACTGCTCACCCCACCAAGGGTCAGAACAAAGTTGTTCATTCTTACTTAATTAATTTGCCTCTGATGTGATCATTTTTATCATTCCAGAAACACTATCTGCTTTGGGGTTTTTGTGAGTTTTCTCTTTTTGAGATAAAATCGGCATGCATCATAATATTAGTTTCTGGTGTGCAACATAATGATTCAATATATTGCACATATAGGGGTGCCTGAGTGGCTCAGTTGGTTAAATGTCTGCCTTCAGCTCAGTTCATGATCCCAAGGGTCCTGGGATTGAGCCCCACATCAGGCTCCCTGCTTGGTGGGGGCCTGCTTCTTCCTCTCCCTCTGGAGCTCCCCCTGCCTGTGCTCAGTCTCTCTCTCTCTCTCTCAATCTCTCTGTCAAATAATTAAATAAAGCATAAAAAATAGCATGGAGGACATGGGGAGTTAGAGAAGAGAAGGGAGTTGGGGGAAATTGGAAGGGGATGTGAACCATGAGAGACTATGGACTCTGAAAATCAATCTGAGGGTTTTAAAGGGGCAGAGGGTGGGAGGTCGGGGTACCAGGTGGTGGGTATTATAGAGGGCACCGATTGCATGGAGCACTGGGTGTGGTGCAAAAATAATGAATACTGTTATGCTGAAAATAAATAAAAAAATAAATTTTAAAAAATTATTATATATATTTGTGTATATATATATATATATATATATATACATATATATATGTATATAATATAGCACATGTAATATTTGATGAATTACCAAAATAATTCCAGTTAACATCTGCCACTACACAGTTACAAAAAAAAACTTTTTCTTATGGAAAATTTTTTAAGACTTTATTTGTTTATTTATTTGACAGAGAGAGCGAGAGCACAAGCAGAGGAATTGTAGGCAGAGGGAGATGGAGAAGTAGGTTCTCCGCTGAGCAAGGAGCCTGATGCTGGACTTGATCCCAGACTCCTGGGATCACGAACTGAGCTAAAGGCAGACACTTCATTGACGAAGCTACCCACCGAGTGAAGAGCACCACTGAGGATATGACTCAAAATTCTGTTTGTGACCTTAGTAGTGTTTTATCTTATGGTACTCAGGTTATGATGGTACTGATCTTTTGGTACTTATGGTACTGAAATGGTTGAAACCATGACACCTATGTTTTCATTAGACATTTTCACCAATATTTAATTTCATAGATGAAAGATATTTTGTCAAGCAATAATAATGTCCAGGAAGCATCTGGCCCTGGTCCTGCAGTATGTTGATGGCTCCTGGTACACTAAGCAGTAATAATTTGTTCATGTGGTTTATTACTTGGTAAGAACATTCTCTTTTTCTTCATTTTCCTTGAAGAGTAAACCTACATGCTGTTCATCCTGAAATAGTCTATCCAAATATTTGAGAGACTGTCAAATTTTCTGACCTCTGAGACATATTTATCTGACCCTTTATAGGGTTCAAGACAAGTTGGATAGATTAAGTTACTGAGGTTCACTGGACCTCATGTTCCACATTTGTTTTAGAGTGATTTTGGACCACTTTATTGCTAAAATCTAACAGTGTTCTTAACTTTTAGATTTGATGATTTTAGATAAATAGGATAAATGAGTGTCCCAGAGACCAATGGACAGTGGTTGATCAACATTATTAACTGTTGCATGGAATGAATAACAGAATGTAGGATTCCTAAACTTTGTAATGTTACGGCTATTATGCACAGCACTTCACTCCAAGAAACAAAAATAGTAGAGAGATTCTATAGTCTATCTAGTGCCTATTTCATAGTCACTCCCTGCTTAAATCATCTAGCTGATGAGTTGGCAACATGGTAGCAAGAAATCAAACAAGTGCTTCAGAATTCTTACTCCTGGGATTTTCCCAAGACTCAGTGCCTCAACCCCTTCTCTTTGGTCTGTACTTGTCCATGGACCTGGTCACCGTACTTGGGAATCTGCTCATCATCTTGGCCATCAGCTGTGACTCCCACCTTCACACCCCCATGTACTTCTTCTTCTCCAACTTGTCCTTTGCTGACATAAGTTTCTTCTCCACCATGGTCCCTAAGATGCTGATGAACATCCAAACACAGAGCAAATCCATCAGCTATGCAGGCTGCATCACCCAGATGTATTTCTTTATGGTTTTTGGAGGTATGGACACTTTTCTCCTCACTGGGATGGGCTATGACCGGCTTGTGGCCATCTGCCACCCCTTGCACTACCCAGTCATCATGAACCCACAGCTCTGTGGCCTCCTGGTTCTCATGTCCTGGTTCATCAGCTTGTCATACTCCCTGACCCAGAGTCTGTTGATACTACAGCTTTCCTTCTGCATCAACTGGGTAATTCCACTCTTTTACTGTGAACTTGCTAAGGCTCTCAGACTTGCCTGCCCAGACACATTGGTCAATCATGTCCTGCTATATATAGTAACTAGCCTTCTTGGTGTCATTCCCTTCTCTGGGATCCTTTTCTCCTATACCCTAATCACCTCCTCCATCCTGAGAATCCCATCAACTAATGGGAAGTACAATGCATTTTCTATCGGTGCATCTCACCTGTCTGTGGTTTCTTTATTCTATGGGACAGGCCTTGGTGTGTATCTCAGTTCTGATGCATCTTCCTGGAGGGGTATGATTGCCTCGGTGATGTACACTGTGGTTACCCCAATGCTGAACCCCATTGTCTACACCCTATTGAACAGGGACATCAGGAGGGCTCTACAAACAGTTTTGGGGAGAACAATCTATGTTCAGTGATATGAATGCTTGTCCTGGGTTTTTTAACTGACAGGAACAGCAGCAGTGGTCTAAAAAAATTCTGCCTCTTGGTGACATTAAGTTTTACACCCATCCTTCATAAGTGACTTTGCTCAGAATTGCTTTGTGAGTCCCTTTTCTGAATGTATCTTAACCTCTTATGTTGACTGCTCTGTTATCCTCACTCCTACTCTCCACATCCCCTCCTTTTACTTTCCTATTACTACACCTCAGCTTGGATTTCCAATCCAGTACCAATTTAAGTACCTAATCAGAATAGTTGCATGAGGATTATGAAATAGTGCATTTTATCAATAACTTTTGCTAGTTCCTTTACAGTAAAGGCTGCAGTAGGTGTCTAGAACACAGGAGTGAAGTGGGAAAAAAAATCTTTGCCCTCATAAAGCATAAATCCAGGATCTCAGTTTCTCTGATCACATTATAAGTCCAAACAGACTATATACACTGAAGGATAAATTATTTATTTGGTTACTAGCAAGGTTGAACTTTTCTCCATATGCTTATTGAGAACATTTCCAAACAACTCTGAGTTTGGGTTTCTAGACTCCTTCAGCTTTTCAGTGGGTGCCTCCTCCCTACTGCCCCCAGGGAGACACTGAATGAATGAATGCTCCCATTCCTCTTCTTTCCTCGATATTACCCATTCCTGAGCTTAGTGTTGGGTTTGTAATTCAAAGAATATTATGGGCCATTTCAACTACCATGGAACTGGTTTTAAATTTTCTCAAATAAATGTTATTAGTAACAACGTGTTCCACACTGAGTTCCTTGTGAAGCAGACAATTAGAAAACAATTAGCACACAGGATGTTTACCAGGCAGTGCTCCTGGAATCAACAACTGGTCAAGGGCAGATGTGTAGTTAGGAATTTGGCTTCCTCTAAAGAGAGAGTGTCCCCGCTCCCAGGGGTAACTTTTAAACACCTGAAATTTCCCAGTGATCTGGAGTGATTGACTATTTATGGAGGGCCTCATAGACCACAACTCATAGCTTAGGCTAATGAAATGGCTCAGGATGAGTGTTGGCCATGCCAAAGAGACCAGCCATGTGATGAAAAGGCTGGAGCTTTGGGGAAAGAGATATCAGCCCAGCCTTAGGTAGGAGGCTGGAAATTGAGCTCAGCCATATACACCATAATTCAAATAATTATATCTACATAGCAAAGCCTGAATAAAAATTTTGAACACTGGAACTCAGATGAACTACCTGATTGGTAACAGTCTTTGAGTATTGTCACTGATATCGACCCAGGAAAAGGTAATGGGTCTGAACTCCAAGGAAAGAAGACAACAAAAGCCTTCACATATGGGATGTTCTAGACCTTGTATTGTGTATATCTCCCTTTGGCTGAATCTAATTTGTATCTTTTTGCTGTAATAAAACTGCAATCATAGTATACTGCTTCTTGAGTTCTATGAGCTATTCTAGTTCGTCATCAAATCTGAGGCAATCCTCTCAGTTTGAATCATTCTAGCAAATCATCGAATGTGAAAAAGTTTCCAAATTTGTATTCAACTGGTCTGATGTGAGAGTGGACCTAGAGACTCCTGAACTGGTGACTGCTGTGAGAGGGGAGGGCAATCTTATTGTCTGGCAAATTCTTTACAACAAGGAAGAACACTGGAAAAAGTCAAGCCAAACTGAAATCTATCAAAGACCTCCAAACCCAGCAGGGAGCCCTGGAGTTAAGATGATGTCTTAGAGTTGGCTGGAATTAGGGAAAAGGGTATAAATGTTTACCCCCCCCCCCAAATCAAACAGTTATCAGATGTGGTTTGCCCCAGGAAGGAGGCATGATCTTGCCAAGGCAGATCCCTACAGTGGTTGATTGTAGAGGGCTGAGAAACACCCAACATTTGAAGCAAGATGTCCCTTATTTCTGACAGGAGATCTTTGTTGTTTTTGTTGTTGTTGTTGTTGTTGTTGTTTAATTTTATATTTCTTTTCAGCATAACAGTATTCATTGTTTTTTTTAATTTATTTTTTATTTATTTTCAGCATAACAGTATTCATTATTTTTGCACCACACCCAGTGCTCCATGCAATCCGTGCCCTCTATAATACCCACCACCTGGTACACCAACCTCCCACCCCCCGCCCCTTCAAAACCCTCAGATTGTTTTTCAGAGTCCATAGTCTCTCATGGTTCACCTCCCCTTCCAATTTCCCCCAACTCCCTTCTCTTTATATCCCCATGTCCTCCATGCTATTTTTTATGCTCCACAAATAAGTGAAACCATATAATAATTGACTCTCTCTGCTTGATTTATTTCACTCAGCATAATCTCTGCTGTTGTTCTTTTTAAGATTTTATTTATTTATTTATTTGACAGACAAATATTACAAGAAGACAGAGAGGCAGACAGAGAGAGGAAGGGAAGCAGGCTTCCATCTGAGCAGAGATCCTGATGTGGGGCTAGAACCCAGGACCCTGGGATGATGACCCCAGCTGAAGGCAGATGCTTTAACACAATGAGTCACCCAAGTGCCCCTGTTGTTGTTTTTAATTGTGGAAATATTACATAAAATTTGCCACCTTAACCATTTTCAGTGTATAGATCAGTAGTAGTAAGTACATTCACAACCATCACTACCATCCATCTCTAGAACTTTTCTGTCCCATTAAACTGAAACTGTCCCATTAAACCCTAATGTCCCTTCTCCATCCCCCAGCTGCTGGCTCCCACCATTCTACTCTCTGTCTCTGTGATTTTGACTACTATAGGCCTCTTACATAAGTGGAAATATACAGTATTTGTCCTTTTGTGTCTAGTGATATAACTGGGGAGAAATTAGATGGAATAGGAAGGACAATCATCAGGAAAATTAGGATCACCTCTGTTCTGGTAGTAACTCTCCCATCTATTCCTTGGGAATTGTACACCCCAGTTTTCCTAGGGAAGTTCCAGGAAACTTGATAACTGTTTATTCAAACTCAATATTAATAGTGTCTCATTTCAGCTTCAGAGGGAAATTCAATAGTTATCCTATTCACCCAGAAATCTGATCAAGATGGGACTCTGAAAGGCCTAGTTAGTTGAGCATCTGATTCTTTATCTCAGCTTGGGTCTTGATCTCAGGGTTGTGGGTTCAAGCCCCATGTTGGACTCCATGGTGGGTGGGAAGCCTACTTTAAAAGAAATATGATCAAGATCATTAAGGCACAAATATGTATTAGATGTTTTGGACGTTAAGGTAGGATTTAGATCCTCCTAACAAATGGTGGTGAGGGGGGGTGTGGAATCAAAGTTACGCTGAAAAGAAATAAAAATAAATAAAACTGGGGGCATTGTGTTATCTGATTTCAAGCCTTATTACAAAGCTGTGATCACCAAGACAGCATGGCACTGGCTTAAAAACAAACACATAGACCAGTGGAACATAGTGGAGAGCCCAGATATGCACCCTCAACTCTAAGGGCAAATAATCCTTGACAAAACAAGAAAAAATATCCAGTGGAAAAAAGACAGTCTCTTCAATAAATGGTGCTGGGAAAACTGGACAGCTATATGTAGAAGAATGATACTCGACCATTCTCTTACACAGTACACAAAGATAAACTCAAAATGGATGAAAGACCTCAACATGAGACAGGAATCCATCAGAATCCTAGAGAAGAACATAGGCAGTAATCTCTTCAATATCAGCCACAGCAACTTATTTCAAGATAAGTCTCCAAAGGCCTTTTATCCATTTTGAGTTTATCTTTGTGTATGGTGTAAGAGATTGTTCGAGCTTCATTCTTCTACATACAGCTGTCCAATTTTCTCAGCACCATTTATTGAAGAGACTGTCTTGTTTCCACTGCATATTTTTACCTGTTTTGTCGAAGATTAATTGACCATAGAGTTGATATCCAGGATCTATAATGAACTCCTCAAACTCAACACACATGAAACAGGCAAACATATCAAAAAATGGGCAGAAGATATGAACAGACACTTCTCCAATCAAGACATACAAATGCCTATCAGACACATGAAAAAATGTTCATCATCACTAGCCACCAGGGAGATCAAATTAAAACCACATTGAGATATCACCTTACACCAGTTAGAATGGCCAAAATTAGCAAGACAGGAAACAAGATGTGTTGGAGAGGATGTGGAGAAAGGGGAAAACTCTTCCACTGTTGGTGGGAATGCAATTTGGTGCAGCCTCTCTGGAGGACAGTATGGAGATTCCTCAAGAAATTAAAAGTAGAACTTCCCGATGACCCTGCATTGCACTCCTGGGAATTTACCCCAAAGATACAGATGTCATAAAAAGAAGGGCCATCTGTACCCCAATGTTTATAGCAGCAATGGCCACAGTCGCCAAACGGTGGAAAGAACCAAGATGCCCTTCAACGAACAAATGGATAAGGAAGATGTGGTCCATATACACTATGGAGTATTGTGCCTCCATCAGAAAGGATGAATACCCAACTTTTGTAGCAACATGGACGGGACTGGAAGAGATTATGCTGAGTGAAACAAGTCAAGCAGACAGAGTCAATTTTCATATGGTTTCACTTATTTGTGGAGCATAACAAATAGCATGGAGGACAAGGGGAGTTAGAGAAGAGAAGTAAGGACTCTGAAAATCAATCTGAGGATTCTGAAGGGGCGGGGGGGGAGGTTGGCGGAACCAGGTGGTGGGTATTAGAGAGGGCATGGATTGCATGGAGCACTGGGTCACTGGGTGTGGTGGAAAAACAAGGAATACTGTTATGCTGAAAATAAAAATAAATAAATAAATAAATTTTAAAAAAGAATGTACATGGGGAGTTAGAGAGGAGAAGGGAGTTGGGGTAAATTGGAAGGGGAGGTGAACCATGAGAGACTATGGACTCTGAAAAACAATCTGAGGGTATTATAGAGGGCACGAATTGCTTGGAGCACTGGGTGTGGTGAAAAAATAATGAATACTGTTATGTTGAAAATTAATAAAAAATTAAAAAAGAATGTATATAAGCTCCTTTATGGCTAAATAAATTTATGTAGTGCTCATAAAAGATAATAATAATAATAATAAGGGAGTTAATTTTTGCTAAGAAAAAAAGAGGAAAATAACATGCGGGACTGGGGTGGCTCAGCTGTTTACTCTGCCTTTGGCTCAGGTCATGATCTCCAGGTCCTGGAATGAAGCCCCACTTGGGCTCCCACCTCTGCATTTTCCAGTTCTATGAACCCAGAAAGACTAAGACAAATGCTGATATTAGAATATTCTGCTGATCATCCCCCACAGTGCCCTCTTGATGTCCTTATTCCTCAGGCTGTAGATGAAGGGGTTCAGCATAGGGGTGACCACAGTGTACATCACCGAGGCCACTGCACCCTTCTGGAGGGAGGGGGAGATAGATGAACTGAGGTATACTCCAAGGCCTGTTCCATAAAACAAGCAAACAATCAACAGGTGGGAGCTACAGGTAGAAAAGGCTTTGTACTTCCCACCTGTGGATGGGATTCTCAGAATGGAGGAAACAATTCGTGTATAAGAACAAAAGATCCCTGAGAGGGGAACACCACCAAAGATAGCACCAATAAAATACATTAGTATGGTGTGGATGGAGATATCAGAGCAGGCAAGGTGGAAGAGTTGTGGTGCATCACAAAAGAAATGATGAATTTCCACATTTGTGCAGAAGGTGAGTTGGGACACCATCAAAAAATGAATCTGAGATTCCAAAAGGCTGCCAAAAAATGACATCAGGACCAACAAGCTACAGAAGCATGGGTTCATGATAACTGAATAGTTCAGTGGGTGACAAATGGCCACAAACCGGTCATAGGCCATCACAGCCAGGAGCAGATTGTCCAAACACCCAAACAGGAAAAAAAAGGACACCTGAGTTAGGCAGCCTGTATAGGTAATAGACTTGCTGTGTGTTTGAATGTTCACCAGCATCTTGGGGATTGTCGTGGTGCTGAAACCAATATCAGCCAAGGACAGGTTGGAGAGGAAGAAGTACATGGGCATGTGGAGGTGGGAGTCAGAGCTGACAGCCAGGATGATGAGCAGGTTCCCAAGCAAGGTGACCAGGTACATGGACAAGAAGAGCCCAAAGAGAATGGGCTCCAGTTCTGGATCATCTGAGAGGCCCAGGAGAAGGAACTCTGAGACAGCTGTTAGATTCTGTGGTTCCAGGCAGGTGGGACACCTCTCAAAAGAGAAGAGAGTGTTGAATAAACAAAACAAGTATAGAGACACCCAGCTAAATGCACCTATTTTGATTCAAGCAATTTGCGCTTCCCAGCGTACATCCCAGTACCTTCAGCAACATTTCTCAATTGTAAACTCTTCTTAGAACTAATTCCTTACTGCTGTCTGAGCTATTTACCTGTTTCTATATTTACCCACTATGAAGACATTGAGCCAAATAATGTTAGAGAAGCATGCAAATATACAAATATAGAAATGCCTAATTATACTTGGCTTCAGAACTCATATTTGTTGCCAGTAAAAACAGTTTTCTTGCTTTCCCTGCATGATCCCATTCCCCTGCATTTCAGCTGCCCTAAGACAAACACTGTGGTGAATGTGGTAGATATATTTTCCTTTCAATGTTTCCATAATATTAGTACTGATTTATGCATCCATAAACAGTTTTCTTAAAAACTTACTTAATACTATAATAATATACATATTGTTTCCTGAGTTCTCACCACAACAATGTGTTTTAAGTGTCTGTGGAGTATGTACATCTATTTCAAGCACTTCCAAAGTGGCATAGTATTACCTGACAGATGAACTTTATTATCTCTTAATTTCTTATTACAATATTCCTTTTTTAAAAAAATTTATTTATTTATTCTGAGACAAACAGAGAAATAGAGTACAAGCAGAAGGAGGTAGAGGGAGAGAGAGATCCTTAAGCTGGCTTCACACTGAGCACAGAGCCTGATGAGGTGCTCCATCTAAGGACTCTGAGATCATGACCTGAGCCAAAATCAAGAGTTGGACACATAACTGACTGAGCCATCTGGATGTCCCTTATTAAAATATTCCTAATAAAATTCCTGTGCCAACCTCTTTATTACATCTGAGAATTTCTATAATATATAGACTTAAAAGATGATAATATTGTGAAAAATCAATATATGTACAATTTTACTATTAATTATCCTGTTGTTTTTCTAATAGAAAGTATAGACAAAATCAACATCATGCTTTTATTATCAAGGTATAGAATCAGAATGGTCCCCAAAGTCTGTGTTCAAATGGTCTTTACATGATAAATACATGGGAAAGTACCTATCTTGGATAAGGAATAATATTTTTATACAGATTTCCAAAATAGGCTGCAAAATGCATTACTATTCATAGAAAATCTTATGATCTGTAATATTCATGTAGTAAAGGCCCTGGTGAACCAGTTATCCCATTTCCCTAATCACAGGTGAACTCACAGAATCCCAAGAGAAGGAATTCTTGGTCCTGTTTCTGTTTGCTCATCTGGAACTAAAGCACACTTGAAAAGAAAACAACTATTCTACACTGGTGGAGTGCACAGAGCCCTGGGATGGGAATCAGACTAAACATGGAGTATATGCCAACACCCCAACTTCTCCGTGCTGTTATCCTCCATCTAGAAATAGGGAGAACATCATCTATATCAAGATATGGGTGGCATCTAAAAGAAGTTTGAACCCAATAAATACTCATTCATGGTTTGTATATCAGAATGGCATTGTTACTGGAATGGTGGGTTTATTGGTGAAACTCAATCCTAAGAAAGTTTTTTTTAATTAATTTATTTATTTTCAGCATAACAGTATTCATTATTTTTTCACCACAGCCAGTGCTCCATACAATCAGTACCCTCTATAATACCCAACACCTGATACCCCGACCTCCCATTCCCCCGCCACTTCAAACCCCTCAGATTGTTTTTCAGAGTCCATAGTCTCTCAAGATTCACCTCCCCTTCCAATTTACCCCAACTCCCTTCTCCTCTCTAACTCCCCATGTCCTCCATGCTTTTTGTTATGCTCCACAAATAAGTGAAACCATATGATAATTGACTCTCTCTGCTTTTACTTTATTATTTATCAGGTAGAAGCCTACCATGTCCCAGGATTCACTCAAGTATGCATAGAAATTGGGTCACCTGGGTGACTCCATTGGTTAAACGTCCAACTCTTGATTTTGGCTCAGGTTGTGATCTCAGGTATGAGAGATCAAGAATGGCCCCCACTGCCTCTCCCTCTCTAAAAAAAAAAAGAAAAGAAAAGAAAAGAAAGAAGAAAGTAAATGAGAGGGTGGAAATGGTTAAATGTGTCTCAGGTGCAGTAAGTTTGCCTCCATTTCTCTTTTTTTCCTCTTTTCATCTTTATGGAAATCACCAGTAATTTTCAACTGAAGAGTCTGTTAAGTGGAAAATGATAGGTCTCTTAGAAAATGTGTGGCATAGATACAGAGAAGCACTGTTTTATTTTTCATCTAGATCTGTGGAACATCATTGGAAGCAAGCAAAGCACCCAATGCATGGAACCCACGCTATCTCTGTCCCATTTCTGAGAACCTAAGAAGGGTCCATTCAATATTTAACAGAGATCACTGGTGCTCTTGGAGCCTACACTGTGCCAAGCAAAGTATAAGCTCTGGGAAATCAGAAATGACTGTGATTCAGTTGCTTCCCTCCAAACACTCAGTATCTACCTACATAAGGACCAAAAAAAAAAAGTTCTTTCAGGATCTAGAGAAAACTGAAACTTCTAATCACAGGATATTTTGGTTGGATAGATGGTGCTTAGCCTTGATAATGACAATAACAACCACAACATTACCTAAAACTTAACTTATCCTTATTATATGCATATACCATATTTAATCACATGTTCAGTGCTCATCTTAATTCTTGCTCATTACAGTTGAATAAACTGGCTCAAAGACATTAAGAACTCACCCAGTGTCATATAGATGAAGGTAGAGGAGATAAGATTCAGAATTAAGTGGTGGGTCTCTGAGGTACATGAACTGACTTTGTTCTGTTTCCCTGCACTTTAAAGAGTTTAAGCAGAAGTCCAGAGGTCTTTTCCAAAATTGTTAATATAATCATGGCACAGTTTTTTATTTCTTGACTAAGAATGGAATCTAATATCCTGACCCCATATCTCCCTAGAGATCAAGAGGGCCTAAATTATAGGACGGGGAAGAAAGTGGAATATGAAGCACAAGCTGAGAGCTGAGGCAAGAAAAAGAGCTACCCTGAATTGTCATTAGCTGACTCTTTATGATCTCTACCTTCATCTCAGCCATCTTTTCTACAGTTGATGTAGCAGGTGACACTAATGGCTCTCTGGTATCTTCTAGCATGAACAGCCAAACGGGAAAAGCACTTGGAGCAGCGGTGTTTGCCTGGAGTGACAGGAAAGAGAGGTGAGAATTGGATAGGCAGGAGAGAATACTGTCTGGGTAGCCTGTGAACAGTCTCGCTGTCTGCATTCAAACATGAATTCATCCCCTGTCTACCCCAGGATCTGATAAAACTTATGAAGCTTCTGTGTAGCAAAGGAAGAATTCAGCAACACTAAAAGGCAACTATGGAATGGGAGACAATATTTACAAATGCCATATCTGATAAAGGGTTAGTAACAAAATGTGCAAAAAATTTATGAAATACCCCCAATTCAAATAATCCAATTAAAACATGAACAGAAGACATGAATAGATAATTTTCCAAAGAAGACATATAGATGGCCAACATTGCTCATCGTCAGGGAAATGCAAATCAAAACTATAATAAGATATTACTTTATACCTGTCAGAGTGGCTAAAATCAACAATACAAGAAACAAGAGTTGGTGAGGATGTGGAGAAAAAGGAACATTCATGTCCTGTTGGCGGGAATGCAAACTGGTACAGCCACTCTGGAAAACAGTATGGAGGTTCCTCAGAAAGTTAAAAATAGAACCACCCTATGATCCAGTAACTGCACTACTGGGTATTTAAAAGACAAAAGAATACTGATCCCTGGGGCACCTGAGGCTCAATTGTTATGCGTCTGCCTTCTGCACAATCATGATCTCTGAACCCTGAGATCAAGTCCTTAGGCTTCCCCTTTAGCAGGAAGCCTGCTTCTCTCTCTCCCACTCCCCTGGCTTGAGTTTCCTCTCTTTACTCTCTCTCTCTCTCTGTCAAATAAATAAATAAAATATTTTTTTAAAAAAATACTGATTCAAAGGAATACATGCACCCTGATGTTCATTGAAGCATTTTCAACAACAGTGTTGTTGGGAAACAGCCCAAGTGTCCATCGACTAATGAATGCATAAGGAAGATGTTCTGTATGTATACAATAGATTACTAGCTAGCCTTCAAAGGAATGAGATTTGCAATGGAGCTAGAGAGTATTATACTAAGCAAAGGAAGTCAATCAGAAAGAGACTAGCTACTACAATATGATTTCATTCATATGTGGAATTTAAGAAACAAAACACTAGCATCCAAAATCTATAAAGAACTTAGCAAACTCAACACCCAAAGAACAAATAATCCAATCAAGAAATGGGCAGAGGACATGAACAGACATTTCTGCAAAGAAGACATCCAGATGGCCAACAGACACATGAAAAAGTGCTCCATATCACTCGGCATCAGGGAAATACAAATCAAAACCACAATAAGATATCACCTCACACCAGTCAGAATGGCTAAAATTAACAAGTCAAGAAATGACAGATGCTAGCGAGGATGCGGAGAAAGGGGAACCCTCCTACACTGTTGGTGGGAATGCAAGCTGGTGCAAACACTCTGGAAAACAGCATGGGGGTTCCTCAAAATGTTGAAAATAGAACTGCCCTATGACCCAGCAATTGCACTACTGGGTATTTACCCTAAAGATATAAACGTAGTGATCCAAAGGGGCACGTGCACCCAAATGTTTATAGCAGCAATGTCCACAATAGCCAAACTATGGAAAAACCTAGATGTCTATTAACAGATAAATGGATAAAGAAGATGTGGTATATATTCACAATGGAATACTATGCAGCCATCAAAATAAATGAAATCTTGCCATTTGCGACAACGTGGATGGAACTAGAGCATATCATGCTTAGCGAAATAAGTCAAACGGAGAAAGACAACTATCATATGATCTCCCTGATATGAGGAAGTGGTGATGCAACATGGGGAGTTAAGGGGGTAGGAGAAGAATAAATGAAACAAGATGGGATTGGGAGGGAGACAAACCATAAGTGACTCTTAATCTCACAAAACAAACTGAGGGTTGCTGGGGGGAGGGGGGTTGGGAGAAGGGGGCTGGGGTTATGGACATTGGGAAGGGTATGTGCTATAGTGAGTGCTGTGAAGTGTGTAAACCTGGCGATTCACAGACCTGTACCTCTTGGGATAAAAATATATTATATGTTTATAAAAAATTAGAAATCAAAGAAAAAGAAGCTATAATGACACTGGAAAAAAAAAAAACACTAGCAAAAGACGGGGGAAAGTGAGAGAGAGTAAAACCAAGAAACAGACTCTTAACTATAGAAAACAAACATGGATACCAGAGAGGATGTAGATGAGAGGATGGGTGAAATAAGTGAAGGGATTAAGGAGGGACTTATCCTGATGAGCACTGGGTGACAAATGGAAATGTTGAATCAACATATTGTACAACTGAAACTAACAGTACAATGTATGTTAACTAATTGCAATTTTTTTTTATTATGTAAGTCACCTTGCAGTGTTTCAGTAGTCTTGATGTAATGTTCCATGATTTGTTTGCATATAACACCCAGTGCTCCATGCAATACATGCCCTCCTTAATACCCACCACCTGGCTATTCCGTAATGCCACCCCTATCCCCTCTAAAACAATCAGGTTGTTATGCTCCACAAATAAGTGAAACCATATGATAATTGACTCTCTCTGCTTGTCTTATTTCACTCTGCATAATCTCTTCCAGTCCCATCCATGTTGCTACAAAAGTTGAGTATTCATCCTTTCTGATGGAGGCATAATACTCCATAGTGTATATGGACCACATTTTCCTTATCCATTTATCCATTGAAGGGCGTCTTGGTTCTTTCCACGGTTGGCAACCGTGGCCATTGCTGCTATAAACATTGGGGTGGAGAACATGGGGAGTTAGGAGAAAGGAGTTGGGGGAAATTGGAAGGGGAGATAAACCATGAGAGACTATGGACTCTGAAAAGCAATCTGAAGGGTTTGAAGTGGTGGTGGTGGGGGTAAGAGGTTGGGGGAACCAGGTGGTGGTTATTAGAGAGGGAACGGATTGCATGGAGACAGGTGTGGTACAAAAACAATGAATACTATTATGCTGAAGAAATAAAAAAAAAAAAAACTCTCAGGTTGTTCCTTGAGTCTAGTCCCTCATGGTTTGTCTCCACTCTGATTCCCACCCCTCTTTTTTTCCCTTTCTTCTTCTAACTGGAATTTAAATAAAAAAAAAATTTTAAAAGGTGAGTTGAAGGCAAAAATAAATAAAATCAGGAAGTGAAAAAAATATTATGCTCCTATTCTTAACTCTGAAATGATGATAATACATGTTGCTGTCTTTCTGGGGTGGTAATGCAGATAAAAGTTTGCAAACTACGTAGAAATTTCATCTCAGTGTCTGGCACATGCAGTCCCAAGCTAAAGGTTTGCAACATTGTGTTTACTGACATCATGTCCATTCTCACCATCATCATCACCTTCATGATCATTTGGAGGACTTAGGGAACAGTTAAAAGGGACCTATTTCCTGTTCTGATGGGCAGATGCCCAGGAGAAAAAGAACTAGCAAGAGACAAAAATAGAAATCTAAATAAGAGTGCTAGGGTCCCTGCCAGAACCAACAACACTAGGTCTTCATAGGGCTTGGCATTGAATCTTTGCTTTGGTCCCCTTTTGTCTGGCTATCCCAACAATCCCCGTGGTCTGCTGAGAAGGGAACAATGCTTTCTCTCCCTGTCCCTCCTGCATTCAGTCACTCCCACTGTACTTCCTACTCACTGGTCTGTACTGTGTCTCTGCTGAAGGAGGATGGAGGCTTGCAGAGCTGGCTGCCTCTCCACTGCCTGGAGCTGGGTGAGGACTGAGGCTTTGTTTCTAGGACTGGCAGGAAGACAGATGCCAGTATGGGTGTCCTTAAGCAGACAGCTCTGGGAGGAGGAGACACATATATGGAGCCCACTGACCTGGGACTGAAAACTAAAAGACCGGAAAGCACAGGCTGATTGTTTACAGTTGAGGGCTCAAAGCACTTGGCACATAATTAGAAATTGGTCCATGTTCTCCCAATCTCTAAGGACTTGCTATTATTAATGTATGGAGAGAAGTGAATGCACTGGGTGGCAGGTAGTATATAGACCCCCTCTTCTTCTCAGGAAGAAGCTGACTTCTATTCCTCATCTCTGACTTCTAAGTAACATCTCATCATAAAATTCAGATGCATTCTTTTCAACTACAGAGAACAACATATGACTTTTATAGCTGTACAGCCACTGACTTAATCAAGTAATTTACAGATAATTAGGTTTTCTGTACCAAGAATCTTATTGAAGGTGCCTGGGTGGCTCAGTGGCCGAAGCCTCTTCCTTTGACTCAGGTCATGATCGCAGGGTCCTGGGATTGAGCCCCATATTGGGCTCAATGGGGAGCCTGCTTCCTTCTCTCTCTCTGCCAGCCTCTCTGCCTACTTGTGACCTCTGTTTGTCAAATAAATAAATAAAATCTTTTTAAAAATCTTGTTGAATTTCTCTTGTCTCAGTTAAAATGTATGTCTCTAAGGAGAACTTTCTATTTTTCTTTCTATAGTCCTGGTTTGGGGTTTGGAATTTATACATTGGAGACGTAAGTTTTTTGCTGTTTGAGACACAACTCAGGTTTTAATTGTTCTGTTTAGTGATGTATGTTATTATATTAGATAATTGTTTATTTTTACATACTTATCTGGTGACTTGATCACTTGCTTAAATACTTCAGGGGTTCTCAGAGATCTCTACTTTCAAAATGTGGATGATCTCAAGGCTTGGCCAGAACACAAACTCAGAGTTTGATTTCTCATTCACTGATGTGAAGAAAACTTCAGTATTTACCCATTAAATTGCATGGGTAAGAAATTGTGCTTATGTATGTGTACATCAATGGCAGAGGAAATTTTAGAGAGCCCAACTGACCAAATGACAGGAGTATAGAGGAGTGGAGAAGGAGGTGGGAGTGTTGAGATGTTTTAGAATTCTTTTTTTTTTTTTAATATATTTTATTTTTTTTTTTTATTTTCAGCGTAACAGTATTTGTTGTTTTTGCACCACACCCAGAACTCCATGCAATACATGCCCTCCTTAATACCCACCACCTGGCTCCCCCAACCACCCACCTCCCTGCCTCTTCAAAACTCTCAGGTTGTTTTTCAGAGTCTATGTCTCTCAAGATTCACCTCCCCTTCCAATTTCCCCCAACTCCCTTCTCCTCTCCATCTCCCCTTGTCCTCCATGCTATTTGTTATGCTCCACAAATAAGTGAAACCATATGATAATTGACTCTCTCTGCTTGACTTATTTCACTCAGCATAATCTCTTCCAGTCCCATCCATGTTGCTACAAAAGTTGGGTATTCATCCTTTCTGATGGAGGCATAATACTCCATGGTGTGTATGGACCACATCTTCGTTATCTATATTTTTAGGATGATATTTTTAGGATTTTTTCTCGTTTATAAAGAATCATGTCATCTGCAAAGAGAGAGAGTTTGGCTTCTTCATAGCCAATTTGGATACCTTTTATTTCTCTTTGTTTCTGATTGCTGTTGCTAGGACTTCTAATACTATGTTGAACAAGAGTGGTGAGAGTGGGCATCCTTTCGTGTTCCTGATCTCAACGGGAAGGCTGCAAGCTTTTTCCCATTGAGGATGATATTTGCTGTTGGTATTTCATAGATAGATTTGATGAAGTTCAGGAATGTTCCCTCTATCCCTATACTTTGAAGCGTTTTAATCAGGAACAGATGCTGGATTTTGTCAAATGCTTTTTCTGCATCAATTGAGAGGACCATGTCGTTCTTCTCTCTTCTCTTATTAATTTGTTCTATCACATTGATTGATTTCCGAATGTTGAACCATCCTTGTAGTCCAGGAATAAATCTCACCTGGTCATGGTGGATAATCTTTTTAATGTGCTGTTGGATACTGTTTGCTAGGATCTTGTTGAGAATCTTAGCATCCGTATTCATCAGTGATATTGGTCTGAAATTCTCCTTTTTGGTAGGGTCTTTGCCTGGTTTGGAAATCAAGGTAATGCTTGCTTCATAGAAAGAGTCTGGAAGTTTTCCTTCTGCTTCAATCCTTTGAAACAGCTTCAGGAGAATAGGTGTTATTTCTTCTTTGAAAGTTTGGTAGAATTCCCAGGGGAATCCATCAGGTTCTGGAAGCTTGTTTTTTGGGAGGTTTTTGATCACTGCTTCAATCTCGTTACTAGATATTGGTCTATTCAGGTTGTCAATTTCTTCCTGGTTCGATTTTGGGAGTTTATAGTTTTCCAGGAATGCATCCATTTCATCTAGGTTGCTTAGCTTATTGGCATATAACTGTTGATAGTAACTTCTGATGATTGTTTCTACTTCCTTGGTGTTCATTGTGATCTCTCCCTTTTCATTCATAATTTTATGAATTTGGGCTTTCTCTCTTTTCTTTTGGATTAGTGTCACCAATGGCTTATCAACCTTATTGATTCTTTCAAAAAACCAGCTCCTAGTTTCATTGATACATTCTACTGTACCTCTGGTTTCTAACTCATTGATCTCAGCTCTAATGTTAATTATTTCCCTTCTTATGTGTGGAGTTCGTTTGATTTGTTGTTGATTCTCCAGTTCTTTAAGGTGTAGAGACAGCTGGTGTGTTCTGGATTTTTCAATTATTTTGAGGGAGGCTTGGATGGCTATGTATTTCCCCCTTAGGACTGCCTTTGCTGTATCCCATAGGTTTTGGACCGAAGTGTCTTCATTCTCTTTGGTTTCCATGAATTGTTTCAGTTCTTCTTTGATCTCCTGGTTGATCCAAGCATTCCTAAGCAAGGTGGCCTTTAGCTTCCAGGTGTTTGAGTTCCTTCTGAACTTTTCCTTATGATTGAGCTCCAGTTTCAAAGCATTGTGATCTGAGAATGTGCAGGAAATAATCTCAGTCTTTTGGTATTGGTTGAGTCCTGATTTGTGATCCAGTATGTGGTCTATTCTGGAGAAGGTTCTGTGTGCACTTGAGAAGAATGAGTATTCTGTTGTTTTAGGGTGGAATGTTCTGTATATATCTATGAGGTCCATCTGGTCCAATGTGTCATTTAATGCTCCTGTTTCTTTATTGATTTTCTGCTTTGATGATCTGTCTATTTCTGAGAGAGGCGTGTTAAGATCTCCTACGATTAGTGTATTCATATCATTATGACTCTTTATCTTGATTAACAGTTTTCTTATGTAATTGTTTTCTCCCATATTGGGGGCATAGATATTTAAATTGTTAGATCATCTTGGTGGATAGTCCCTTTAAGAATGATGTAGTGTCCTTCTGTATCTCTGACTACAGTCTTTAGTTTAAAGTCTAATTTATCTGATATGAGAATCGCTACCCCAGCCTTTTTTTGAGGCCCATTGGCATGAAAAATGCTTCTCCATCCCTTTACTTTCAGTCTGGGTGTATCTTTAGATTCAAAATGGGTCTCTTATAGACAACATATGGATGGGTCCTGTCATTTTATCCAATCTGCAACCCTATGCTGTTTTATGGGCACATTTAGGCCATTCACATTGAGAGTGATTATTGATAGATACGTTTTTATTGACATCGAGTTACCTTTGAAGTCTTTCTTTCTGTAGACTGTCTCTATATTTCTGTTCAATGCTATTCTTAGGCTTTTTCCTCCTTTATAGAACCCCCCTTAATATTTCCTGCAGTGTCGGCTTGATGGTTGCGTAGTCCTTTAAGCTTTGCCGGTCTTGGAAACTCTTTGTCTCTCCATCCATTTTGAATGTCAGTTTTGCTGGATAAAGTATTCTTGGCTGATGTTCTTCTCATTCAGTGCCCTGAATATATCTTGCCAGCCCTTTCTGGCTTGCCAGGTCTCTGTGGACAGGTCTGACGTTATTCTGATGGGCTTTCCTCATAAGGAGCTTCTTTGTCCTAGCTGTCTTCAAGAGGGCCTGCCTATAATTATAATTCTTCATTCTTACTATCAGGTGTCTGGAGGGCTTTTGAGAATCTATAATCTTGGGGGAAATCGTTTTGCCTGTAGTACATGTACACTGGTTCCATTCGTGAGATAGGGAAAATTTTCATGGAAAATTTGTTTCACTATATCTTCTAGACTTCGTTCTTTCCCCTCCCCTTCGGGGATTCCAATAATCCTGACATTGGAACGTTTCATGGCATCATTTATTTCCCTGATTCTGTTTCACGCCTGTTCCAGGCTTCCTCCTGATCCTTTCTCTCTATCTGTTTGTCCTCCAGATCACTAATTATATCTTCTGTCTCAGTTACCCCAGCTTTGAGAGAATTTAGATTAGATTGGAACTCATTAAGAACATTGTGAACATCATGCCTCATGGCTTTCAGTTCTGCCCTAACATTGTGAACATCATCCCTGGTGGCTTTCAGTTCTGCCCTAATCAATTCTGCTTGGTCATCCATGGCTTTCTCCAACGTAGCTGTTGCCTGGATAATTGTTAGCCTGAATTCCCTTTCCGACATATTGTCTATGTTGATAGCCATTAGGTCTGTTTCAGAAGTCCCATCCTCTGTATTTTTCTTCGGTTGGGCATTCCTCCTCCTAGTCATTTTGGTGAGAGATGGCTGAACGGATGTAGCTGGATGTATTGACCGTGATACAGTCAAGGTGCACCCTGGAACGCTTCTGATTAATCAGGATTTCTTACCCCAATGAGAGAAAAAAGAAAACAAAAAGAAAAAGAGAGAGAGAGAGAGACAGGAAAAAGGGAAGATAAAAGAGAAGGCTCAGCCAAAATGGGCCCCAAGGTAAGATTTATGAAGTATACAAACAAAAACAGACAAACAAAAAGACTGATAAAAGTATATGACAAGAGAAGAAAAAAGGAAAAAAATAACCTTTTCAAAAAGAACCCCAAGTATAAGATTTATATACTATCAGGACAAACACAAATACACAGAAACAGTAGCAGAAGAGAAAGATGGGAGAGTGGTTATAAATTTTCAGTGTGTGCGAGGAAGGTGATTTTGATTCTTCCTGGATGTATCTTGATATCTTTGTTAAAGGACTCAACTTTCCTAAGATAAAGGGGGATTAAAAATTGCTTTACCTATAGGGGTAGCATTTACTGGGGAAAGGGTATTACCTTGAAGTTTAACTTTATATGATTAATAGAAAATAAAAATTAAAAAAAGAATAAACTAAAGTAAACTAAAATTTTTAAAAAATTATAAAAATAGAAAAGCAAAAGTAATACACGGGTATATGTATCCAAAAGTTCAGGTTAAAAGGTTATTGTGTAATTTGATGTGCTGGACATCTCACTATGATGGTAAATAGGCTAGAAATTATCTATATAAAAAATGAACCAGTGCATATATTGGATAAGGAATAATATTTTTATATCATAGATTTCCAACATAGGCTGCAAAATACATTACTATTCATAAAAAATCTTATCATCTATAATATTCATGTAGCAAAGGCCCCTGTAAACCACTTATCCCAATTTCCTAATTCACAGATAAACTTACAGAATTGCAAGAGAAGGAATTCTTGGTCCTGTTTCTGTTTGCTCATCTGGAACTAAAGCATGTTTGAAAAGAAAGCAACCCTTCTTTTCACGACATCTGTATTTTTGGGGTAAATACCCAGTAGTGTAATTGCAGGGTCATAGGGAAGTTCTATTTTTAGTTTCTTAAGGAATCACCACACCGTTCTCCAAAGAGGCTACACCAACTTGCATTTCCACCAACAGTGGAAGAGGGTTCCCCTTTCTCCACATCCTCTCCAACACATATTGTTTCCTGTCTTGCTAATTTTGGCCATTCTAACTGGTGTAAGGTGATATCTCAATGTGGTTTTAATTTAAATCTCCCTGAGGGCTAGTGATAATGAACATTTTTTCATGTGTCTGATAGCCATTTGTAAGTCTTCATTGGAGAAGTGTCTGTTCATATCTTCTGCCCTTTTCTTGATGTGTTTGCCTGTTTCGTGTGTGTTGAGTTTGAGGAGTTCATTATAGATCCTGGATATCAACCTTTTGTCTGTACTGTCATTTGCAAATATCTTCTCCCATTCTGTGGGTTGCCTCTTTGTTTTTTTGACTGTTTCCTTTGCTGTGCAGAAGCTTTTGATTTTGATGAAGTCCCAAAAGTTTATTTTCGCTTTTGTTTCCTTTGCCTTTGGAGACATATCTTGAAAGAAGTTGCTGTGGCTGATATCGAAGAGAATACTGCCTATGTTCTCCTCTAGGATTCTGATGGATTCCTGTATCACGTTAGGTATTTTATCCATTTTGAGTTTATCTTTGTGTGTGGTGTAAGAGAATGGTCGAGTTTCATTCTTCTACTTATAGCTGTCCAGTTTTACCAGCACCATTTATTGAAGAGACTATCTTTTATCCACAGTATATTTTTTCCTGTTTTGTCGAAGATTAATTGACCATAGAGTTGAGGGTCCATATCTGGGCTCTCTACTCTGTTCCACTGGTCTATGTGTCTGTTTTTATGCCAGTACCATGCTGTCTTGGTGATCACCTGTACCCCAATGTTTATAGCAGCAATGGCTACGCTCGCCAAACTATGGAAAGAACCAAGGTGCCCTTCAGCAGACAAATGGATAAGGAAGATGTGGTCCATATACACCATGGAGTATTATGCCTCCATCAGAAAGGACGAATACCCAACTTTTGTAGCAACATGGATGGGACTGAAAGAGATTATGCTGAGTGAAATAAGTCAAGCAGAGAGAGTCAGTTATCATATGGTTTCACTTATTTGTGGAGCATAACAAATAGCATGGAGTTGACAAGGGGAGATGGAGAGGAGAAGGGAGTTGGGGGAAATTGGAAGGGGAGGTGAACCAGAGACTATGGACTCTGAAAAACAATCTGAGGGTTTTGAAGGGGCAGGGGGTGGGAGGTTGGGGGAGCCAGGTGGTGGGTATTATAGAGGGCACGGATTGCATGGAGCACTGGGTGTGGTGAAAAATAATGAATACTGTTATGCCAAAAATAAAAAAAAAAAAATTTAAAAAATGAATTAATTTAATTTTTAAAATTACTGGAGATTTCCATAGAAGAGGGGACAGGAAAGGGTGGTGGGGATATGGACATTGGGGAGTGTATGTGCTATGATGAGTGCTGTGCTCTCCCATCCCCCCTTCCCCCAGCCACCCTCAGTCTGTTTGTTGAGATTGAGTCTTTTATGGTTTGTCTCCCTCCCAATCCCACCTATTTCATTTTTTTCTTTTCCTACCCCCTAATCCCCCCACATTGCATCTCCACTTCCTCATATCATGGAGATCATATGATAGTTGTCTTTCTCCGATTGAATTATTTCGCTAAGCCTAATACCCTCTAGTTCCATCTACGTTGTTGCAAATGGCAAGATATAATTTTTTGATGGCTGCATAGTATTCCATTGTGTATATATACAACATCTTCTTTTTCCATTCATCTGTTGATGAACATCTAGGTTTTTTCCATAGCTTAGCTATTGTGGACATTGCTGCTATAAACATTCAGGTGCACGTGCCCCTTCAGAGCACCACATTTGTATCTTTAGGATATATACCCAGGAGTGCAATCGCTGGGTCATAGGTTAGCTCTATTTTCCGTTTTTTCTGTAACCTCCACACTGTTTTCCAGAGTGGTTGCACCAGCTTGCATTCCCACCAACAGTGTAGGGGGTTCCCCTCTCTCTGCATCCTCGCCAGCATCTGTCATTTCTTGACTTGTTAATTTTAGCCATTCTGACTGGTTTGAGGTAGTATCTCATTGTGGTTTTGATTTGTATTTCCCTGATTCCAAGTGATGTGGAGCATTTTTTCATGTGTCTGTTGGCCATCAGGATGTTTTCTTTGCAGAAATGTCTGTTCATGTCCTCTGACCATTTCTTGATTGGATTATTTGTTCTTTGAGTATTGAGTTTGCTACACTCTTCATAGATTTTGGATACTAGCCCTTTATCTGATATGTCGTTTGCAAATATCTTCTCCCATTTTTCCATTTCTTTGTGTCTTCTTCAATTTCTTTCATGAGTGCTATATAATTTTCTGAGTATAGATCCTTTGCCTCTTTGGTTAGGTTTATTCCTAGGTATCTTAGGGTTTGAGGTGCAATTGTAAATGGAAATGACTCCTTAATTTCTCTTTCTTCTGTCTTGTTGTTAGTGTAAAGAAATACAACTGATTTCTGTGCATTGACTTTATATCCTGACACTTTACTGCATTCCTGTACAAGTTCTAGCAGTTTTAGAGTGGAGTCTTTTGGGTTTTCCACATATAGTATCATATCATCTGCGAAGAGTGATAATTCGACTTCTTCTTTGCCGACTTGGATGCCTTTAATTTCTTTTTGTTGTCTGATTGCTGAGGCTAGGACTTCTAGTACTATGTTGAACAGCAGTGGTGATAACAGACATCCTTGCCATGTTCCTAACCTTAGAGGAAAAGTTTTCAATTTTTCTCCTTTGAGAATGATATTTGCAGTGGGTTTTTCATAGATAGCTTTGATAATATTGAGGTATGTGACCTCTATCCCTACACTTTGAAGAATTTTAATCAGGATGCTGCACTTTGTAATGCTTTTTAAGCATCTATTGAGAGCATCATATGGTTCTTATTCTTTCTTTTATTAATGTGTTGTATCACATTGATTGATTTGCAGATGTTGAACCAACCTTGCAGCCCTGGAATAAATCCCACTTGATCGTGGTGAATAATCCTTTCGATGTACTGTTGGATCCTATCAGCCAGTATTTTGGTGAGAATTTTCACATCTGTGTTCATCAAGGATATTGGTCTGTAATTCTCTTTTTTGATGGGATCCTTCTGGTTTTGGGATCAAGGTGATGCTGGCCTCATAAAATGAGTTTGGTAGTTTTCCTTCCATTTCTACTTTTTGGAACAGTTTCAGGAGAATAGGAATGAATTCTTCTTAAATGTTTGGTAGAATTCCCCTGGGAAGCCATCTGGGCCTGGACTTCAGTTTGTTTGGAGATTTTTGATGAGTGTTCCAATCTCCTTACTGGTTATGGGTCTTTTCAGGTTTTCTATTTCTTCCTGGTTCAGTTGTGGTAGTTTATATGTCTCTAGAAATGTATCCATTTCTTCCAGATTGTAGAATTTGTTGGCATGGAGTTGCTCATAGTATGTTCTTATAATTGTTTGTATTTCCTTGGTGTTGGTTGTGATCTCTCCACTTTCATTCATGATTTTATTTATTTGGGTCCTTTCTCTTTTCTTTTTGATAAGTCTGGCCAGGGGTTTGTCAATCTTATTAATTCTTTCAAAGAACCAGCTCCTAGTTTCGTTAATTTGTTCTATTGTTTTTTTAGTTTCTAGTTCAATGATTTCTGCTCTGATCTTTATTATTTCCCTTCTCCTGCTGGGTTTAGGCTTTCTTTGTTGTTCTTTCTCCAGCTCCTTTAAGTGTAGGTTAGGTTGTGTATTTGAGACCTTTCTTGTTTCTTGAGAGAGGCTTGTACCACTGTATATTTTCGTCTCAGGAGTGCCTTTGTTGTGCCCCACAGATTTTGAACTGTTGTGTTTTCATTATCATTTTTTCCATGAATTTTTTCAATTCTTCTTTAATTTCCTGGTTGACCCATTCATTCTTTAGAAGGATGCTGTTTAGTCTCCATATATTTGCGTTCTTTCCAAATTTCCTCTTGTGATTGAGTTCTAGCTTCAGAGCATGATGGTCTGAAAATATGCAGGGAATGATCCCAATCTTTTGATACCTGATTTATGTCCCAGGATGTGATCTATTCTGGAGAATGTTCTATGTGCACTAGAGAAGAATGTATATTCTGTTGCTTTGGGATGGAATGTTCTGAATATATCTTTGATGTCCATCTGGTCAAGTGTATCATTTAAGGCCTTTATTTCCTTGTTGATCTTTGCTTAGATGATCTGTCCATTTCATTGAGGGTATTGTTAAAGTCTCTACTATTATTGTATGATTGTCAATGTATTTCTTTGATTTTGTTATTAATTGGTTTATAGAGTTGGTTGCTCCCGTGTTAGGGACATAGATATTTAAAATTGTTAGGTCTTCCTGTTGGATAGACCCTTTGATTATGATATTGTGTCCTTCTTTTATTGTCTTTGGCTTAAAATCTAGTTGATCTGATATAAGGATTGCCACCCCAGCTTTCTTCTGATGGCTATTAGCATAGTAAATTGTTTTCCACCCCCTCACTTTAAATCTGGAGGTATCTTCGGGTCTAAAATGAGTTTCTTGTAGGCAGTATATTGTTTATTATCCATTCTTATACCCTGTGTCTTTTGATTGTGGCATTAGTCCATTAACATTTAGGGTAACTATTGAGAGATATGAATTTAGTGCCTTTGTATTCCCTGTAAGGTAACTGTTGCTGTATATTGTCTCTGTTTCTTTCTGATCTACTACTTTTAGGGTCTCTCTTTGCTTAGAGGACCCCTTTCAATATTTCCTGTAGAGCTGGTTTGGTGTTTGCAAATTCTTTCATTTTTGTTTGTCCTGGAAGCTTTTAATCTCTCCTTCTATTTTCAATGACAGCCTAGCTGGATATAGTATTCTTGGCTGCATGTTTTTCTTGTTTAGTGCTCTGAATATATCATGCCAGTTCTTTCTGGCCTGCCAGGTCTCTGTGGATAAGTCTGTTGCCAATCTAATATTTTTACCCTTGCATGTTACAGACTTCTTGTCCCCGGCCGCTTTCATGATTTTCTCTTTGTCACTAAGACTTGTAAATTTTACTATCAGGTGACGAGGTGTGGACCTATTTTTATTGATTTTGAGGGGCATTCTTAGCATCTCCTGGATTTTGATGTTTGTTCCCTTTGCCATATTAGGGAAATTCTCTACAACAATTCTCTCCAGTATACCTTCTGCTCCCCTCTCTCTTTCTTCTTCTTCTGGAATCCCAATTATTCTAATGTTGTGTCATCTTATTGTCACTTATCTCTCGAATTCTCTCCTTGTGGTGCAGTATTTGTTTGTCTCTTTTGCTCAGATTCTTTATTCTCTGTCATTTGGTCTTCTATGTCACTAATTTTTTCTTCTGCCTCATTTATCCTAGCAGTAAGAGCCTCCATTTTTTATTGCACCTCATTGATAGCTTTTTTGATTTCAACTTGGTTAGATTTTTTTCTTTTATTTCTCTAGAAAGGGCTTTTATCTCTCCAGAGAGGGTTTCTCTACTATCTTCTATGCTTTTTTCGAGCCCAGCTAGAACCTTGAGCATCGTCATTCTGAACTCTAGATCTGTCATACTGGCAATGTCTGTATTGATTACGTCCCCAGCCTACGGTACTGCCTCTTGTTCTTTTTTTTTGTGGTGAGTTTTTCCGCCTTGTCATTTTCTCCAGATAAGATTTGCTTTTTCCTCCTCTGGAATTCCGCTGTTCTCCTTGGTGAGTGAAGATGGTCTTGGCTGGGTTTCTGGTTGATCTTCTGGGGGAGGGGCCTGTTGTAGTGATGCTCAGGTGTCTTTGCCCCAGGCAGAATTGCACCACTCTTACCAGGGGCTGGGCTAAGTAATCCGTTCAGGTTTGCTTTCGGGAGCTTTTGTTCCCTGAGCGCTTTCTGTAGAGTTCCAGAGGACAGGAATGAAGATGGTGGCCTCCCAATCTCCGGCCCAGAGGAGTCGAGAGCTCGGGGTCCCGCTCCTCAGTGTGACCTCAGAGAAAAGTGCCCAACTGCACCTGTTTCCCTGGCCTCTGGTCGTGCCTGGAGAAAAGCACTCAATTGGTCACACTTGGAGAGAAGTGCCCCGTTGCTTCCATCTCCGTGGCCTCTGGTGGTACTCAGAGCTCACCCAGCCTGTGACCAGTTCAAGGTAACCCCAAGCTGAGAGCTCACTCCTCAGCTTTGTCGCTGTAGCCAGCTTTCCCGCTCTAATACCTGGAAGCTCTGTGACACTCAGACACCCCTGGTCCTTATGTGACCCCGCGGGACGTGGGGTTATGCTGACGCCGCATGGGCTTCCCCCCAGTTTAGCCTCTGAAGTGATGTCCCTCTATGGAGCAGACTTTTAAAAGTCCTGATTTTGTGCTCCATTGCTTCACCCCTTCCCAGGAGTCGGCCCCTCCTCCCACTCTGGATTCACTTCTCCGCAGGTCCTACCTTTCAGAAAGTGATTGATTTTCTGTTTCTAGAATTGTTGCTCTTCTTCTCTTCAATTTCTCGTTAGATTTGTAGGTGTTCACAATGGTTAGATAAGCTATCTAGCTGATCTCCTGCTACCTGATGTCTCAGCCTGCTACTTCTCCACCATCTTGACTCCTCCCTCCAGTATTTTTTTTAATTTAATCATTTTAAGTGTAAAAGAATTCATTGTTTATGCACCACACCCAGTGCTCCATGCAATATGTGCCCTCCATAATACCCACCACCAGTCTCCCCCAACCTTCCACCCCCTGCACTTTCAAAACCCTCAGATTGTTCTTTCTTAATTTAAATTAATTTATTTATTTTCAGCATAACAGTATTCATTATTTATCATCACACCCAGTGCTCCATGCATTCTGTGCCCTCTATCATACCCACCATCTGGTACCCCATCTCCCACCCCACCACCAATTCAAACCCCTCAGATTGTTTTTCAGAGTCCATAGTCTCTTATGATTCACCTCCCCTTCCAATTTCCCCCAAATCCCTTCTCCTCTCTATCTCCCCATGTCCTCCATGCTATTTGTTATGCTCCACAAATTAGTGAAACCATATGATAACTGACTCTCTCTGCTTGACTTATTTCACTCAGCATAATCTCTTCCAGTCCCGTCCATGTTGCTACAAATGTTGGGTTTTCGTCTTTTCTGATGGAGGCATAATACTCCATATTGTGTAGGCACCACATCTTCCTTATCCATTCATCTGTTGAAGGGCATCTTGGTTCTTTCCACGGTTGGCGATCGTGGCCATTGCTGCTATAAACATTGCGGTACAGATGGCCCTTATTTTCACTACATCTATATCTTTGGGATAAATACCCTGTAGGGCAATGGCAGGGTCATAGGGAAGTTCTACTTTTAATTTCTTGAGGATTCTCCACACTGTTCTCCAAAGAGGCTGCACCAACTTGCATTCCCACCAACAGTGTAAGAGGGTTCCCCTTTCTCCACATCCTCTCAAACACATGTTTACTGTCTTGCTAATTTTGGCCATTCTAACTGGTGTAAGGTGGTATCTCTATGTGGTTTTTCTTTTTATTTTTTATTTTCAGCATAACAGTAACAGTATTCATTATTTTTGCACCACACCCAGTGCTCCATGCAATCTGTGCCTTCTATAATACCCACCACCTGGTACCCCGACCTCCCACCCCCCACCCCTTCAAAACCCTCAGATTGTTTTTCAGAGTTCATAGTCTTTCATGGTTCACCTCCCCTTCCAATTTCCCCCAACTCCCTACTCCTCTCTTTCTCTACATTGAGATATCACCTTACACTAGTTAGAATGGCCCAAATTAGCAAGACAGGAAACAACATGTGTTGGAGGGGATGTGGAGAAAGGGGAACCCTCTTACACTCTTGGTGGGAATGCAAGCTGGTGTAGCCTTTTTAGAGAACAGTGTGGAGATTCCTCAAGAAATTAAAAATAGAACTTCCCTATGACCCTGCCATTGCACTCCTGGGTATTTACCCCAAAGATACAGATGTAGTGAAAAGAAGGGCCATCTGTATCGCAATGTTTATAGCAGCAATGGCCACGTTTGCCAAACTGTGGAAAGAACCAAGATGCCCTTCAACGGATGAATGGATAAGGAAGAGGTGGTCCATATACACTATGGAGTATTATGCCTCCATCAGAAAAGATGAATACCCAACTTTTGTAGCAACATGGACGGGACTGGAAAAGATTATGCTGAGTGAAATAAGTCAAGCAGAGAGAGTCAATTATCATATGGTTTCTCTATGTGGTTTTAATTTGAATCTCCCTGATGGCTAGTGATGATGAACATTTTTTCATGTGTCTGATAGCCATTTGTATGTCTTCACTGGAGAGGTGTCTGTTCATATCTTCTGCCCATTTTTTGACATGATTATCTGTTTTGTGTGTTGAATTTAAGAAGTTCTTTATAGATCCTGGGTATTAGCCTTTTGTCTGTACCATCATTTGCAAATATCTTCTCCCATTCCGTGGGTTGCCTCTTTGTTTTGTTGACTGGTTCCTCTGCTGTGAAGAAGCTTTTGATCACAAGCAGGCAGGGAAGGAGGCAGAAAGAGAGATGGGGGAGCAGGCTCCCTGCTGAGCAGAGAGCCAGATGTGGGGCTTTATCCCAGGACCCTGAGATCATGACCTGAGCCGAAGGCAGAGGCTTTAACCCACTGAGCCACTCAGGCTCCCCCCCACCATGTATCAATATTTTATTTATCAGCTCCAAAAGTTAACTGGAAGTTGGTGGAAATCCAGTGCTGTTTGAGGAGATTTACTGTTTTAAAGGTAACCTGGGCCCTTTAGGACAATGTAATTATATTTGCTTCATAATAAAATACCCAAAACTGTGGCTTAAAACCACCACCATACAGTTTATTGTTGCTTGACAGTTTGCACTGTGCTTGGCAAGGCTCCTTCGTGTCTGTCATGGGCTGCCAGTTTGTCTCCAGCACCTTCACTCAAGAGCTCCTCTTCCTACAGTCCAGATAAGGCCTGTACCTGCCTTGCCAGAGCATTCCAGAAGATTAAGGGCCCCCCTGTGCAATATTTTGGTCAAGTCCCTGTTTGTCTCTTCTTTGCCTGCACCCCATGGACGAGTGCAATCACATGGCTCGGCCCAGAGTGAAGGTAACCAGTCACACAGAAGGGATGTGGGTCCAGGAAAGAAAAGAAATGGTGGCCATTTCTGGAATCCCCACAGGACCAAATGAGAGCACACCTGGTGGCTTAATCAGGTAAGCATCTGCCTTCAGCTTGGGTCATGATCCCAGGGTTCTGGGGTCGACTCCTGAGATGGGCCCCCTGCTCAACAGGGAATGTGCCTCTCCCTCTACCTCTCCCCCATGCTTGTTCTCTCTTTCTCTCTCTCTCACTCTCCCAAATAAAATCTTTTTTTAAAATTTCTTTTCAGCGTAACAGTATTCATTGTTTTTGCACCACACCCAGTGCTCCATGCAATATGTGCCCTCCCTAAAAAAAAAAAAAAAAAAAAAAAAAAAAGTCCAAATGAAAGAACAGCTTTATAGAGCTACAACTGACATCTAATGAACTGCACACACTGAAACAATTTAAATTTGTGCTTACCAAACAAGTTGGTGCATTTTTGCCTGTGTGTCCAGAGCTCACAGTGGAGGTTCTCATGCTCTCTGGTGGAACATGCAGACATCTGAGCAGGCACTTGTCTGAGGGGCCTTAGAGTTACTTGTGGTGTACAGGCATGGAAACAAAGTATGCTGAAATGGGAGAAAATTCGGCTTACCAGTGAGAAGCTGAACACCCCAGGAGACCAAAGCACATTCTTTTAGGAGATTGAAAGTCTTTGTATAGCTGCTAACACCCTGTAATAAGCAGCTCCTAGATGAAGGGCCTCAAAAACTATAAATCTGGCTAATTCCCTTGGCTTCTGTGTACTACTGGGGCTGAGTAAATCCTACAAGCTCTAATCACTGGCTTCATGTTTCTGTGCCTTGACATATTGACGTAGGCAAGTGAAAGCAGCACTCTCCAGCCACGTTCTACCTGAGTTCCACCATGGCTTTGTGTCTTTAGAGACATTTGAGCCTTTATTATATATCTCTTTTCTGGGCCTTGGAAATGATAGGTGTTGTCTATGTATGGCATCTTACCTGATTGGTCAAAAGAAGTCCCGTTTTGGTAGAGAAGTATGACTCTGTTGGAAGAAAGTGGCCTTTGATCCTATGTGTTTTCTTCTACTGGCTGTGTCTCCAGTGGTTTACAGTGGGATTTATGGTAAGTTTAAGCAATAGTCCTTGATGGAGTTGGGTTTCCCCACTAGATGGGACAAGACAGTGAGGTTCCACATCCTTGAGACAAGGCCATAGAGACTCAACCAACTCTGTCCAAAAGAACCTCTTAGTCCTTCAGCTGGTGAGAGAAAGTGCACCTTATAGGTTATTGGGAATTACTTTTTGCCTCAGACCTAAGGAGGACATAGCTCCTCCAAGAAGGGAGGTCAACAGGTAGAGAGATGTCTTTCCCCAAAGGAATCCAATTAGAGACAGAATTCATAGGAATGTCTCACCTCAGAAATCAGCAGAGGACATTTTCATATAATACATTTACAGTGATTTCTGTGAATCAGCAGTTCATGCCACTTCTCCCCTCTTTGCAAAGTGGAGATAATAGTAGCATCTGCTTCCTTAAGGTGGTTGTGAAGAGGAACTGAGTTAACACATGTAGGTGCCTGCACTAATAACCAGGCATACTGTAAGCACAAAACAGTCAATATAACAGGTATTTTCTTAGGATGTTCCACACACTTGGCATTAGTATTCAAGCAGATAATAACAGAGGAGGTTCTTTTCCCCTGCAGTTTTGAGACCACTAAAAATGTTTATCTGTTGACCAACAAATGTGCACTGGTGCTTCTGTTCCTGACCTATGGCCTCCTGCATGCAAAGACTCTTGACTAAAGGCCAGTATCCTTGGTCCATTCTATTCTGGGACTTAGGAAAACCAGGGTATCCCCCCTTGCTTCATACTTCCTGCATTTTTCCTTTCCTTGATTCCTTTGTTTCATGGCAGACCAGGTGGTTCTCTTCCAGGAGTGATGTGCTCCTGAGGACATTTAGCAATGTCTAGAGACATTTCTTATCTTTACAACTAGGATTGGGGAGGATGCCACTAGCATCTAGTGTACAGAGGCCACAGATGCTGTAAAACATCCTACAACACATAGGACAGCCTCCTCCACAAGAGCCCATCCGTACCCAAATGTCAACAGTCCCCAGGTTGAAAACTCTGTGGTAGAGTAGTAATTTCCATACTAGGCACTAACTGGGAGAAGACGACAACCAGATACTGTTTCAGGCTCATTAGGATGGTCCTGTCCTCTTGGCTTCATCTAATTCTGCCCAGGTCACCAGGGAAGGAGTTTCATGGAAAGGATGGAAGCTAAGACCTTATCACACTGAATAAAGTGATTTTGTTTCTGAGGGTAGCCGGGGGAGGGGTACAGAGAAGGTGGTGGGTTTATGGACATTGGGGAAGGTATGTGCTATGGTGAGTGCTATGAAGTGTGTAAACCTACTAATTCACAGACCTGTACCCCTGGGGCTAATAATACATTATATGTTAATAAAAAAATAAAAAATTATTGATAAAGTAAAATAAAGTGACTTTGAGAGAGTCAGTTTGTATCACACTCAGACACCTGCTGGGAAGAATGCAGCTAGGCATAGCTCTCCAGGGTGTAGGATCTTGCCAATAGATCTACCTTTTTGGGATGAGATGGGGACACAAATAAATAAATGCTGTGTTCATAAATACAGTGCCTAATACCTTCTGAGAATCTGTATATAAGACAATTAACAGGGGGGAGACAAGATGGCGGGGAAGTAGGAGGAGGCACCCTTTCAACCTGTACCTTAAAGTGAGCTGAGTACCTTCCAAAGAACCAGATCACCCACGAAATCAGCCTGAGATCAGAATTATACACGTCTGGATCTCTACCGGAGCAGAAGACGCCAGTGGGCAGGTAAAGCAGAGTGGGAAAGTCGGACTGATATCAGAAGAAGGGGGTCCTGTTGGAAAGTAATATCCCAATACGAGAGTACCCTGCATACCCTGTTGGAAAGTAATATCCCAATACGAGAGTACCCTGCGTCTGGGGACCAGCATTAACTCAGGAGTCTGGTAGAAAGCACTCAAAAAGAGCAAAGGATCACCAGGGGGAAACTGTGGGAATCGGGGTGTTAGGGACAGGGGCTTAAGTCCCCAGACCCAGGACAGCCAGCTCTGGCGCTGAGCCAGAGAGAGTGCGGCAGAAAAACCAGGTCTCAGTCCCTGAACCACCAGTGCGCCTGAGAGCGCATGGGGCCCGGCTCCCATGAGGGGCGGGAGCCTCGCCAGCCAACAGAAGCAGAGCCTTTTTGCAGTCCCCACGCGAGTGCCTTGCCCTGCCATCAGAGTCGGAGTCGCGCCCCGCGCCCTCCCCTGAGAGAGGTGCGCACTGGCGCCAGCCTGGTGCTCTCAGACCCGGAAAGACCAGGCACTCCCAGCCCGGGCCAGCGGAAAAATCTCAGTGTGCGACCACTGCTTGGAACCTCTCTGGCAGCCTGGAGCTGCCCAAACAGCCGCCGCTGTTCTGGTTTGGGGTACAAGCAAAAAATCCTGAGTCCGGGGACCGCGACTGGGAACCTGCTCTGCCAGCGGCCAAGGGGGGATTTATTTGGGCTCTGCAGCCAGACTAAGGCTTCTCTCTGAGAGGGAGGTCAGGGTGCAATTTGTTTTCCTCTAAACCTACAAAAACCATCAAAAGCGGTCAAGGCGAGAGAGAAAAACAAAAGCGAACAAATGTAAAAACCTCCAGAGAACAAAGTCCTGATAAAACTAGTTTCCTCAGAGCCCTTGAGGGGGGTGGGAGGACTTAACTCAGAGAACATCATTGACTGAAAACCCACGTGGCAGGCCCCTCCCCCAGAAAACCAACCAGGAAAGGGAAAAAAAAAAAAAGACGACAAGAGAAAAACCACCACTACTAAATAGGACAGTTTTTTTAATTTTTTTAATTTTATTATAAAAATATATTTTTATCCCCTGCGGTACAGGTCTGTGAATCGCCAGGTTTACACACTTCACAGCACTCACCATAGCACATACCCTCCCCAATGTCCATAACCCAGCCCCCTTCTCCCAACCCCCCCACCAGCAACCCTCAGTTTGTTTTGTGAGATTAAGAGTCATTTATGGTTTGTCTCCCTCCCAATCCCATCTTGTTTCATTTATTCTTCTCCTACCCCCTTAACCCCCCATGTTGCATCACCACTTCCTCATATCAGGGAGATCATATTTCGCTAAGCATGATACACTCTAGTTCCATCCACGTTGTCTCAAATGGCAAGATTTCATTTCTTTTGATGGCTGCATAGTATTCCATTGTGTATATACACCACATCTTCTTGATCCATGCATCTGTTGATGGACATCTAGGTTCTTTCCATAGTTTGGCTATTGTGGACATTGCTGCTATAAACATTTGGGTGCACATGCCCCTTCGGATCACTACGTTTGTATCTTTAGGGTAAATACCCAATAGTGCAATTGCTGGGTCATAGGGCAGTTCTATTTTCAACATTTTGAGGAACCTCCATGCTGTTTTCCAGAGTGTTTGCACCAGCTTGCATGCCCACCAACAGTGTAGGAGGGTTCCCCTTTCTCCACATCCTCGCATCTGTCATTTCTTGACTTGTTAATTTTAGCCATTCTGACTGGTGTGAGGTGATATCTCATTGTGGTTTTGATTTGTATTTCCCTGATGCCGAGTGATATGGAGCACTTTTTCATGTGTCTGTTGGCCATCTGGATGTCTTCTTTGCAGAAATGTCTGTTCATGTCCTCTGCCCATTTCTTGATTGGATTATTTGTTCTTTGGGTGTTGAGTTTGCTAAGTTCTTTATAGATTCTGGACACTAGTCCTTTATCTGATATGTCGTTTGCAAATATCTTCTCCCATTCTGTCAGTTGTCTTTTGGTTTTGTTAACTATTTCCTTTGCTGTGCAAAAGCTTTTGATCTTGATAAAATCCCAATACTTCATTTTTGCCCTTGTTTCCCTTGCCTTTGGCGATGTTCCTAGGAAGATGTTGCTGCAGCTGAGGTCAAAGAGGTTGCTGCCTGTGTTCTCCTCAAGGATTTTGATGGATTCCTTTCTCACATTGAGGTCATAGGACAATTTTTATTATTAATTCGTTACTACTATTATGACTCATTTTTACATATATATTTTTAATTATTATATAGATAATTTTTTAACCTATTAACCATCACAGTGAGATGTCCAGTACATCAAATTCCATAATAACCTTCTAATCTGAACTTTTTGATACATACACCTGTGTTTTCCTTTTGCATTTCTATTTTTTTAATTTCTTTTTTTTAAATTTTAGTTTAATTTAGTCAAGTTTATTCCTTTTTTTAATTTTTATTTTCTAATATTCATATGTAGTTAAACTTCAAGGTAATCCCCTTTCCCCAATCAATGCTACCCCTATTGGTAAACCAATTCTTAACCCCCCTTTATCCTGGGAAAGTTGAGTCCTTTAACAAAGGTATCAGGATACATCCAGGAAGAATCAAAGCAACCTTCCTCGCTCACGCTGAGAATTTATAACCACTCTCCCATCTTTTTATTCACCAGAGTTTCTGTGCTTTTGTGTTTGTCCTGATAGTATATAAATCTTACACTTGGGGTTCTTTTTGACGAGGTTCTTCCTTTATTTGCATATACATATATAATTTGCATATATATGCATATATATTTTTTTTCTCTTGCCATATACTTTTATCAGTCTTTTTCTTTGTCTGTTTCTGTTTGTATACTTCATAAAACTTACCTTGGTGCCCATTTGGGCTGAACCTTCTCTTTTATCTCACCTTTCATTTCTGTCTCTCTCTCTGTTTTTTTTCTTTTCCTTTTCTTTTTTCTCTCATTTGGGTGGGGAACCCTTATTGCTCAGGGGTGTTCCAGGGTGCACCTTGACTGCACCACGGTCAATATATCCAGCTACACCCGTTCAGCCATCTCTCACCAAAATGACTAAGTAGAAGAATGCCCAACAGAAAAAAAATACAGAGGATGGGCCTTCTGAAACAGAGCTAATGGCTATCAACATAGACAATATGTCGGAAAGAGAATTCAAGCTAACAATTATCCAAGCAATAGCTAGGTTGGAAAAAGCTATAAGTAACCAAACGTAATTGATTAGGGCCGAACTGAAAACGACCAGAGATCATGTTTTCAATGTTAGGGAAGAGCTAAAAGCTACCAGGGATGACTTCACAATGGTCTCAATGAGTTCCAATCTAATCTAAATTCTCTCAAAGCTAGAGTAGCTGAGACAGAAGATAGAATTAGTGATCTGGAGGACAAACATGTAGAGTGAAGGGATCAGGAGGAAGCCTGGAACAAACAGCTTAGAAACCACAAAATCAGAATAAGGGAAATAGATGATGCCATGAGACATGGCATCCAACATCAGAACTATTGGAAACCCTGAAGGGGAGAAGAAAGAAAGAAGTCTAGAAGATATAGTGGAACAAGTCCTTCATGAAAATTTTCCGAATCTCATGAATGAAACGAGCGTTCATGTACTAGAGGCTGAAAGGTTTCCCCCCAAGATTACAGATTCTTGAAAGTCCTCGAGACGCCTAATAGTAAGAATGAAGAATTATAATTGTAGGTGGAACCACTTGAAAGCAACTAGGACAAAGAAGCTCCTTATGTACAGAGGAAAACCCATCAGAATAACTTTAGACCTGTCCACAGAGACCTGGCAAGCCAGAAGGGGCTGGCAAGATATATTCAGGGAACTGAATGAGAAGAACATCAGCCGAGAATACTTTATCCAGAAAGACTGACATTAAAAATGGATGGAAAGATAAAGAGTTTCCGTCTACGGCCATACCACCCTGAACGCGCCCGATCTCGTCTGATAAAGAGTTTCCAAGACCAGCAAGGCTTAAAAGACTATGCAACCACCAAGCCGATATGGCAGGAAATATTAAGGGGGGGGGGTTCTATAAAAGAGGAAAAAGCCTAAGAATAGCATTGAACAGAAATATAGAGACAATCTACAGAAACAAAGACTTCAAAGGTAAAACGATGTAAATAAAAACGTATCTATCAGTAATCACTCTCAATACGAATGGCCTAAATGCGCCCATAAAACGGCACAGGGTTGCAGATTGGATAAAACGACAGGACCCATACATATGTTGTCTACAAGAGACCCATTTTGAGCCTAAAGATACACCCAGACTGAAAGTGAAGGGATGGAAAAGCATCTTTCATGCCAATGGGCCTCAAAAGAAGGCTGGGGTAGCGATTCTCATATAAGACAAATTAGAGATACAGAAGGACACTACATCATTCTTTTTTTAAAATTAATTTATTTATTTTCAGCATAACAGTATTCATTATTTTTTCAGCACACCCAGTGCTCCATGCAATCCGTGTCCTCTCTAATACCCAAACCTGGTACCCAAACCTCCCACCCCCCACCACATCAAAACCCTGAGATTGTTTTTCAGAGTCCAGAGTCTCTCATGATCACCTACCCTTCCAATTTATCCCAACTCCCTTCTATCTCTAACACTACATCATTCTTAAAGGGACTATCCACCAAGATGATCTAACAATTTAAATATCTATGCCCCCAATATGGGAGCAACCAATTACATAAGAAAACTGTTAATCAAGATAAAGAGTCATAATGATATGAATACACTAATTGTAGGAGATCTTAACACGCCTCTCTCAGAAATAGACAGATCATCAAAGCAGAAAATCAATAAAGAAACAAGAGTATTGAATGACACATTGGACCAGATGGACCTCATAGATATATACAGAACATTCCACCCTAAAACAACAGAACACTCATTCTTCTCAAGTGCATACGGAACCTTCTCCAGAATAGACCACATACTGGATCACAAATCAGGACTCAACCGATACCAAAAGACTGAGATTATTTCCTGTACATTCTCAGATCACAATGCTTTGAAACTGGAGCTCAATCATAAGGAAAAGTTCAGAAGGAACTCAAACACCTGGAAGCTAAAGGCCACCTTGCTTAGGAATGCTTGGATCAACCAGGAGATCAAAGAAGAACTGAAACAATTCATGGAAACCAAAGAGAATGAAGACACTTCGGTCCAAAACCTATGGGATACAGCAAAGGCAGTCCTAAGGGGGAAATACATAGCCATCCAACCCCTCAAAAAAATTGGAAAATCCAGAACACACCAGCTGTCTCTACACCTTAAAGAACTGGAGAATCAACAACAAATCAAACGAACTCCACATATAAGAAGGGAAATCATCAACATTAGAGCTGAGATCAATGAGTTAGAAACCAGAGGTACAGGAGAATGTATCAATGAAACTAGGAGCTGGTTTTTTGAAAGAATCAATAAGATCGATAAACCATTGGTGACACTAATCCAAAAGAAAAGAGAGAAAGCTCAAATTCATAAAATTATGAATGAAAAGGGAGAGATCACAATGAACACCAAGGAAGTAGAAACAATCCTCAGAAGTTACGATCAACAGTTATATGCCAATATACCAATATGGAGACCGAAGTGTCTTTATTCTCATTGGTTTCCATGAATTGTTTTGGTTCCTCTTTGATCTCCTGATCAACCTAGATGAAATGGATGCATTCCTGGAAAACTATAAACTCCAAAACTCATACCAGGAAGAAATTGACAACCTGAATAGACTGATATCTAGCAACAAGATTGAAGCAGTGATCAAAAACATCCCAAAAAACAGGAGCCCAGGACCTGATGGATTCCCTGGGAAATTCTACCAAACTTTCAAAGAAGAAATAACACCTATTCTCCTGAAGCTGTTTCAAAAAATTGAAGCAGAAGGAAAACTTCCAGACTCTTTCTATGAAGCAAGCATTACCTTGATTTCCAAACCAGGAAAAGACCCTACCAAAAAGGAGAATTTCAGACCAATATCACTGATGAATACGGATGCTAAGATTCTCAACAAGATCCTAGCAAACAGGATCCAACAGCACATTAAAAAGATTATCCCCCATGACCAGGTGAGATTTATTCCTGGACTACAAGGATGGTTCAACATTTGGAAATCAATCAATGTGATAGAACAAATTAATAAGAGAAGAGAGAAGAACCACATGGTCCTCTCAAATGATGCAGAAAAAAGCATTTGACAAAATCCAGCATCCGTTCCTGATTAAAACGCTTCAAAGTATAGGGATAGAGGGAACATTCCTGAACTTCATCAAATCTATCTATGAAAGACCCACAGCAAATATCATCCTCAATGGGAAAAAGCTTGCAGTCTTCCCGTTGAGATCAGGAACAAGACAAGGATGCCCACTCTCACCACTCTTGTTCAACATAGTATTAGAAGTCATAGCAAAAGCAATCAGACAACAGAGAGAAATAAAAGGTATCCAAATTGGTAATGAAGAAGTCAAACTCTCTCTCTTCGCAGATGACATGATTCTTTATATGGAAAACCCAAAAGACTCCACCCCCAAACTACTAGAACTCATACAGCAATTCAGCAACGTGGTAGGATACAAAGTCAATGTACAGAAATCAGCGGCATTCTTATACAATAATAATGAAAATACAGAAAGGGAAATTAGAGAATCAATTCCATTTATTATAGCACCAAGAACCATAAGATACCTGGGAATAAACCTAACCAAAGAGGTAAAGGATATGTACTCAAGGAACCACAGAACACTCATGAAAGAAATTGAAGAAGACAAAAAAGATGGAAGACCATTCCATGCTCTTGGATCAGAAGAATAAACATTGTTAAAATGTCTATACTGCCTAGAGCAATCTATACTTTTAATGCCATTCCTATCAAAATTCCACCGGTATTCATCAAAGAGCTGGAGCAAATAATACTAAGATTTGTATGGAATCAGAAGAGACCCTGAATCACTAAGGATATGTTAAAAGACAAAAAATAAAATGGGGGGGCATCACGTTACCTGATTTCAAGCTTTACTACAAAGCTGTGATCACTAAAACAGCATGGTACTGGCATAAAAACAGACACATAGACCAGTGGAACAGAGTAGAGAGCTCAGATATGGACCCTCAACTCTATGGGCAAATAATCTTCGACAAATAAGGAAAAAATATCCAGTGGGGGGAAAAAAAAAGTCTCTTCGATAAATGGTGCTGGGAAAACTGGACAGCTATATGTAGAAGAATAAAACTCGACCATTCTCTTACACCATACACAAAGATAAACTCAAAATGGATAAAGGACATTAACGTGAGGCAGGAATCCATCAGAATCCTAGAGGAGAACATAGGTAGTAATCTCTTCGATATCAGCCACAGCAACTTCTTTCAAGATATGTCTCCAAAGGCAAAGGAAACAAAAGTGAAGATGACCTTTTGGGACTTCATCAAAATCAAAAGCTTCTGCACAGCAAAGGAAACAGTCAAAAAAACAAAGAGGCAACCCACAGAATGGGAGAAGATACTTGCAAATGACAGTACAGACAAAAGGTTGATATCCAGGATCTATAATGAACTCCTTTAACTCAACACCCACAAAACAGACAATCATATCAAAAAATGGGCAGAAGATATGGACAGACACTTCTCCAATAAAGACATACAAATGGCTATCAGACACATGAATAAATGTTCGTCGTCACTAGCCATCAGGGAGATTCAAATTAAAACTACATTGAGATATCACCTTACACCAGTTAGAATGGCCAAAATTAGCAAGACAGGAAACAACATGTGTTGGAGAGGATGTGGAGAAAGGGGAACCCTCTTCCACTGTTGGTGGGAATGCAAGTTGGTGCAGGCTCTTTGGAGAACAGTGTGGAGATTCCTCTCGAAATTAAAAATAGAACTTCCCTATGACCCTGCCATTGCACTCCTGGGTATTTACCCCAAAGATACAGATGTAGTGAAAAGAAGGGCCATCTGTATCGCAATGTTTATAGCAGCAATGGCCACAGTCGCCAAACTGTTGAAAGAAGCAAGATGCCCTTCAATGGATGAATGGATAAGGAAGATGTGGTCCATATACACTCTGGAGTATTATGCCTCCATCAGAAAGGATGAATACCCAACTTTTGTAGCAACATGAGGGCCTGGAAGAGATTATGCTGAGTGAAATAAGTCAAGCAGAGAGAGTCAATTATCATATGGTTTCACTAATTTGTGGAGCATAACGAAAAGCATGGAGGACATGGGGAGTTAGAGAGAAGGGGGTTGGGGTAAATTGGAAGGGGAGGTGAATCACGAGAGATTATGGACTCTGAAAAAAAATCTGAGGTGTTTGAAGTGGTGGGGGGTGGGAGGTCGGGGTACCAGGTGGTGGGTATTATAGAGGGCACGGATTGCATGGAGCACTGGGTGTGGTGAAAAAATAATGATACTGTTATGCTTAAAATAAATAAATGAAAAAAATATTACATTAACTGGATATCCAGTTGAAAATGTCATGCACATTTAAAATGTCTTAAAGTATTTAACATATGAAAATCCATCTGTGTAACTATTTATGTAAAAAAGCTTTTCCTAGTTCCTTGGCAATGTGAGCTTCAGTTTCTATGTCAGAGCTTAATAATCACAAAATTTGGTGCATATATTCAATAAATTTTTTATGAAGAATAAAAAAATAAAATAAGTTTTAAAAAATAAAAATAAAAATAAATTTTTAAAAAGACAATTAACACTAGTTTTCTGTAATTACCCCAACAGTTATTTACAAATGAAGAATTTGAGGCTGCTTAGAGATACTAAATATCCTGTTAAATGGTAAGGTTAGGGTTCAGACATTGGAATCTGCTGAGGCCAAATCTAGTGATCACCAAGAGGGTTTAACAGTCCTCAAATCAATGTAAGACATTTTTTGCTCTCAGTTCAGAAGAATCTACCCATTCTACCCAATCTGGCTTAACCAGTAAAGGATGATTTGCCCTCTCAGTTCCCTGTTGTCAGGAGTCTTTGGGGCCATTTCCTGGTCTTATCCTTAATCTCTAGGTTCAGGAAATTCCTCTCCTGGTCTGTGCAGATCTGGCCTCCAGCATGTTCACCTGGGGCTGTTCGGAGGGCTCAGGTTTGAATAGGGCCCCTCTCCTATGTGGCTCCATTGGTGCCCTGAGTTAGCTCTGGAGAGGCACTCAGCTAAATCTAATTTACCATAGCCTGTTCAATCCTCTCTAGCCAGTTTTTCCAAACCTGTCCTGCTGGTAATGGAGATCCTTCCCCTGTGCCGTCCCCCTCATTCCATGGCAGTATGAGCTATTGTAGTTAATAGGGCTAAAGGGAAGAAGAGTGTTCACAATCTCTGCACCTTTTCATGGCCAGTAAAGACTTTGGTGTCCCTCATGGATCATGATGGCTGACATGTACTGAGTGCTTATACCAGACACTGTTCTGAGCACCCTTAAGTGTAACATTTAGTCCCCACCAGAACACTTCAGGAAATGTATTGTCATCATTATTACAGATAAGGACATAGAGGCACAGAGATGTGACTTGTGTAAGATCACTCCACTGTTAATGATGGCATATTTGAGCCCAGATTCCTCTTGGTCACTGAATGCTGCCCTTCAAAATATGGCAAGTTCCATGAGATTTGGACTTGTAGGAAGCTGGTGGAGAGTTTTGATTTGAAGCCTGATTGTGAGAAGGAGTCGGGCACGTGAAGACTTGGCAAAGCGTGTACCAGGCAAGGAAGATGGCAAGTAGATTGTTTCTTACATGGATCAACAAAGGCCAGCATTCTCTTTCCCTTAAAATAGATACCACAATGAGTTTCCTAAAGAAGCTTATTATTAACATCCCAAGTATAGGTCAATGGCCACCACAAAAGCAAGATTCAGTATGTAAGATTTTATGGAGTGAGGGAGATCAGTATGAGACTGCCCAGATAGATAACGGTTTCCACACTGAGACCAGGGAGACCCATGGTCCAGCATTCCTGGTGCTAAAAGCCAGAATATAACTGAGAGGAGTAAAGTCGAATCAGTAATGTGAAATGCTTGTCACTCCTGCCCCCCTTCTCCCCAAAGCACTCCTCAATTTACCTTCTCCTCCCCTGATACTTGCTTACAGGAGTCTGTGTCCTGGAAATAACATATTTTCATGAGAAGTTTAGTTATTGGTTGACCATTCTTTTTCTTGCATGAACAGTAAGACTTTTGGCGTGCTGCTTCAAGCTTGTCTTCAGTTTAGGGATGTTTTTCTTCTAGTAAATCATGAGTAGTATTTATGTTTTGTCTTCAGATTACATACTCAGGAACACCAGCTATCAGCACTTTGGATCTCTGTTGTCTGTCCTTAGCTTTGGTTATCTCACTGAGAGTAAACGCCTCTCCTGAAAAGTCTTCTCAGAGCTCTTTTCATGTCCTTGTTCCTCAGACTGTAGATGAAGGGGTTCAGCATGGGGGTGATCACCGTATACATCACTGAGGCTATTGAGCCCTTTCTGGAGGGATGAGTTGTTCCAGAAGTGAGGTAGACTCCAAGGCCTACCCCATAAAACAAGGAGACAACCAAGAGATGAGACCCACAGGTGGAAAAGGCTTTATACTTCCCTGCCACCGATGAAATGTCCATTATGCAGGAAATAATTCTATAATAAGAAAAAAGGATCACAGTCAGGGGAATGACACCCAGCAGGCCAGTTACAAAATACAGCAGGATGTCATTGGCAAGGGATTCAGAGCAGGCAAGCTTGAGGATCTGAGTATGTTCACAGAAGAAGTGGGGATTTCTATCTCTTTGCAGAAGGACACCCTCAAAAACATCAAGCTTTGCAACAAAGAATATGTCAGGCAGATGAACCAAGAAAGCAGAAGCAGGAAACCACAAAGGCGAGGGTTCATAATGACTGTATAGTGCAGGGGATGACAGATGGCCACAAACCGATCATAGGCCATCATCATCAGTAGCAAATTATCTAGTCCAGCAAAAATCATGAAAAAACACATCTGGGTAAGACAGCCTTCATATGTGATGGTATTGCTCTGTGTCTGGATGTTCACTGGCATCTTGACGACAGTAGTGGAAGTGAAACCTATGCAGTGAGGGACAGGTTGGAGAGGAAAAAGTACATGGGCGTGTGGAGGCAGGAGTCAGAGTTGATGGCCAGGATGATGATAAGGTTCCCAAGCATGGTGACCAGGAACATGGATAGGAACAACCCAAAGAGGAGGGGCTGCAAGTCCATATCTTCTGAAAGTCCCAGAAGGATGAATTTCAAAACCACTGTTTGGTTCCCAGCTTCCATATGACTTATGGAAATTGCCTGGAAAGAGGCAATGTTAAAACAATGACAAAAGAAGAATGTGCCATTATATTTCAATCTCATGAGGTCTTGTGTCTTACATAAGAATTGTGGTTGTGATTTCTTTAGTTGACCAAAATCTCTTCAGTAACACCACCCCCCTTCCTGTTTTTATCACTACTACCAGGATCACCTCTTTAAAATGAATGTCCCAGGGCAGCCAGTAGGCTTAGTTGGTAGAGCATGGGTCACTTGATCTTGGGCTTATGAGTTTGAGTCCCACATTGAGTGTGGAGTTTGCTTAAAAATAAAATCTTAAAAAAATAAAATAAAGGGCTCCTGGGTGGCTCAGTTGGTTAAGCTTCTGCCTTCAGCTCAGGTCATGATCTTAGGGTCCTGGAATTGTGCCCTGCATTGGGCAGAGGGTAGACTCCCTGCTCAGCCCAGCCTGATTCTCTCTCTGCCTGACACTTTACCTGCTCATTCTCTCTCTCTCAAATAAAGAAGTAAAATCTTTTAAAAATTAAAATGAAACAAAACAAAATAAAAAAAAATGTTCCACACCATGTGGGGGTCTCCTTTATATCATCCCTCATGCATGGGTGTCCCACCTCGGCTGTATAATTCTTATGAGAGGTCCACTAGCCTCATGAGAATCTCCATTCTGCCTTGTGTTTGTGGTCTCTTTAAGTCCAGGGAAACAGAGAAGAAGGAGATCATCGAGACTTGCAGAATTTAGTAATATTTTTTGTTCTCATGCCGCTAACCAGTGTGTGCCTGGTATCTAGGAAGAGCACATTCTCTGTGCTGTTTGGTTCCAATAAGGATACTGTGCAAAGATTTTATAGATAATTATTTAATTATTACAGTAGCTCCTCCATTGCTGTCCTAATTTGTCCTTCTATCACCATTATAATGATCAAGGTACCACAATATACTTCAATTCCAAAGAGTAAATCAGACACCCTCCCCACCCCCGAACCATACATTCTAATTATTCTCTGCAAGTTCGTATTGTAGTTCCTTCCATTTCTTTAGGTTAGGACAACTCTGCTTTTTCTATTTCATTTTCATTTCATATCCCAATCTCTTAACACAGTATCTGGTACTCTCTGTATATTTTGGTTGAGTGAGTAACAGAAGAAATTTTCAGGGTATAGTAAAGACAATTCATAATCATAAAATCCTCTAACCAGGTAGAGACACCATTATCATGAAGGTTTTTCAACTGAAAATAAAGGGAATGCAGGCCCTACCTTTTATTTCACCTGTTTAAAAAAAAAAGTAAGAAGCCTTAGTTTATGTTTGGATATTAGGTCGCTGTGACAGGAGGGAGTTTCTAAACTCAGAGTCAGTTGTCTTCAATTTTATATACATTCAAAAAATGTATACAAAGTTCCTAAGCAGAATAGTGAAAGATTATAAAGAATTAGATCAGTTGTTTAAAGTATATACAATAAATTATGGTTTTAACAATAATACCAAATGATAGGGTGCCTGGGTAGCTCAGCTGGTGGGGCATCTACCTTCAGCTCAGGTTGTGATCCTGGGGTCCCAGGATAGAGCCCTGAAACGGGGCTCAGTGGGGAATCTACATCTCCCTCTAGCCCTCACCTTCACCCCACTCATGTTCTCTCTCTCAGGTAAAGAAATAAAATCTTTTTTAAAAAATAATACCCTATGACCCTGCAATTGCACTACTGGGTATTTACCCCAAAGATACAGATGGAGTGAAAAGAAGGGGCATCTGTACTCCAATGTTCACAGCAAATGGCCACGGTCACCAAACTATGGAAAGAAAACCAAGATGCCCTTCAACGGACGAATGGATAAGGAAGATGTGGTCCATATACACTATGGAGTATTATGCCTCCATCAGAAAGGATGAATACCCAACTTTTGTATCAATATGGACGGGACTGGAAGAGATTATGCTGAGTAAAATAAGTCAAGCAGAGAGAGTCAATTATCATTTGGTTTCACTTATTTGTGGAGCATAATAAATAACACGGAGGACATGGGTTGATAGAGAGGAGAAAGGAGTCGGGGGAAATCAGAGGGGGAAATGAACCATGAGAGACTATGGACTCTGAATAACAACCTGAGGGTTTTGAAGGGGCAGGGGGTGGGAATTTGGGTGAGCCTGGTGGTGGATATTATGGAGGGCATGCATTGCATGGAGCACTGGGTGTAGTGCATAAACAATGAATTCTGGTACACTGAAAAGAAATTTTAAAAATTAAAAATCAGAAAAAAAATTTTAAGTCATCACACACACACAAAATAATAATACCAAATGGCATTAAAAAGCGATTTGTGAAACCATGTCATTTATGACAATATGAATGAAACTGGAGGGTAATATGCTAAGAAAAATATGTCAGAGAAATGAAAATATCATATGATTTCACTTCTAGAAAGTAAGAAAAAATATCTAAAAAACAAAACAAATGAACAGAGAAAGAAACCAAGAACAAATAAGCAAATAAACAAAACTGAGACCCTTAAATACAGAAAATAAACTGGTAGTTGTCAGAGAGGCAATGGGGAGGTTGGGTGAACTAGATGAAGGAGACTATGAGGAACTAAATTCCAGTTATAGAATAAATAAACCTAGGAGATGAAGAATACAGCATAGGACATGTTACATACATATTATCACAAACATTATTACAATAGTGTTGTAATAATGTTGTAGGGTGACAAATGGTGAATAATACTTATTGTGGTGAGCAGTGAGTGATACATAGAATTGTTGAGTCAATATATTGTACCCTATAACTAATAGTGTGTTAATCACAATTTAAAAAAATACACTGGTATGAAGTTAGAAAAAAAAAGCGAATTAAAGTCTGAGAGAGGGAAAAATTATAAGGAAATATAAAAGTACAGTTTAATATATTATAAAACTTTTAAAAACATTATGAACTTATTACCCTCAACACCCAAAAAGCAACACAGTTTAAAAATGGGCAGAAGACATAAATAGATATTTTTCCAAAGAAGACATCCAGATGGCCAACAGACACATGAAAAGATGCTCAACGTCATTCATCGTCAGGGAAATACAAGTCAAAACTGCAATGAGATACCACCTCCCACCTGTCAGAATGACTAAAATCAACAACACAGGAAACACCAGGTGTTGGTGAGAATATGGAGAAAGGGGACACTCTCCTACTGGTCATGGAAATGCAAACTGGGACAGCCACTCTAGAAAGCATTATGGATGTTCCTCAAAAATTTAAAAATATAAATCTGGTTATTCACAGACCTGTACCCCTGGGGATAAAAATATATTTTATGTCTATAAAAAATAAAAAATTTAAAAAAAAAGAAAAAAAATTTAAAAATAGAGCTACCCTATGACCCAGCAGTTGCAACACAGGGTATTTACCCAAAGGATACAAAAATACTCATGCAAAGGGACACATGCCCCCTGGTGACTATGGCAGCATTATCAACAAGAGCCAAACTATGGAAAGAGCCCAAATGTCCATTGTCTGATGAATGGATAAAGATGTGGTGTATACAAACACTGTGATATTACTCAGCCATAAAGAGAATGAAATCTTGCCATTTGCAACAGCGTGGATGGAGATACAGTATATTACACTAAGTGAAAAGTCAGAGAAACAAATACTGTATGATTTCACTCCTATGTGGAATTTAAGAAACAAAACAGATGAATATGGGGAGGAAGAAAAGAGAGAGGCAAACCGTGAAACAGACTCTTAACTAAAGAGAACAAACTGAGGAGGCTGGGGGATGGGCTAAATGGGTAATGGGCCTTGAGGGCACTGGTGATGAACACTGATTGTTATATGTAAATGATGAACCACTAAATTCTACATCGAAAACTATTATTACACTGTACGTTAGCGGGGATTTAAGTAAAAACTCAAAACTACAAAAGAACTACAAAATAAAAAAAAAAAAAGCAGTAAGAAAAGGTTATATTGGCCAAAAAAGAGTTAGGTATGAGACTGTTGATAGCATTGCTGTTTATGGTATAGAATCACTGTAGAGTCCCCTGTTCAATCACATTATTTAGAATATTGGCATCGGAGTTCTGCTATTGGAGTAGAATATTTGTCAGGTGTTGCCAAGTTAGAGTATGCTGTTGGAAGCATTGCTGTCAGACATAATGTTTATAGTAGTGCATATTTTCAAAACCTAAACAGGACAGTTAGGAAACCTTAACTAACATAACAAAATGTCCATGGTAGAGTGGAACATAGAAAGAACAGAATGAAATGAGAAGACAAAAGAGACATTCACAGAACAGGGGCCATCCAGAGGTGAATTGTAATGGAAAGAAACTCACCAGAGTGTCCACCTTGCTTTTCCTGAGAGGTAAGAGTCTAGGGGCCTATTTTCTCTTTTTTTCCCTCTTTTCTATGTCTTCTTAATTTTCATAATGAGCATATATTACTTTGTGATTATAAAAAAAATTATGGAGAAATATATTCATATATTTGAGCAGATTTCAGGATAGCCCGTTCTTCTTCCTCTTCCCCTGGGCAGGTCAGGAACACAGTAATCCCTGAATAAAAGATAGCATGAGCCATTATGCCAGGTGGACAGAGGGAATGGAGTTTGGAAGAGGGAAGAAAGGGGAAAGCAGGAGTAAAAGAAACAAAAATCCAGAAATGAAACTAGGGGAAGAAGCTATAAAATAAAGATTCTCCAGAAACACAGAACCAACAGATCTGCAACCGGTATTTATAGGTGGAGCCTGAAGGCCTGAAAAATCAGAGCTGCTGGCATGGTTTCCGGTCTGAAAAGCCTGGCAGACTTGAGTTTTGCAAGGGGGCAAGCCAGCGAGAAGGCAGTCAGACAGACGGAATGATCTCTTACTCGGCCTTTTTGATCTCTACAGGCCTGCAGTAGCTCTGATGAGGCCCACCCACATCAGAAAGGGCAATCTTCTTTGCTCTATCTAGGGGTCTGAATGTCCATCTCCTGGACAGAAATACCCTCACACACACATATACCCAGAATTGACCAAATATTTCCCATCACAGAAGCGTATGGATTGTATCTGATGATTGCAACTAAAAGGTAACAGCCTGCAGAACTAAAACCTCTCCACTGGGATGCAACATTAATGAGTTTGATGGTGAACTGGGAATAATGTTCACCATCTGCAGGCCAGTGATGGAAGGTGGACGTGCTGATGTCTCCGGCAAAGTGCTGGAGATCCATGCTTTGATTCTGAGTATGTGCTCTCAGTTGTGGTGGTGGTGGTGGGGTGTGCATGTGGCAGGCATGCAGAATGAAAGATTCGATTTAGGGCCGATTCTTCAGATGTGAGAAGAATATAATTAGCCTAGATAGCAAATGCAAATTTGATTGCTTTGGGACTCCATGGATAGTAGGAAGAAAAATGAGAGGAACTTTGCCAGTAGGGGCATGGGAGACCTTCCAGGAGATAGGACATGAGGAGTCAGGAATGGGTAAGGATGGCTGTGATGCAAAATTTATCCTGAAGATCAGAATTTTGGGAGAATCTGGCTGTCTTTGGTATCAAAATGGCAACAAAAATTTTCACTGAACACCTTCACTCACCAGTGGGGCTTTAATTCAGGTCCTTATAGCTTCTCATATGGGCCACACATGGACTGGCACCCTCATTGCCCATTATGCAGGAGAGGTCAGCATGGTTCCCACCTCATCATTGTTCACATCTTTTAAAAGTCTTTCAGTGGCTCAGTATCCCTCCAAGGCAAGGTCCTAACTCCACTCCCTTCATGGTTTGGCCCCTGTCTTCTTGCTCTGGCCTCATCACTGATTCCCCCAATCCCCTCCTGTCTTCTGATCCATCCTTTGTATTAAGGAGGAAATTACCCAAAACTTTTAAATTACTCAAAAGGATGGCTGCATTTCTTTTGAACACTACCTTGAAGTATTGCAGAATGGGCCAACTTAATTCTCCCATTTAAAAAAAAAGATTTTATTTATTTATTTGACAGAGAGAGAGATATCACAAGTAGGCTGGCAGAGAGAGGGAAGCAGGCTCCCTGCTGAGTAGAGAGCTGGATGCGGGGCTCCATCCCAGGACCCTTAGATTATGACCTGAGCTGAAGGCAGAGGCTTTAACCCACTGAGCCACCCAAGCGCACCTAATTCTCCCATTTTCTGAGGGAACGTCCCTTCATTGGCTTGAGACCTGGACTGTGTGACATCAGTGCTAACACACAGGAGATTAATAAACTTCAAGTGATTTTTGTCTAGTAGAGATGCAAAATATTTCTGTTCAGCTAAGAAGATCACCCTAAAGGTTATTGTTCCTTGCCCTGTGGGACAATGAATCTCTATCTTGTAGAGAAGATAATGCCAAAAGCTACAGGGCTTTTTAAAAAAAGAATTAAAGATTTTATTTATTTATTTGAGAGAGAGAATGAGAGAGAGCATGAGCACATGAGTCAGTGGCAGGGGCAGAAGGAGAGGGAGAAACAGACTCCCTGCTGACCAGGGAGCCCCATATGGGGCTCCGATCCAAGGACCCTGAGATCATGACCTGAGGCAAAGTCAGACACTTAACGAACTAAGCCACCCAGGTGCCCCAATTTTTAAGAATTTAAACAAGGTGCCAGGGCCTCACATCATTTTTATGGCAATGCCCTATCCCCTTTTTATGAGCTCTTTTTTAAAAAATTATTTATTCATTTGAGAGAGAGAAAGAACATGAGCAGGGGGAGAGGCTGAAGTAGAGAGAGGAGCTGAGCAGGGATCCCAATGCGGCGCTTGATCCCAGGACCCTGAGATCGTGACCTAAGCCAAAGACAGATGCTTAACTGAGTCACCCAGGTGCCCCCAAAGCTACAGTTTTATTTTCCTGTATTTCTGCATCCAGCTTGGAAACCTCATTTCATTATTCCTTTCCTACCTATATAAATCCCTGTTCCTCAAATGCTCTGCAAACTAGCTTTACTCTCTCATTAATAAATAAGTCTTTGACAAATACTCACCATATATTTGTATGAGAGTCACATTTTTATCTATCGGAAACTAAGGCTTTGACATCAGATACTCGACAGTTCTTATGATTCTAGGTACATCCTATGCAATTTTGTAGCTCTGGACCGTTGCATTTACCTTCCCCTGGAGACTTCTTCCTGCCTATTCACCTGGGAAAGTCCTATGTCTCCTCCCGTGCTCTGTCCTGAAATCCTGAAATCTTCATTGACGCGCCCCAGGCAGTGCTGACCACTCTCTCTTTGCACCTCCTCTGTACCTTCTAGACACCGGCCACATGTGGGGCAAGCTGTCACAGTGCCTGCATGGGTTTGATCCTGAGGCTTTCATCTTCTCAGGGAAGCAAAGCATTGTAGTTTCCTCCTTATATGCGGTACCTAGCTCAGTGTTAGGCATAAGGGAGACACTTCCTACATGTGTCAAGTTCCCTCTAGAAAATAAAAGGGAGGGATGCTCAAGTGGGTAGAGACCGAGGGGGAGACCGAGAACTAAGAGGCAGCGAAAGGAGAACAGAGCTGGAGATGAAGTGAGGACATAAAGTGCAGTGGGGCTCTGACAGTCCTGTCCAGAGCCAGGGACTTTTTCTTGATTTGGGTGGGCTTTTCCTCTCTGCATTTCTACCTATGTGCCAGGAAAGCATGCAAGTGAAGTCTTCGGTCCTCGTCTTACCTCTTTGCCACTGCAGTTTCTGAGCAACGCTAGGGCAGCACAATGGTACTGCTGATGATTTGGGCTCTGTTATATTAGCTTCTCCCAATGGAAGACAAATAAGGGCAGAGAAGCAGGGACCACTAAGCATGGGGGCCCAGGACCAGAATGACACCTGGCTTGGCCCAAGGGCATTTCCTTCTGACAAGGGAGAGGCGACCCTGAGGTGAAGGGCACAGGAGGATTCTTTGGGGCTGAATTCCCTCCCTTCTCATTAAATAAATTGCTGTTTTGATTGTTTCTGGAGACTCCCCACCCCCTCTCAAGGGGCAGGGAAGTGAATTACTGCCATGTCTACACCCTGAGAGCAGAGTTGGAGCCACATGTAGGATCTGTACAACTTCCACCAGCCCCGGTTCCCCCCGCCCCTGGACATACATGCACGTCTTCCAGCCCCACTCCTCAGTCCCTACTGGGATGTTTTCTCCCTAAAATATTCCTCTCCTCTTGAGTGTGGCCTCCAGGGTACACAGCCTCCCTTAAGGAACATCTCACTTCATCTCCAGTTTCTTTACAAATCTAAGGATTGAGAAACATCTTTAGTCAAGTCTTTTTTTAAAGATTTTATTTATTTATTCATGAGAGGCCAAGAGAGAGAAGCAGAGGCAGGGAAAGGAGTGCAGGCTCCCCCACAGAGCAGGGAGCCCAATGCAGGACTCATCCCAGGACTCTGGGATCACCGCCTGAGCTGAAGGCAGATGCTTAACCCACTGAGCTACCCAGGCGTCCTGGAATAATTTTTTTAAATGTTTTTCCAGCATGATCTCATTTATATAAAGGCCCAAAATGGACAAAGCAAATCTCTGGTGATGGATGTTGGAATAATGATGATCTTGGGGAGTAACGTATATTTCTGGGGTGCTTGAATTGTTCCAGAGCTCAATCTTGTTGGCAGTATGCAAGTATAACCACCACAGAGCATCATCAAGCTGTATAAACTTATGATTTTTTTATTCTATCTGCTATATTTTAATTAAGACATTCACTTGAAAGATTTCCAGGACACACCCTTAGTTCACACATGCCCTCTTAAGTTACAGAACCATTATTCCTAGACAGATTTCAAGGATAATTTTGATTTCATCCCTTAATAATAACAAGATGCTGTTGATAGCAACTACTTTTTTAATGGGACAACACGTGTATGTAATTAACAGTAAAAATGAACTATTTTCACTTTTATGCCCTGGGTGGCTCAGACAGTTAAGAGTCCAACTGTTGATTTCAGCTCAGGTCGTGATCTCAGGGTCCTGAGATCAAGCCCCACGTCCTGACTCCTCACTCAGTGGGGAGTCTGCTTGAGATTCTCTCTCTTTGCTCTTCCTCCTGCTCTCTCTCTCTGAAATAAATAAATGTATATTTTTAATTTTTTAAAAGAATTTATTTATTTCTTTTGATGGCTGCATAGTATTCCATTGTGTATATATACCACATCTTCTTGATCCATTCATCTGTTGATGGACATCTAGGTTCTTTCCATAGTTTGGCTATTGTGGACATTGCTGCTATAAACATTCGGGTGCATGTGCCCCTTTGGATCACTACATTTGATTCACAGACCTGTACCCCTGGGGATAAAAATATATGTTTATAAAAAATAAAATATTAAAAAAAAGAATTTATTTATTTATTTGAGAGAGAGAGAGCACAAGTAGGCAGAGGTGCAGGCAGAGAGAGGGGGAAGCAGGCTCCCTGCTGAGCAGAGAGCCCGATGTGGGGCTGATCCCAGGACCCTGAGATCATGACCTGGGCCTAAGGCAGAGGCTCAACCCACTGAGCCACCCAGGCAACCCATAAATAAATATTTTATTTAAAATGAATATGCATCAATTTTAGAAGTCAGACAACTTCTTATATATATATATATATATATATATATATATATATAATATATCATTATATATTATATATATGTGTGTGTATGTATATATATTATATGGTATATCATATATATGCACTACAAATTCCCCACAACTTCACCAAATCACTCTTTCTATTATTTTCCATATTATTTTGCACACACTATATTATATATAGTATATATAATAAATATAATATATATTAATAATTATATATAAATAAAAATATATTAAAAGTTACCATTTTAACCACTTTTAGTACACAGCTCAGTGGCATTAGGTACATTCACATTGTTGTGCAACCATCCCCTCCATCCATCTCCAGAACTTTCTCATCTTTCCAAGCTGAGACTCTGTACCCATGAGACAATGACCACCCCCACTCCCTGCCCAACCCCTGGATCCTGCCATGTCCTCTCTGTCTCTCTGAATTTGACTACCCTAGGAACTTCCCGTAAGTAGAGTGATACAGTTTCTCTCATTTCAGGAGTGCCCTATTTCACTTAGAACAATGTCTCCAATGTTCATCCATGTCATAGTGTATGTCAGAACCTCTTCCTTTTTTAGGGTGAATAATATTCCCTGTATGTTTACACCACATTTTGTTCATCTGTGAGTCTCACAGTGGATACTTTAGTTGCTTCCAGCTTTTGTCTATGTGAATAAACTTCTGTGAACATGGGTGTATAACCAACAGATCTTTTAAAGCCTTTTTTTTTCCAGATTTGTTCTTATAACTTTGGTCAGCTGCAGGTATTGTCAGAAAATAAAGAGAAAGATTTTTTAGATGGATGATAAAACATATTTTTTCAGTTATCAAAATTTTGTTAGGAAAATATCAGGAAAAGTCTAAAAAGGATATTTTTAACATAGAAGTTTCAACTGAATAATTGTCCACAGTCTAAATAAAGACCTCAATGTGAGACAGGAATCCATCAGAATCTTAGAGGAGAACATAGGCAGTAATCTCTTCGATATCAGCCACAGCAACTTCTTTCAAGATATGTCTCCAAAGGCAAAGGAAACAAAAGTGAAGATGAACTTTTGGGACTTCATCAAAATCAAAAGCTTCTGCACAGCAAAGGAAACAGTCAAAAAAACAAAGAGGCAACCCACGGAATGGGAGAAGATATTTGCAAATGACAGTACAGACAAAAGGTTGATATCCAGGATCTATAATGAACTCCTTTAACTCAACACCCACAAAACAGACAAGCATATCAAAAAAATGGTCAGAAGATATGGACAGACACTTCTCCAATCAAGACATACAAATGGCTATCAGACACATGAGTAAATGTTCATCATCACTAGCCATCAGGGAGATTCAAATTAAAACTACATTGAGATATCACCTTACACCAGTTAGAATGGCCAAAATTAGCAAGACAGGAAACAACATGTGTTGGAGGGGATGTGGAGAAAGGGGAACCCTCTTCCACTGTTGGTGGGAATGCAAGTTGGTGCAGGCTCTTTGGAGAACGGTGTGGAGATTTCTCAAGAAATTACAAATAGAACTTCCCTATGACCCTGCCATTGCACTCCTGGGTATTTACCCCAAAGATACAGATGTTGTGAAAAGAAGGGCCGTCTGTACCCCAATGTTTATAGCAGCAATGGCCACGGTCACCAAACTGTGGAAAGAACCAAGATGCCCTTCCATGGACAAATGGATAAGGAAGATGTCGTCCATATACACTCTGGAGTATTATGCCTCCATCAGAAAGGATGAATACCCAACTTTTGTAGCAACATGGACGGGACTGGAAGAGATTATGCTGAGTGAAATAAGTCAAGCAGAGAGAGTCAATTATCATATGGTTTCACTTATTGGTGGAGCATAACGAAAAGCATGGAGGACATGGGGAGTTAGAGAGAAGGGGGTTGGGGTAAATTGGAAGGGGAGGTGAATCATGAGAGACTATGGACTCTGAAAAACAATCTGAGGGGTTTGAAGTGGTGGGGGGATGGGAGGTTGGGGTACCAGGTGGTGGGTATTATAGAGGGCACAGATTGCATGGAGCACTGGGTGTGGTGGAAAAATAATGATACTGTTATGCTGAAAATAAATTTAAAAAAAAAAGAAAAGAAAATTATATAAAACAAAAAAAAAGAATATCAGGCGACAGTTGATTCAAATTTTGAAAATATGCACATAATTTTCTTTAACTGAGTCTTGTGGTATGAGAGACCCTGTCCAATTAATGTTTTGATACATTTTTGTCTCAAAGAATTTCTAAATTTATTAAGTAATGTGTTCTGTTCATAGTCTAAAAATATGAATTCATGTCATAGGTTTTTTGAATCTTGCTATTATGAAGTTTTTGCTCTCTAAGACTATTTACTAAAAGGGATGAAGAAATTTCCCAGATATTATTTGAAGTCTTGTAGTTATGGTTCCAATGGCTGTTGGGTTATACCACTGAGATTACAAATGCTTGTTAAGTTTTATATATATACACATATGGTAGAAAGCTATTTATACTTGTTGACAGGAAATTTCATCTACTCACTAAAGTTGTGTTAATAATACATTTGACTTTGATTTCATCATTGCAGTTTTAATTTACTCAACTAATTAAAAATGATACATTTCACTTATAATTAAGAATAAATAATTTTTAAAATAAACAATTTATTCATTTTTAAATTTTTTTTAAGTAGGTTTCATACCAAACTCATGGCTTGAACTCATGAACCTGAGATCAAGACCTGAGCTGAGAACAGAGTCAATGCTTAACAAACTGAACCACTCAAGTACCCTTTATTAATTCATTTAAAAATATATGGCAGAACTTGTTTTTATGGTAAATCATGGAATATCAGCTGAATTTTTTACAAATCAACTGGAGTGCTTCCTTTGTCATTTATTTTCTCATGTCCAAAATGAACAAAAAAAAATACACGGTATTACCCTCCCTCTATTGAGAACATTCTTGACAGATGTAGAGGTCACTTTTCTGCACTCAAGAGGTCAATTTTCTCACTGCTGAGCCACCTTCCAGTCCCTGAATAAGCAGACTCCTCCCCACCCCTTCACCAAATCACTCTATCTATTATTTTCCATGTTAATAAATCCAAAGGACATTGTTCAGCCTTTACTACTTGACCTAGTGTCATCATTTTACACGGTTGATCCTCCCTCTCTTGAAGCAGGACTGTTTATCTACACACCGTGTTTGATACTATATTGCCTATATATTGCCTATATATATTGCCTATACAGTCACAGTATGGTCTCACGAGATTCACTGAGTCAGGTGCATCTTTCTTTCTTCTGTGTTACTTTGAGACGGGCCCTAAGTACTGTGGCTATGGGGAGATGGGTCTTTGCAGCAAGGACACATTCCTGAGGGGGAACCTCTTTTCCTCAAAGGCAAATCCATAGTGATGAAAGCTCTTCCAAGAAGGAATAAGCCCACGGGGGCTGAGAGATCCATCTGGCTCCAAAGATGCCTTCCTGGAAAACAGAATTAGCACACATGGGTCTGTTCTGCCACTTTCTCATTACCCCAAAGGTGTTGAATGACTTGAAGAATAGCCCATCAGAGGAACAATTTGCTTAATGAAGAGCAACGAGAAATCATCCCCCCAGGGACTCGAGAAAGTGTAAACACTTCCCTAGCATCCTCACCCATAGTTCAGTGACACCTGACCAGGAGGAGACCACCCGGGTGCCTCTCACGGATATGACTTGGTGACAGGTTCTGTCTCCCTGCTATACTCTGGTATAGAATCTGTCATCCACATCTAATAGAGGAGAAAGAGGTTGGACCAATATTTCTTTATGCAGTGCCAGCCAGTTGAGTCACACTGTCCTATTGAGTACTGGGTGTGAAAAGGAGGATTAAAAATCGGTTGGGGGAAGGAGGTAATAGGATAGATAATGACTCATGGCTGTTTTTTTTTTTTTAACCTCTGGAACTTATTTCCCTTGTTATTTTTGTCTTTTTGGATTCTGCTGCTACTATTTTCTGTTGCCGGCAGCTCTAATGGGCTCTCATTCTGGAAACTAGCGACTTCTCAGTGTCACTGGCATGGGCACTCCCTCAAGTGGACTCCTTTAAAGAGTTTCAAACCCACCTGATCATGGCTTCCTTGTGCTTCTCTAGTGTAGTAGCTCTCAAAATGGGGTTCCTGGAGTAGCCGCAGCAGCATCTCCTGGGAGCTTGATAGAAATTCATCTTCTGGGGCACCTGGGTGGCTCAGTGGGTTGAGCCTCTGCCTTCAGGCTCAGGTCATGATCTTTGGATCCTGGCATCGAGCCCCACATCTGGCTCTCTGCTCAGCGGGGAGCCTGCTTCCTCTCCACTCCCCCCCCCCACCTGCCTCTCTACCTACTTGTGCTCTCTCTCTCTCTCTCTCTCTGTCAAATAAATAAATAAAATCTTAAAAAAAAAAAAGGAAATGTTTTTTCCCAGTCCCTGCCCAAGACCTGCTGAAAGAAGCTCTGGGCAGGAGACCCAGAAATCTGTTTTAGCAAATCCTCTAGGTGATTCAAGTTCGTGCAATAATTGAAGAATCTCTGTCCAGAAGGATATCTGCGTCTCCACCCCACCACCACGACTTGGTTTCTGCCAGGTTGTATACACTCTGTGATTCATGAAATACATACTGAATGCTCCCCCCCTGCCGGGTGTTATCTATGTTGTCACTGCAATTGTGAACAGGCCTTTCTCTTGTCTTTCCTAACGGTTTTTTACAGATCCATAAGAGGTTAATGACACTGATTCATCCTCATTGTGTTTAAGTTGACTTTCTTCAGTGTTGCAGCAGCTGACAGCGGCCAGATTTGCTTCTGATTTCCTAATATATTGAATTCACTTTTCTGTCTTAGGGCATTTCTTTTGAATAATTGGAGACAATGTTAAATAATTACAACAACAGGCATCATTTCCCCTTTCAGCTTTTTGTTTCCTTGGTCTGTTTCTTAGGGTTTAATAACGGACCTTGGATTAACCCTTGCTTTAGCATAGCTATTCTTGATCACCTTTTGGCAGTATTCTTGATTCCCTGTGACTAAAATTTTACCCTGTTCCCTTCCCATCAGTAACTGTTAGATTTAATTAAATGTATTTTTATTTCTTTTGAAGCTATACTATTTTCTGCATCAATTGATTCATGCTCCATGAATCTTTTTCTTTTTCAGTTTGTTGCTTCCACAGTCAATATGAGATCAACCTTTAGCTTTCTAGTTTGTAATATATGTGATCATTTTTGGTTTCAGCCTTTATTCCACTTTCCATGATGTTTGAGTACAAAGCACGGGGAGAATGTGAGGAAAAGTAAATTTTGTAACATGTGATCTGAATTTGTGTGGTTTATGATTCATGGTGAGAGGGACAGATATTAAAGCATTCCATAAGTAAATGTGAATATATATAGTTATGATTTGTGCAGCGAAGAAAAATTCAGGAGACTATAAAGGCATGGATTAGGGAACTACACATGGTGGGCAAAGAGGGAGGGCTCAGAGAAGGCTCCTCTGAGGAAGTGATGTTTCCTCTGAGAAATAAGGATAGGGATGATCACAGGAAAGACAAAGGCATGCAAGAACCCTGGCAGGTAGGGCAGTACTCCACAGGCATGGTTAGGGGAAGAATCACAGCATTTTTAGAATTCCTAAGAAGGCAGAAGTGTTGGTGCTTCAGAAGAGAAGGGCTGGTGTAACCCTTAATAAGACTGGGAAGCTGGGAGAAACCAGCATTGACAGGCAAGCATGGAAAGGCTGCTAAAAGATGGAAAAATCTCAGACCAATCTCCCTTGCGGACACGGAGGCAGACAACCTCAAGTGAAAGCTCTTTCCAAGAGATTTGTGTTACTTCTGCCTGAGACCTAGAATGTCTTTCATCTAGGACCACGTTAGACTACTTCCCCTGGCTGAGGTTTCTAGGGAAGTGGGAATGTGGGCTCTAAACTGTGAATGGTCACCTCACCTGCAGTGTTCTTAGAAGTTTGACTCTTTCCTGACAAGATCTTATGGATGGGTTTTTATGTTGTCGGTTTGTTGTTTTGTTTGTTTCTTTGTTTGTTTTTGGTTTTTTTTTGGACTGTGCATTGTGTGAAACTGCTACTTTTTTTTTTACATTGTGAATAATTCTTTTAATGTGTTGTTGAATTCCATTTGCTAGCCTTTTTAAATTGAGATTTTTTTTACATCTATGTTCATCAGTGACATTGGTCTGTAATTCTCCTTTTTTAAATTTTTTTATTTTTTATAAACATATATTTTTATCCCCAGGGATACAGGTCTGTGAATCGCCAGGTTTACACACTTCACAGCACTCACCAAAGCACATACCCTCCCCAATGTCCATAATCCCACCCCCTTCTCCCAAACCCCCTCCCCCCAGCAACCCTCAGTTTGTTTTGTGAGATTAAGAGTCACTTATGGTTCGTCTCCCTCCCAATCCCATCTTGTTTCATTTATTCTTCTCCTACCCACTTAAGCCCTCATATTGCATCACCACTTCCTCATATCAGGGAGATCATATGATAGTTGTCTTTCTCTGCTTGATATGTTCACTAAGCATGATACGCTCTAGTTCCATCCACGTTGTCGCAAATGGCAAGATTTCATTTCTTTTGATGGCTGCATAGTATTCCATTGTGTATATATACCACATCTTCTTGATCCATGCATCTGTTGATGGACATCTAGGTTCTTTCCATAGTTTGGCTATTGTGGACATTGCTGCTATAAACATTTGGGTGCACTACATTTGTATCTTTAGGGTAAATATCCAGTAGTGCAATTGCTGGGTCATAGGGCAGTTCTATTTTCAACATTTTGAGGAACCCCCATGCTGTTTTCCAGAGTGGTTGCACCAGATTGCATTCCCACCAACAGTGTAAGAGGGTTCCCCTTTCTCCACATCCTCACCAGCATCTGTCATTTCCTGACTTGTTTATTTTAGCCATTCTGACTGGTGTGAGGTGATATCTCATTGTGGTTTTGATTTGTATTTCCCTGATGCCAAGTGATATGGAGCACTTTTTCATGTGTCGTTGGCCATCTGGATGTCTTCTTTGCAGAAATGTCTGTTCATGTCCTCTGCCCATTTCTTGATTGGATTATTTGTTCTTTGGGTGTTGAGTTTGCTAAGTTCTTTATAGATTCTGGACACTAGTCCTTTATCTGATATGTCATTTGCAAATATCTTCTCCCATTCTGTCAGTTGTCTTTTGATTTTGTTAACTGTTTCCTTTGCTGTGCAAAAGCTTTTGATCTTGATGAAATCCCAATAGTTCATTTTGCCCTTGCTTCCCTTGCCTTTGGCGATGTTCCTAGGAAGATGTTGCTGCGGCTGAGGTCGAAGAGGTTGCTGCCTGTGTTCTCCTCAAGGATTTTGATGGATTCCTTTCTCACATTGAGGCCCTTCATCCATTTTGAGTCTATTTTTGTGTGTGGTGTAAGGAAATGGTCCAATTTCATTTTTCTGCATGTGGTTGTCCAATTTTCCCAACACCATTTATTGAAGAGGCTGTCTTTTTTCCAATGGACATTTTTTCCTGCTTTGTTGAAGATTAGTTGACCATAGAGGGTCTATTTCTGGGCTCTCTACTCTGTTCCATTGATCTATGTGTCTGTTTTTGTGCCAGTACCATGCTGTCTTGATGATGACAGCTTTGTAATAGATCTTGAAGTCCGGAATTGTGATGTGATGCCACCAACTTTGGCTTTCTTTTTCAATATCCCTTTGGTTATTCAAGGTCTTTTCTGGTTCCATATAAATTTTAGAATTATTTGTTCCATTTCTTTGAAAAAGATGGATGGTACTTTGATAGGAATTGCATTAAATGTTTAGATTGCTTTAGGTAGCATAGATATTTTCACAATATTTATTCTTCCAATCTAGGAGCATGGAACATTTCTCCATTTCTTTGTTTTCCTAAATTTCTTTCATGAGTACTTTATAGTTTTTTGAGTACAGATTCTTAGCCTCTTTGGTTAGGCTTATTCCTAGGTATCTCAGTTTGGGATGCAATTGTAAATGGGATTGACTCCTTAATTTCTCTTTCTTCTGTCTTGTTGTTGGTGTAGAGAAATGCAACTGATTTCTGTGCATCGATTTTATATCCTGACACTTTACTGAATTCCTGTACAAGTTCTAGCAGTTTTGAGTGGAGACTTTTGGGTTTTCCACATATAGTATCATATCGTCTGCGAAGAGTGATAATTTGACTTCTTCTTTGCCGATTTGGATGCCTTTAATTTCCTTTTGTTGTCTGATTTCTGAGGCTAGGACTTCTAGTACAATGTTGAATAGCAGTGGTGATAATGGACATCCCTGCCATGTTACTGACCTTAGTGGAAAAGCTTTCAGTTTTTCTCCATTGAGAATGATATTTGCGGTGGGTTTTTGATAGATGGCTTTGATAATATTGAGGTATGTGCCCTCTATCCCTACACTTTGAAGAGTTTTGATCAGGAAAGGATGCTGTACTTTGTCAAATGCTTTTTCTCAGCATCTATTGAGAGTATCATATGGTTCTTGTTCTTTCTTTTATTGATGTGTTGTATCACAATGACTGATTTGCAGATGTTGAACCAACCTGGCAGCCCTGAATAAATCCCACTTGGCCGTGGTGAATAATCCTTTTAATGTACTGTTGAATACTATTGGCTAGTATTTTGGTGAGAATTTTTGCATCTGTGTTCATTAAGGATATTGGTCTATAGCTCTCTCTTTTGATGGGATCCTTGTCTGGTTTTGGGATCAAGGTCATGTTGGCCTCATAAAATGAGTTTGAAAGTTTTCCTTCCATTTCTATTTTTTGGAACAGTTTCAGGAGAATAGGAATTAGTTCTTCTTTAAATGTTTGGTAGAATTCCCCCAGGAAGCCGTCTGGCCCTGGGATTTTGTTTGTTTGGAGATTTTTAATGACAGTTTCAATCTCCTTTCTGGTTATGGGTCTGTTCAGGCTTTCTATTTCTTCCTGGTTCAGTTGTGGTAGTTTATATGTTTCTAGGAATGCATCCATTTCTTCCAGATTGTCAAATTTGTTGGCGTAGAGTTGCTCATAGTATGTTCTTATAATAGTTTGTATTTCTTTGGTGTTAGTTGTGATCTCTCCTCTTTCATTCATGATTTTATTTATTTGGGTCCTTTCTCTTTTCTTTTTGATAAGTCGGGCCAGGGTTTATCAATTTTATTAATTCTTTCAGAGAACCAGCTCCTAGTTTCATTGATTTGTTCTATTGTTTTTTTGGTTTCTATTTCATTGATTTCTGCTCTGATCTTTATGATTTCTCTTCTCCTGCTGGGCTTAGGGTTTCTTTCTTGTTCTTTCTCCAGCTCCTTTAGGTGTAGGGTTAGGTTGTGTACCTGAGACCTTTCTTGTTTCTTGAGAAAGGCTTGTACCACTATATATTTTCCTCTCAGGACTGCCTTTGTTGTGTCCCACAGATTTTGAACCATTGTATTTTCATTATCATTTGTTTCCATGAATTTTTTCAATTCTTCTTTAATTTCCCGGTTGACCCATTCATTCTATCGAAGAATGCTGTTTAGTCTCCATGTATTTGGGTTCTTTCCAAACTTCCTCTTGTGGTTGAGTTCTAGCTTCAGAGCACTGTGGTCTGAAAACATGCAGGGAATGATCCCAATCTTTTGATACCGGTTGAGTCCTGATTTAAGACCGAGGATGTGATCTATTCTGGAGAATGTTCCATGTGCACTAGAGAAGAATGTGTATTCTGATGCTTTGGGATGAAATGTTCTTAAAATATCTGTGATGTCCATCTGGTCCAGTGTGTCATTTAAGGCCTTTATTTCCCTGTTGATCTTTTGCTTGGATGATCTGTCCATTTCAATGAGGGGAGTGTTAAAGTCCCCTACTATTATTGTATTATTGTTGATGTGTTTCTTTGGTTTTGTTATTAATTGGTTTATATAGTTGGCTGCTCCCACATTGGGGGCATAGATATTTAAAATCTTCTTGTTGGACAGGCCCTTTGAGTATGGTATAGTGTCCTTCCTCATCTCTTATTATAGTCTTTGGCTTAAAATCTAATTGATCTGATATAAGGATTGCCACCCCAGCTTTCTTCTGATGGTCACTAGCACGGTAAATTCTTTTCCACCCCTTCACTTTAAATCTGGAGGTCTCTTCGGGTTTAAAATGAGTTTCTTGGAGGCAACATATAGATGGGTTTTGTTTATTTATCCATTCTGATACCCTATGCCTTTTGATTGGGGCATTTAGCCCATTAACATTCGGGATAACTATTGAGAGATATGAATTTAGTGCCATTGTATTGCCTGTAAGGTGACTGTTACTGTATATTGTCTCTGTTCCTTTCTGATCTACCACTTGTAGGCTCTCTCTTTGCTTAGAGGACCCCTTTCAATATTTCCTGTAGAGCTGGTTTGGTGTTTGCCAATTCTTTCAGTTTTTGTTTGTCCTGGAAGCTTTTAATCTCTCCTTCTATTTTCAATGATAGCCTAGCTGGATATAGTATTCTTGGCTGCATGTTTTTCTCGTTTAGTGCTCTGAAAATATCATGCCAGCTCTTTCTGGCCTGCCAGGTCTCTGTGGATAAGTCAGCTGCCAATCTAATATTTTTACCATTGTATGTTACAGACTTCTTTTCCCGGGATGCTTTCAGGATTTTCTCTTTGTCACTGAGACTTGTAAATTCTACTATTAGGTGATGGGGTGTGGGCCTATTCTTTTGATTTTGAGGGGCGTTCTCTGAACCTCCTGAATTTTGATGCTCATTCCCTTTGCCATATTGGGGAAATTCTCCCCAATAATTCTCTCCAGTATACCTTCTGCTCCCCTCTCTCCTTCTTCTTCTTCTGGAATCCCAATTATTCTAATGTTGTTTCATCTTATGGTGTCACTTATCTCTTGAATTCTCCCCTCGTGGTCCAGTAGCTGTTTGTCCCTCTTTTGCTCAGCTTCTTTATTCTCTGTCATTTGGTCATCTATATCACTAATTCTTTCTTCTGATTCATTTATCCTAGCAGTGAGAGCCTCCATTTTTGATTGCACCTCATTAATAGCTTTTTTTATTTCAACTTGGTTAGATTTTAGTTCTTTTATTTCTCCAGAAAGGGCTTTTATATCTCCTGAGAGGGTTTCTCTAATATCTTCCATGCCTTTTTCGAGCCCGGCTAGAACCTTGAGAATTGTCATTCTAAACTCTAGATCTGACATATTACCAATGTCTGTATTGATTAGGCCCCTAGCCTTCGGTACTGCTTCTTGTTCTTTTTTTTGTGGTGAATTTTTCTGCCTTGTCATTTTGTCCAGATAAGAGTATATGAAGGAGCAAGTAAAATACTAAAAGGGTAGTATGCTTTAACCAAATCAGAAGAGATCCCAAATTGTGAGGGGGGAGAAAGGGGATAAAAAGAGGTTCAAAAATAAAGAAAAAAAATTATAAAAAGAAAACGAATAAAGGAAAGTATAAAAAAGAAAAAATATATATTAGATAAACTAGTTTAAAAACGTTAAAAAAGAAAAGGGTAAAAATTTAAAAAAATTTTAGCAAAAGAAGAGAAAAAAATGAAAAAAAAATTAAATTAACTGTAAGAGTAAAAAATCACAGGGCTAAAGCCATGAGTTCCGTGCTTTGCTTTCTCCTCGTCTGGAATTCTGCTGCTCTCCTTGTTATTGAAACCACACTCCTTCATAGGTGAACTTGGTCTCGGCTGGATTTCTTGTTGATCTTCTGGGGGAGGGGCCTGGTGTAGTGATTCTCAAGTGTCTTTGCCCCAGGCAGAATTGCACCGCTCTTACCAGGGGCCGGGCTGAGTAATCCCCTCGGGTTTGCTTTCAGGAGCTTTTGTTCTCTGAGCACTTTCCATAGAGTTCCGGAGGACAGGAATACAAATGGCAGCCTCCTGGTCTCGGCTCAGAGGAGCCAAGAGCCCGGGGCCACGCTCCTCAGTGTGCCCTCAGAGAACAGCACCCAGTAACTCTAGTCTGCCTGACCTCCGGCCACGCTCTGAGCTCACCGAGCCTGCAATTGGTTCAAGGTAACCCCGAGCTGCGAGCTTACTGTCGGCTCTGTCTCTGTAGCTGCCTTCCCTGTTCCAATACCCACAAGCTCTGCGACACTCAGACACTCCCCGATCCTTCTGTGACCCTGCGGGACCTGAGGCCACGCTGACCCCACGTGGGCTTCACCCCGGTTTAGCCTCTGGAGCAATGTCCCTCAGCGGAATAGACTTTTTTTTTTTAAGATTTTATTTATTTATCAGAGAGAGAGAAGGGGAGAGAGCGAGCACAGGCAGACAGAATGGCAGGCAGAGGCAGAAGAAGAAGCAGGCTCCCCGCCGAGCAAGGAGCCGGATGTGGGACTCGATCCCAGGACGCCGGGCTCATGACCCAAGCCGAAGGCTGCTGCTCAACCAACTGAGCCACCCAGGCGTCCCAGCGGAATAGACTTTTAAAAGTCCTGATTTTGCGCTCTGTTGCCCCACCGCTTGCTGGGAGCCAGCCCCTCCCCCCGGGGTCTATCTTCCTGTCACTTTGGATTAACTTCTCTGCCAGTCCTACCTTTCAGAAAGTGGTTGTTTTTCTGTTTCTAGAATTGCTGTTCTTCTTCTCTTTGATATGCCGATGGATTTGCAGGTGTTTGAAATCTTTAGATAAGCTATCTAGCTGATCTCCTGCTAGTTGAAGTCGTCTCAGCTTACTACTTCTCCGCCATCTTGCCTCCTCCCCCGAAACTGCTACTTTTTAACTTTTAATTTTGACCTCATTTCAGATTGACAGAAAAGTTGGAAGAACAACATAAATAGCTCCTATGTATATCCTTGACCAGATCCCCCAAATGTTAAATTTTACCACCTTTACTTTTTCTTCAACCATTTTTCTCTCTTCCTCTTCTTCATATGTGTTTTCAGAACCATTTGTAAGTAAGTCACACTGCAGATATGGTACCTCTTTACCTCTAACTCTTTGGTATTCCCTAAAAACAAGGACATTTTCCTCACACAACCACAATACAATGATCAAAATCAAGATAGTAACTTTGATATAATACTACTACAAATTTACAGAACTCATTCCTATTTTGAAAATTATCCTGAGGCAAACGAAGGTCCAGGATCATGCATTTCTTGATTGACACATCTCTTAAGCTTCCTTTAATCTGGAACAGTTCTAGACTATCTTTGTATCTGATGACATTGGCATTTTTGAAGGGCACAGGTCAGAACTTGTGTAGAATGTCCCTCAATTTGGGTTTGTCCAATGCTACCTAGACTTTAGTTTGAAGTCCTGCTTCCTTGGCAGGAATCTCAGGGAAATAGCATTGGGTCCTTTCTGGTGCCTCCTATTAGGAGGTACATAATGTTTATGTGCCATTTTGAAGCTCCATAAACATGTGACATGATTACTATAAAATGGATGCTTAAGAGAGGTGGTTAGGATAAAAACAGAGAGGGAGGCAAACCATAAGGGACTATTAACTCTAGGAAACAAACTGAGGGTTGCTGGAGGGGAGGTCAGGAGGAGGAGATGGGGTAATTAGGTGATGGGCATTGAGGAGGGCACTCCTCAATTGACAGATGCTGGCGAGGATGTGGAGAAAGGGGAACCCTCCTACACTGTTGGTGGGAATGCAAGCTGGTGCAGCCACTCTGGAAAACAGCATGGAGGTTCCTCAGAATGTTGAAAATAGAACTGCCCTATGACCCAGCAATTGCACTATTGGGTATTTACCCTAAAGATACAAATGTAGTGATCCAAAGGGGCACATGCACCCGAATGTTTATAGCAGCAATGTCCACAATGGCCAAACTATGGAAAGAACCTAGATGTCCATCAACAGATGAATGGATCAAGAAGATGTGGTATATATACACAATGGAATACTATGCAGCCATCAAAAGAAATGAAATCTTGCCATTTGCGACAACATGGATGGAACTAGAGCGTATCATACTTAGCGAAATAAGTCAAACGGAGAAAGACAACTATCATATGATCTCCCTGATATGAGGAAGTGGTGATGCAACATGAAGGCTTAAGTGGTTAGGAGAAGAATAAATGAAACAAGATGGGATTGGGAGGGAGACAAACCATAAGTGACTCTTAATCTCACAAAACAAACTGAGGGTTGCTGGGGGGAGGGGGTTTGGGAGAAGGGGGTGGGATTATGGACATTGGGGAGGGTATGTGCTTTGGTGAGTGCTGTGAAGTGTGTAAACCTGGTGATTCACAGACCTGTACCCCTGGGGATAAAAATATATGTTTATAAAAAATAAAAAATTTTAAAAAAAAAGATAACAACAACAACAAAAATAAATAAATAAATAAATAAAAAGTAAGTAAGTAAATAACAAAAGGAACATTTAATTAATTAAAGTAATGCTAATTATTCAATTAGCATTGCTTTGCCTGTTTCCTGGCAGAATCAACAACTAAATGGGAGCAGAAAACCAAACAGTTTTTATTTTCCCAAGAATTTTCTTCTTGGGATTCTCTTCTTCAGACTATTCTTGTCCATATCCCTGGTCACAATCCTTGAAAACCTACTTGTCATTCTTGCCATCAGCTCTGGCTATGACCTCCACTCACCCATGAACTTCATCCTCTTTCACCTGTCTTTCTGATATTTGTTTCAATTCCACCATGGTTCCAGAAATGCTGGTGAACATCCATACAGAGAACAAAGCTGTTATGTTTGCAAGCTGTAACACTCAGATGTATCTTTTCATAGTGTTTGTGTATTTGGACATCTTCCTCCAGACCACCATGACCTATTGATGAAGTCCCAGAACCTAAGTCAGGTTCAGTGGGGTGAGGAGGTTCGGAGCCGACGACTAAAGAAAGAATTCTTAAGACGTCATTGGTGCAAAATGGTGGTTTATTAAAGCACGGGAACAGGAAGAGCTGCTGCCCCGGGTTGTGAGGGTAGGCATGTTATATACCCCGCGGTTGGGGGGAGGTGGTGAAGGGATGGGAGGTTTCAACAGAGTTTTCACATGTTAGGGAGGGCCTACAAGGTGCCGGGGGAAGTCCTTGCCCTTATGGCTTGATCAATGTCGTCTTTAGGTCAGGCATTAACATCAAGATAATTGGGAGATTCTTGGTGGGGTATTATGATCCTGCTGTCATTTACATTCCCTTCTACCTCAGTCTCCTCCAGTTTATGGTGGGAGGGAGACATTAGGGTTTCAGGAACCGAAAGTTATTTGCCTCTGGAAATTTGTGCTATTGATAAGGTAACCTCCCTGTTTAGGTCTCTAGGACATCTGTAGAGCAAGGGAGATTCCTGTTCTGCAGGATTGCAATCCCTGCAAGTTAACTATTTATCTTTTTATGGCAGTCAGGGGTGCCTGAGGAATGCTACACATATGGAGGGGAGCGGGTGAAGAGGGGGTGCAAGGCGCCAGCTTTTACTTTGTCTTCAGCCAGCCTCCTGCTCCCTCATCATTCCCCCCTGAACAATTTTGACCCTTAAATCTTTAAGGTGGTTGAAGGTGGAAGGTCTCATCTTCTGTAACTTCTTCCTGCTGAATAGGGATGTAGAGCTGTCACTACCTACTCGGGTCAATATTGATCAGGGCAGGAACGTATAAGGGAGTTACGAAAGGTGGAGGCAGCTGCAGCCGGCGCTGACAGTGAAGAGGCGTCTTCGCGTGACAAGGATCGTCTGTCATGGTGAAGTCATTGTAGCAATGGAGTCTCGGCACCAAGTAGAGAAACATGGAACAAAGCAACATATTAAGGTTAATAAGGCAATAAGAATGAGAAGCCGGAAAAGGAGATTTGGCCATAGCCCTTCCTCCAAACTAGGAACTTAACCAATCACTAAGAGAGAGAGAAGAATCTTGTAAGGCCTTAATCTGGGTATTCATATCCTTTATTAATCCTGTGACATTTTTGTGATAGTCTGGGATATACACGCAACATTCTGTCTTGATAATTGCACATGTGCCACCCTGGGCTGCTGTCAGGACATCTAAGGCCATCCTATTTTATAGGACTGCCTTGCGTAATTGTGAGACTTCGGTATTAAGTAGGGAGATGCTATTTAGTGAATCACTAAGTGCCTTTGTAGTGTATTTATTAAGGGCTTCTACATGCCACATGACATCCTCTAGTCCCACAGATGGAACAAAAATGGATGCTAAGTGATCATACCATTTAAAAACAGATCATTTTCCATCTTTTTACCCAATCAGTAGCAAAACATTCAGTAGCCTGGAGTACTATTATTTGGGAACACATTTCTAATGATAGCTATCCTCGATGTCATATGTTATTTGCCCAAGTACCATTCGTGTGATTCTTTTGTTCCCAGCATAAAACTGCCTTTTGACTGAGCCTTCCAATCAGTGTGGGTATGAACCACGAATATGTATCCCAGATTTGATATACACCATCTTCAGTATAGCGATAAGGAGGGTTTTGTAACTTAGGCCCATATTTGATTGGGGAGTTATGGCTTGATACCAATCCCCTTTCCTTCCAAATAGCTCTATGGGCATGTAGTACCAGGAAAGCATATTTGGAGTCAGTATAAATGTTAATTCTTAGGCTTTGGCGATTGCAAAGTGCTAGTGAGAACTATGACACACCTAGCTTTTCTTATTCTTTCTATGAAAACTACTGTCATCAGAAAACCAACTGTCATTCGTATTTTTAACAGGGGCATCTTAAATCTGGCCATATAGAGTAAGCAAGATCAATAACCTCTGAACATTTTTGCTCTATAGAGAAAGAAGTACAGTGGTCAAGTTCAGGCATACAGGTAACTAGGTTTAAAATTTGACAAGTTTTAAGTATTATTTCTGGCATATCTGTTAGTGTAGCCCAGTACTTAATAAGTCGGCCTCCATCATCCATTGGTGGCCTTTGGCTTCTAAGACAAATCTGTACCTGATGTGAAGTCATTACAGTCAGGGACTGTCCCATAGTGAACTTTAAGGCTCTTTTTATGAGGAGGGCTGATCTATGCTTAGCTAAAGCATCTGTTTGCAATTGCAACTCAACAGAGGTGGCCTCTAGGATAAATATGACTAAGGGATGAAACCAAAAAGAAGACCTTTGAGTGGTCCAGGCTTAACAATATCCTGATTACAGAGGATCACTGGCAAGTGAGAAAACTTTTCAAGAGATAAGGGGAGTCCCCCATGCATCATTTGATCCTATCATAAAGAAAGTGGGGTCATCCATTATCTCCACAAGTCCATAGTTAATCCTATGGAGTGTGATAGGCTGGCTTTTAGGCAATTTCATTATACTAGCCACACATAAGGTGTTAGTTAAGTTATATAATTGTAGGGGAATCGATCCCATTTTCTAGTTGTTTAATCATGTGTGAGGGGGTTCTACTAATATCCCCACAAAATAAAAAGCAAGAAGATCATCTAAATGAGCTATTGTGTAACTTCTCTGAAGTTTACCTCAAATTGTTTAGCTTAGGTAAACAAACATTTAAAGACAATCAAATCTAGAATTTAATATCCATAAAGGCATGTTACTAAAACATAATTTTTCTCTCTAAAGTAACCCTCATTTCCAGTGATAGCCAAATCAGAACTAATTCACTTGTGAAACAAGTCCAGTTTTAACAAACTTGGCCCATTATTTACATAAGCTCAGCAAGAACAGTGAGTGTGATCAATAGATCTTTTAGAATCTGCTTTGCTGGAATTTTGTATAAGGAATCTCTAGGTTGAACTTTTAGTAGCTTCTCCAGGCCAGAAGCCAAGCCCTGTACTTGCCATCAGGCATGCCTGCAATACCTGTTGATTTGGGCGAGTTCCTCTTCTGAGTCTCCGCAACTACCAAAGAGTGACATTCTTTACTCACCTGGTGAGGCTGCTGGGAACTCTGTAAGCAAGGTATCAGGCCAACAGTCCCAAGAGGCTTTATGGCTCCAGGTTTCATAAAGTCAACCTTAGTTCCTTAAAGCTGTCTGGTCATATCTGAATCTATGCATGTCTTTCTCAAATATGACATCCCAGTCAAAGCCTTGGTAAAATAACCAGTTTCCAATGGTGTCCGGTTACAAGGAGAACAGATTCTTATTGAACTTATGCAAATGACTGATTGCCATGGACGAAAGAATACTTAACTGAGACCTTTTGGTTTCAGAGGGTTCAGATAGAGAGAAAAGGTGAATGCTTTGAGCACTTTTACAAATGAGCACTTTTACATCTCTATAAGTTACAGATAACTAGGAGGGAGTATCCCTAGTCTGTAAGAGCAAACATTAGAGAGAACCAGCAATGTTTAAAGTAAGACAAAACATTAAGAGACACAACACTATAATCTTTTAGTTCATTTAGTCCCATGTTACTAATTCTGGTGAATGCAGCTTTAGTCAGTTTTGGAAATTTTTACCCATTTCAGTTTTAGGATTTTCAAGTATATCAAATATCTGTATTTGTCCTGAAAGTCCTTTATAAGAATCTCCTTGAAGATAAAACTCATTAAGAATAAGAGAATTAAAACAATTATAAATGACAAAAACTCAGAGTGGGTATGGTTAGAGCTAAAGAGACACGGGAGTTTACAATTTAGCTGCAAAGAAATCAGGTTATTTCTGTGATACATAACATTTCCATAATTACAGTATCAAGTGATGATCTCTCAAAACGTTAAAACTTTATGAAGTGCATAGAATCTCTAGAATAGTTATAGTATTTTCCCAAATGTAATCCAAGGTTTATCATTGGTTCAGTAGTACTTCATGAGCAACTTCACATACCAAGGAAAAGCCTGAGTTAAAGAGATTTACAATTTAAATCTTGTCAACATTTGCTAAAATCTTAGAAAGTTTTGAAGCACATGCCTAAATATAATTAGGGTTGTTAAACACCTGATAAAACTCATCATAGAAACTGGTTTTTCTGGGCAGGCAAAGAGAAAACCATTTACATTTTCTTAACAGCAGATCAATTGATCTAAGAAAACATTGTCCTTTTAAACAGAGACAATTTCAGTCTTGTACCAATGTACCTTTAAAACCCATTCATTTCAATCTTAATCCATTCTTGACCATAGCTAAAATTCCTTTTCTGAAGATTTCCCTTCACAAACCTTCTACAACTCTCCTTTGCATTCAGGTTTTGTCCCAAGCCATTTCCTTCCAAACAACCATCTCATTTAGGACGAAATTACCTTCCTTTACCTTCAACAAAATGTATTCCCATTTCTTAAATCTTTCTTACATATCTCCTACTTTCCTACATACAGTTTCCCTTTATTTCCATCAGTCTTAGTTACACTAAGCAGAACTTTGTATTCTTAGAAACACCTTTAGTTATTAACCAATTGTGAACTGTTACAACAGAATTCTTCAGGTGGCAATTTATGAATCAGTTAAGTGGAAAACAAGTTTACCAGCAGATTTAAATACTCTTAGTTTCTTTGCAGTAAGAAGTCAAAAGCCCAACCCTACATCCAGTAATTAACGACTTAGCACTTTATCCTGTTTGGTTAAGATATAGATGTCCACAATTCAATTCCATTTGTCATCCAAGCAAAACTTTAAAACTTTCAGGTTACCAAAGACTTTGAAAGCTACTTCAGCAATTACCCATTAGAATTTTGAGACAGACAATTAACCATCAGTTTAGTCATTTCGTTGCTAACAAATTTTAATAAATAACACAAGCTTATTTGACCTTCAGTAAACTTTGATAGAATAAAAGCTTCACATTTACTGCTGTTAACTTAAAATACAGGTCTTAATTAAACCAACAAACTTAACTTAGTTCCAATACTGATTTATGTTCCACCTGGACCCACTCCACTTTGAATGTTTACCTGAGATCTGGAGTGGGGGTGTTAGGTCCAGGGGGTGCTCTTCTTGCTCCTTGACAGTAGAGAGAGAAGGAGCCGTGGTGCATGATCTAGAAGCTAGTCATGCAGGCTGCACGCACGTTGGTGCAGAAACAGAAGAAGGGGGAAACAGAGGAAACAAAGTGCTGCCAGGAGGCAGAGAAAAGATTCCCGGTTTTAGAGCTCATAAGCCCCAACAGAGGAGCAGACGCCATGCTTTCCCACCAGCAAGGGGGGAGGGGTTAGGCAGTCCAAGTCAGGCCAGAGAACACAGGGAAACTTCCCCGAAACAAAGAGAGTTTCGGCAGCTGCTTGGGAATATTCCTTATGGTCTCTGTCTCGAGTTAGGCCAACCCCAGTTGGCTCCAGTTATAGCCATTAACACGGGAAGTGAGGGAGGGAGAAGCCCTCACATCTATTAGGAGAAACAGAAATAAATCCAGAGTCCCCTTTGCTAGGGATGGCCCAGCAACCTGGGTTTACTAGAAGAAGGCTTATTTACATAATTACCATCCAATATGTCAGGAGAAAGTTTACTAGCTGACTCATTTGGGCAAACACATTCCACAAAAGCCCCTTAGTCTGGGGTCCTGGTGTAGAGCAATGAAGGCCTAGGTCTGAGCAATGCAGGCACCCTAGGTTCATTTGTCCTGCTTCCTGCAGAGGAGATCTAACTGATAGATCCCACTGAGGCCGTGCAGTGTTACAGGAGCTCAGTCCTTTCCTAAGTCTTGCAATCCAAATTATTTCCAGTGGGTTAAAAGGCACCCCAAGGTAGAGTCCTTGGGAACTGAAGAAGCCTACTGAGGCCATGTTTCCAGAAAAGTAATGAAGGTCCATTACCAAATCCCCTGACTCCTGGGTGGCGTCCCACACAGGGATGTCAGAGGTTTTAGGTGTCAAAAGCAACCGGAGGTGTCCCTCAAAATACGCTATTGATCAACATCATGCCTTAAAAGGCCCTGGAGGGGTGCCGGCGTCCCTCCACTTCCCCGTTGCATCCCAGGCTAAAGATGGGTGCCTGGTGAATGGACTAGGAAACTGTGCCATGCCAAGCCATTGTCTGTCCTGAAGACTGCATACTGTTTTGCCATATTAACCCATGGAAATACTAGAAAAGTTTGGCAAGGGGAAATTACCCAATTTCATAGCTATAAGTAGTTTGTAGAAGACACTGACAAGAAACAGTAAAGTCTGAAATCCATCATGGTCTATGCGACATTCCAACATATGTGGCCATTGCAGCCAACTTCCCTAGGAAACAGTCCCCGGTTGCGTTTTAATTCAATCGGGTACTGATTTCGGCCGGCTCCCAGTGGAGGTCCCGTGGCCAGAAGTGGCTAGACCAGGGATGTGGAGGGGATCACATTAGATCAATCAGAAGGAAACTTCACACGGGAGTCTTAAGATTGGCAGCCGTCCTGGTGACTTAGGTGGCTGTCCCGTGCCCAAGAGAGACAACTTTCTATAAGAACAGGAATAGAGTGAGGCCATCAAGTTTCTGGGCCTTATTGCCATTCCAGCCAGGGTACTAGCTTACAACCAAAAGGCAGACGTTCTCCTCCCCATAGAGTAGCCATGGGCTAGAGGATTACAGCCTGAGCAATTGACATGCAAGTGTTCCAATAAGACCATACTCCTTGAAAAGCCCTGGAATGAGAATACAGGAAAAGGAGAGAAAGTACTCACCAATTTTGCACCGAAGCTCAGAGTCCAAATGTAAAGACTTATAAAACTCCTGGCTGGCTCGCCAAAAATGATGAAGTCCCAGGACCTAAGTCAGGTTCAGTGGGGTGAGGAGGTTCGGAGCCGACGACTAAAGAAAGAATTCTTAAGACGTCATTGGTGCAAAATGGTGGTTTATTAAAGCACAGGAACAGGAAGAGCTGCTGCCCCAGGTTGTGAGGGTAGGCATGTTATATACCCCGTGGTTGGGGGGAGGCGGTGAAGGGATGGGAGGTTTCAACAGAGTTTTCACATGTTAGGGAGGGCCTACAAGGTGCCGGGGGAAGTCCTTGCCCTTATGGCTTGATCAATGTCGTCTTTAGGTCAGGCATTAACATCAAGATAATTGGGAGATTCTTGGTGGGGTATTATGATCCTGCTGTCATTTACATTCCCTTCTACCTCAGTCTCCTCCAGTTTATGGTGGGAGGGAGACATTAGGGTTTCAGGAACTGAAAGTTATTTGCCTCTGGAAATTTGTGCTATTGATAAGGTAACCTCCCTGTTTAGGTCTCTAGGACATCTGTAGAGCAAGGGAGATTCCTGTTCTGCAGGATTGCGATCCCTGCAAGTTAACTATTTATCTTTTTATGGCAGTCAGGGGTGCCTGAGGAATGCTACACATATGGAGGGGAGCGGGTGAAGAGGGGGTGCAAGGCGCCAGCTTTTACTTTGTCCTCAGCCAGCGTCCTGCTCCCTCATCACTATGACCAGTTTGTGGCTATCTGCCACCTCTTACACAACATAGTCATTGTATGATCTGTTTTTAGCCAACTTAGATCTGACTATACACAGTGAGTCCATACCACATGGTAGGCACTCAAATATTTGTTAAATGAATGAAACCATATTTGAACCATGTTTTTTAAATAAATGCAGACTAAGAGGTTTATAGACTCATAGAAGTGGGAAAGAAATCCATGTCATCCATTTCACTTTTTAAAAATTTTTTTAAATATTTTTATTTATTTATTTGACAGACAGAGATCACAAGTAGGCAGATAGAGAGAGAGAGGAGGAAGCAGCCTCCCCACCCAGCAGGAAGCCCAATGCGGGGTTCAATCCCCTGGGACCATGACCTGAGCCAAAGGCAGAGAATTTAACCCACTGAGCCACCCAGGTGCCCCCACTTCGTAAAATTTTTAAATGAGAGGATGGATTTCCTTAAGCAAGACTGAATTCCCTGTAATGGATCCACTAATACCAAAGACTGTTTGGGGGAAGATAGATGAATCATTCTGTAAGTACATTATAGAACTTAAAATATACTCCAGTTCTCTCAGAACAAATGTGCCAATAATCTTTTTCTTTATTTCATTAAAAAAAATCAGTTTTTTAAAATTCCAGCATAATTAACATACAGTGTTATATTAATCTCAGGTGTATAATAGAATGATTCAAAAATTCTATACATCACTAAATGCTCATTACAATGAATGTACTCTTAATCCCCTCCCCTATTTCACCCATATCCCTCCCATCTTCCCTCTGACAACCACCAGCTTGTTATCTATATTTCAGAGTCTGGGTTTTTGTCTCTTTTTTCCCTTATTAGCTCTGTTTCTTAAACTCCACATATGAGTGAAATTATATGGTATTTGTCTTTCTCTGATTTCACTTAGCATTATACCCTCTAGATCTTTCACTGTTGTTTTAATGACAATATTTCATTATTTTTTTATGGCTCAGTAATAGAATTACCATATGATTCAGTAATTTCACTGCTGTGTATTTACACAAAGAAATAAAAAAAAAACACTGATTCAAAAAGATATGTGTACCCCTATGTTTATTCCAGATTTATTTACAATACCCAAGATATGGAAGGAATGCAAGGGCCCATCAATAGATGAATGTACAAAGATGTCATCTATATATACAATGGAATATTACTCATCTATAAGAAAAAATAAAATTGTGCCATTCCCCTTTTGTAGCAGCTATCCACCTCCTCAATGGAAGCTCACTTCCCCATTAGTGCTTACTATGGATTGAAAGTTTCTGTTCCCTCAAAATTCAAACATTGAAACCCTAACCCCCAAAGTGATGATATTAGGAGGTGGAGTCTTGGAAGATAATTAGGATTAGATAGCCATAAAGATAAAGCCTTCATGAATAGAATTAATATTCTTATGAGAAGCACAAGAGAATTTGTTTCTTCTCTCTGCCATGTGTGGATACAATGAGAAGTCAGCCATGTGCAACCCAGAAAAGAGCTTTCACCACAACTTGATTGTCCTGGGACAATCTCAGACTTCTAGCTTCCAGAACTGTGAGGAATATTTTTTGTTGTAAAAGCCACCCAGGTTATGATATTTTGTTGTAACAGCCCAAACTAAGACATCACTCTTCAAGTAGATGAAAGAATTTGTATAATCCATCCATTTTATGATACAATTTCCCAAATTAACCATATCCTTTCTATGAACTCCAATTTGTCCACTTTCCTATTTATCAAAATTGTTTTAAATAAAGCCTCCATATTTTTTATTCACAAATTGCATCTACACCAGGCTTTGCCTAAGGTAATGTTGTGATGTTAGCAATTTGAGACTTATTATCCTTCTTGAAAATAGTAATTATTTGTCTTAGGAATAGGTTCATGTTTCAAATTCAAAAGTTTTGAAAGTTTTCTATTAAAAAGTTTTGAAGACCATATGATAATTGACTCTATCTGCTTGACTTGTTTCACTCAGCATAATCTCTTCCAGTCCCATCCATATTGCTACAAAGTTGGGTATTCATCCTTTCTGATGGAGGCATAATAGTCCATAGTGTATATGGACGACATCTTCCTTATCCATTGGTCTGTTGAAGGGCATCTTGGTTCTTTCCACAGTTTGGTGACCATGGCCATTGCTGCTATAAACATTGGGGTACAGATGGCCCTTCTTTTCATGACATCTGTATTTTCGGGGTAAATACCCAGGAGTGCAATGGCAGGGTCATAGGGAAGCTCTATTTTTAATTTCTTGAGGAATCTCCACACTGTTCTCCAAAGAGGCTGCACCAACTTGCATTCCCACCAACAGTGGAAGAGGGTTCCCCTTTCTCCACATCCCCTCCAACACATGTTGTTTCCCGTCTTGTTAATTTTGGCCATTCTAACTCGTGTAAGGTGATATCTCAGTGTGGTTTTAATTTGAATCTCCCTGATGCCTAGTGATGATGAACATTTTTTCATATGTCTCATAGCCATTTGTATGTCTTTATTGGAGAAGTGTCTGTTCATATCGTCTGCCCATTTTTTGATATGCTTGTCTGTTTTGTGTGTGTTGAGTTTGAGGAGTTCATTATAGATCCTGGATATCAACCTTTTGTCTGTCCTGTCATTTGCAAATATCTTCTCCCATTCTGTGGGTTACCTCTTTGTTTTGTTGACTGTTTCCTTTGCTGTGCCGAAGCTTTTGATTTTGATGAAGTCTCAAAAGTTCATCTTCGCTTTTGTTTCCTTTACCGTTGGAGACATATCTTGAAAGAAGTTGCTGTGGCTGATATCGAAGAGATTACTGCCTATGTTCTCCTCTAGGATTCTGAGGGATTCCTGACTCATGTTGAGGTCTTTTATCCATTTTGAGTTTATCTTTGTGTATGGTGTAAGAAAATGGTCAAGTTTCATTCTTCTACATATAGCTGCCCAGTTTTCCCAGCACCATTTATTGAAGAGACTGTCTTTTTTCCACTGTATATTTTTTACTGTTTTGTCAAAGATTTTTTGCCCACAGAGTTGAGGGTCCATATCTGCGCTCTCTACTCTGCTCCACTGGTCTATGTGTCTGTTTTTATGCCAGGACCATGCTGTCTTGGTGATCACAGCTTTGTAGTAAAACTTGAAATCAGGTAACGTGATGTACCCCGTTTTATTTTTGTTTTTCAACATTTCCTTAGTGAATCGGGGTCTCTTCTGATTCCATACAAATTTTTGGATTATTTGCTCCAGCTCTTTGAAGAATACCGGTGGAGTTTTGATCAGAATGGCATTAAAAGTATAGATTGCTCTAGGCAGTATGGACATGGGGACTTAGAGAGGAGAAGGGAGTTGGGGGGGAATTGGAAGGGGAGGTGAACTATGAGAGACCATGGACTCTGAAAAACAATCTGAGGGGTTTGAAGTGGCAAGGTGGGTGGGAGATTGGGGTACCAGGTGGTGGGTATTATAGAGGGCAGGGATTGCATGGAGCACTGGGTGTGGTGAAAAAATAATGAATACTGTTATGCTGAAAATAAATAAATAAATAAATTTTTTTAAAAAGTTTTGAAAAGATAGACCATGCAAATTACCTATCTCATCCTTATTTTTAAAATTTTTTAAAAGATTTTACTTATTTATTTGAGAGAGAGAGAGCATCAGTTGGGAGAGAGGTGTGGAGGGATAGAGAGAAGCAGTCTCCCTGGGATGGAACTTGACCTGAGCCAAGGCAGATGCTTAATAGCTTAACCAAAAAGCCATCCAAGCGCCCCCAATCTTATCCCTATTAAGAAAGGAAGGAGAGAGGGAGGGAAAAAATTGAGTTTGTTGTTGGAAAGGTTCAGTTTGATGTACCTGTGGAGTACCCCACAAATAATTTCCACTAGCGGCACGGGTTGATCTCATGGTCTGTTTTAATGGCCTTAGTGGGAGAAAATTGGGTTACAAAGGAGCAGGTCAGAAAGACATTATGCTTGGTTCAGCCTTACTCAAGATCCTTAATTTCTCAGTGTGGCTCCCACTTCCTAAAGACAGTTCTTCCCAAATCCTGATGTTCATGTATCACAAATAAACTCTCATGGACCCTGTACACATGGCTGTGGGTCACTATCCAAATGATGATGGAGTGGAGAGTAAACTGGGGCTGGGTTGCCAACTTCTCCCTTCAGAATTATGGGGTTATTCTCCAGATTCAGGGAGTGAGGCCTTCTGACAGCTCCTAGCCTTTAGCCCTCTCAAGAGAATTGCCCTCACCTAAAGGAAGCTGACTCACTTACCCAAGATCACACCACTCGAATCTCTTGCTGTGGGAGCATAAATGCCTGAAAGCCATCTGTAACCAACACTCTTTGCTCTGAGGATGCTGCTGGCTGCTCCCACCCATGGACTGAACATAATAGGATACCAGTGTGTGCCAATGTCATGCTCAAACAATAACATTCATGACTAGGGTCAATTAACTCTGCCAAGATGGTGACTCCTCTTCCTGCCATGAGGGACCTCAAGTACCAGGCAATTGCATAACTTGAAGTTCTATGGGAATTTTTTCCATGTCTTTGCAAGTGCTACCCTTGTAGGCATCAAGAGCTCTAAAGCTGCTGAGGCCAGAGTTGAGGAGACCTGAAGCAAATACTGCCCACTCAGTTCACTGGGCATGACATTAGAGAGGGCTGCTTCTACTAACAAGCCTTGATTTCCAGACCTACATATCCTACACATCAGTGATACAGCACCTTATGATTGCCATTGATTTAGATTGTACATGCATCCTGTGAATTGTGTAGTCAGTATGTGTTGTGTACTCAAATGTCTGCAGTAAATATGATCACACTCTTTGAAATGATACGTGTTCCCTTATTTTACATTAAACAAAAATTTTGTTACCCATCCATACTCCATGATTTCCCATACCATGTTTTACCTCTATCCTTACCTTCCCTGACAAAATTTATAGATGGTTTATAGTGGCATCTGTATATCATCCATTCATCAACCCACTCTACCTGGATTGTTTATGACCCTCTCCCTCATGTTAGAGATGAAAAATGGAGCCCTCCCTAGCCTCCATGTCACCAGCAAATGTCAAGGGATACTTTCATTCCTCATTTGGTTAGTCCTTTTGACAGAACAAAAACTATTAACCACTCTGCTTTTCTTCAGGAATAACTTCTTTACCCCCATGACACTGCAGACACCAAGCGATCTTTGAAATCTTCAAAAACTTCTGAAGAGATGAACATCATGGAACATTCACTCCTGGGTTTGGTTCTCATAGGAGTTAAACATTCCTTGGGAGAAACCTTTCATTAAAGTCCAAAGAGAAAAGACTTTACCCTTGAAGAAAGTATCTTCATCTTGGTCAGCTGCTGTCTACACAGAAATAGCATTATCTGACATTTCCCCATTCTTTCATCTTTCTATCCTAAGGGAATGCAGAGAGAAGAACACCAGTAGAGCAATTTACTTAATGAGGAGCTCTAAGAACTTAACCTTTGAGATGATAATAACAGATCCCTGCTGCCCCTTTCCTATAATTCTCTGTTGTCAGCCTAGGGAAAAACCCAAAAGGGCTTCTCCAAGATAGACTATAGAGAAGTGAAAGCTTCATTGATGACCCTCAGAGAGGGTAGGATCATTGCTTCCCAGTCAGAGCTGGAGGAGTACGAGGGAAAAGGTTAAGAAGGTGGGCACTGGGCTTTATCTGTAAAATAATGAAACAGTCCCATATTTAGTTAGTCAACAAAACTGAAGTCGCTATATTTAGAAGTTGCTTTACATGCTACTTAAGTCAGTATTTTCTAGCTCTTGCTAAGTTTCCTTTTCTCTCTTTCAGAGTCTAGATCCTCTCTCCGGTAAGTTATTTTCCAGTGAGTGTCCTCCTCTTCTCTATTCTTACACATGAATTGTAGACTCCTGTTCAACTGTCTGTCCCACTATTTAGTCATTAACTACTCACTGAAGATCTCTAAAACACAAGGTATTGACTATTTTGTTCCTCCTCTGACTGGATTTTTCTATTATATCCCCTGACTTACTGAAAGCACTTAATAGTTCTATATTATTTTGTTTTCCTTTTGTATCCACTATATATCTACAAATTATGTCATTATTTCTGGCATTTGACAGGCTAATTTCCTTTTCTCATCAATCTCTTTAAATGTTCATGAGAATGTTGAATGATTAAATTTGGAATGGACTGCCTTGTCCTTTTCATGAATTTAACACAAATATTTCAGTATTTATTTTAAGATTTTATTTATTTATTTGATAGAGAGAGATCACAAGTAGGCAGAGAGGCAAGCAGAGAGGCAGGCAGAGAGAGAGAGAGGAGGAAGCAGGCTCCCTGCTGAGCAGAGAGCCCGATGCGGGACTTGATCCCAGGACCCTGAGATCATGACCTGAGCCGAAGGCAGCGGCCTAACCCACTGAGCCACCCAGGCGCCCCAACATTTCAGTATTTTAATGTAGAGTATTCCATTGGCTGCAATTTTCAACAGCTATTCCTCACTGGGTTAAGAAATTGTTCTGGGATGCCTGGGTGGCTCAGTCATTTAAGCTGCTGCCTTCGGCTGCGGTCATGACCCCAGGGTCCTGAGATGGAGTCTCGCATCAGACTCCTTGCTTGGCAGGGAGCCTACTTCTCTCTCTGCCTCTGACTGCCACTCTGCCTGCTTGTGCATGCGCTCACTCGCTTTCTCTCTCTCTTTCTCTCTGACAAATAAATAAATAAATAAAATCTTCAAAAAAATAAAAGAAAGAAAAAAATTGTTCTTAGTTTCCTCCTTAATGAGAAGCTCTATCCTGGAAACTAACTACAGGAATGGCTACTACATTTTCCTTTTTTTTTTTTTTTAAGATTTTATTTATTTATTTGACACAGAGAGAGAGAGAGAGACAGCAAGAGAGGGAATACAAGCAGGGGGAGTGGGAAAGGGAGAAACAGGCTTCCCACTAAGCAGTGAGACCCATGCAGGGGCCAATCCCAGGACCCTGGGATCATGACCTGAGCCCCCCAATACCCCCACCATTTTAAAATAATTTTATTTATTATTTTAGAGAGAGAGAGTACATAAGAGGGGGTAGCATCAGAGGGAGAACAGAATCCCTACTGACCAGGGAGCCAATGCAAGACTCCATTCTGGGACTCCACTCCGGGATCATGATCTGAGCTGAAGGCAATCACCTAACCACCTGAGCCAACCAGGCACCCAGCTGCTGCATTTTCTCAAATCCATTTTCTATTGTGATTATGCTTATGATTCCTCTTCATTTCCCTTTATTTGTGGTGAGCTGTTTTTGCAAACATCCTAGCATCAAACATCTTTCCATTCCTAGAATAGGTATGACTTGTTCATGATATCCTACTCTTTTAAGTAGGTATGAATGCATTGTGTTTAAACTTACTATTCTATTTTGTGTTCACATTCAGGTATACGATGAGCTTGAAGATTCCCTTTTTTGCATTCTAGTTGACGCTTTTGGTCTCAGTCTTTATTATACATCTAACATTTGCATGTGTTGAACAACTACTATGTGCAGACACTATGTAAGACCCTGGGAAAACAATGGTGAGCAAAAACAGCCTCCATTTCTAGCCCACAAAAAATATATTATATATCTAGATATCGATAGATATACATTATATATGTAATATATATATATTATTATGTAATATATATTATATGTAATATATATATATTATGTAATATATATATATAATTACTAACAGGATAGGCACATTAAGGAATTGTACAGGAAGCTCTCCATGTGCTCCTCACACACTCTGTCCCTCATGAACCTCACTGTCTGCTCTGCATCTCACTGGCCTCTTAAATCCCTTCCATTACCAAGCTCACCCAACTTGCGGAAACTGCAAATTCTATTCTTTCTGCCCAAAATGTGTCCCCTCTCCTTGTTTCTCTTAGTTAATTACCCATTCTTCCTCTAGCAGCTCAAATATTCATATTTCAGAGAAGTCTTTTATACCCACCATCCTAAGATAAACTGGTCCTCAGTGGTTCTGTTTTCTTTTTAATTAATTAGCATTCTATAGACATTAATAATATAAAAACTTTTTCTATTATCGAGATGTAGGCATTTATTTTCACATCTTAAATTTTCCTTTCAATTTTTAGGATGGTTTGATTTATAGAAGCTTTAAATATTTTTTATCAAATCAATCTTTTTTGCAATTAACTGTTCTGATTTTTAATGTTATACACTCCCACTTGTGAGCATGAACATACAGTATACACTCTCACACATGCTTTGTATTTCATTTTAATGATTTGTAATTTTCCCCTCTTCTTATTTACGTAGTCCATAGGCTTTTTCTTCTTTCTTGGAAGAATCCACTTGGCAGATGGTATCAGAAAGAGGAAAGCATAGGGGCTTCATTAACTAGAAGCGCTACATGGTAGTCAAAACAGGTGACATACCTGTGTGTTTATGATGATCAGAATTCCATCTTTGATGTCTGCCACAGTTTAAGTAGAATATTGATAAACGATAGCCATACAAGACAACGTTTTTGTAATGGTAAGAACAGAAGCCCACATTTGTCAAATGTCCTCTGTATGTCACAAGAACCACACTAGAAACATTACATATGTCATCTCATTCAATTCACTCCCCAGGCTTGCAATGCAGGGAATATTTACTACTCCCATAATAGAACTGAGATATCTGCAGCGACAAGAGATTATCAACTTTGTTAGGGTCACACAGAGAGTAAGTTGGTAGACCAAATGTTTTATTCCAGAAAGTCTGACTCAAGATCCCTTTTTCTAATGACAGTTCCATAATACTGTATTTGGGGACAGTTATTTACCAAAAAGTGATTGCCATAAAAGTAATACATTAATGAAAATAGTTATTTATTGACATGGTACTGTGCACAAAAGCATTTTGAATCGTTATTATAAAAAGGCAATAACACTAAACACATTTTTAGGGGAGAAAAGACATTTTGAGAGTTAACTATGACATTAGTAGGACACACCAGGTTGCAGAGTGAATGTTGTTTGAGTTGAAAACCTATCTTAATCATTAGGATAGGGTTATCAGAATAAAGAAAGTTATCAAAGATCTTAAATGTCTTCAATTATTTTGGAAGATCATCTCAAGGAAGAAACCAGTTTATATCCACAGATTTGAATAGAAGAATTAGAACCAGTAAGTAGCAGATAAAAAGAGATTTCCGCCAAGTCAAAGATAGTCTGAATGATTATGTACATTTAGAACAGAAATGGGCTACCACTTCAATGAGTGGATCACTGGCATTGGAAGGACTAATGAAGGATAAAGGATGTGATGCAAAATGGGATCAAAGGTAAATACTAGGAAGTGCCAGCTGGCTGTTCATTGAAGGTTGCTTTTGTCTCCTTCTCCAGCAAACACACCAGCTACATGGGAGCAGGAAACAAGACAGAAGTATCAGTGTTCCTCCTTCTGGGCCTCTCAGAAGATCCAGAACTACAGCCTCTCCTCTTTGGCTTGTTCCTGTCCATGTACCTGGTCACTGTGCTGGGAAACCTGCTCATTATCCTGGCTATCCTCTTTGACCCCCATCTCCACACCCCTATGTACTTCTTCCTCTCCAACCTGTCCCTTGTTGACATCTGTTTCACCTCCACCACCATCCCCAAGATGCTGCTGAACATCCAGGCACACAGCAAAGATATTTCCTATATAGGATGCATCACTCAGGTGTATTTTTTTATGGTTTTTGCTGGAATGGATGATTTCCTCTTGACGGTGATGGCTTATGACAGGTATGTGGCCATCTGCCACCCCTTGCACTACTCTGTCATCATGAACCCACGACTCTGTGTCCTCCTGGTTCTGATTTGTTGGCTCACCATTTTCTTGGTTTCCCTGATTCATATTCTACTGGTAGGGCAGTTGACTTTCTGTCCAGACACGGAACTTCCACATTTCTTCTGTGAACTGGCTCAGGTTCTCAAGGTGGCCTGTTCTGACACCCTCATCAATAACATCTGCTTGTATGTTGCCACTGCCCTGTTGTGCATGTTTCCTCTCACTGGGATCCTCTTCTCTTACTCGCAGATTGTCTCCTCCTTAATGAGGATGACCTCCACTGAGGGAAAGTATAAAGCATTTTCTACTTGTGGGTCTCATCTCTCTGTGGTCTCTTTGTTCTATGGCACAAGCCTTGGGGTCTACCTCACATCTGCTGTGACCCATTCTTCCCAGAGAAGCTCGGTTGCCTCAGTGATGTACACTGTGGTCACCCCCATGCTGAACCCCTTCATCTACAGCCTGAGGAACAAGGATGTGAAGGGAGCCCTGCGAAAGCTCAGCAGAGCAGCTTCATGTCCATGATGGGCCACTTGCCTCAGAACCAAGTGGACATTGGGGGCTGCAAAGGGAAATGTGAACTTGAATCTGTCTCCTTCCCTTCTCATAAACATGTTTGATTTATCCATTCCCCAAAGCTCCCATCAATTCTCTTTTATTTGTTTTTGTATTAGTCTCTCCTCAGCAAATCCCTCCAAAGAACTTTCTCAATTGTCTTCTCTATATGCTGTCCATAAAATTCCATGTTTGTCTAGCTTTCTTGTAGTCATTCTTAAGATTTCCAACTTTAGGCTTAAACTACCCGTCCTATTGTGCTACTGTGGTTGCCCCCAAAACTATCCTCTAAAACAATGAGGTACTTCACCTTCATTTATTTGTGTGCTTGTTTTCCCCACAAGAAATGGAATGAAATCATGCATGATCATACCAAAGTGTTTACCATATCAGAACTGTGCCTCTTTGTTCCTTCACATGTTTGACTTTACGTCACCTTGAAAATGTGTCCTGAAGACATTTCCCCTCATTCACCTGACTTCTCAAAAGAAGAGAGTGAAACTGAGTTAGATTATAACCTGGCTGGCTGACACAGAATTTCTATTCTACTTTTTATATGAACAGCGATGTGATTTTCAACTTCAAAATAAGAATCTAGATTTCCATGATTATATTCATAGCAATATGCTGCCTAGGAAACCTGAGATGTAGCTTCATTCCTTGTGATCCTTCCCCCTTTCCTTCCTTCCTCTCTTTCCTTCTTTTACTTGACTTTTATTTCTCATATATGCAACTTTAAGATGCACCCTCTAAGATCCTAAAACATGTGATGACCAATACAATAGAATAAGAGTTATTCTTTCACATGGTTTAATTTCTTTTTCTGAGACTCTCTGGAGGTGTCATCAAGAATGGTATTTACACACATGTAGAATGCATTCAGAACTTAGCTCATCTGAGAAGAATGTTGATAGAATTGAGTGTTCAGTGAAGGATGGAGTGGTAGATGCTGTCCACATTTCTCCACATTACCTGGGATCTCCCTACATGTCCACCGCATGACTGCCAAATGCCAGCCTCAGCCAGCACCAACTTTGCCCAATAGTTGTGGCAAAAGATATGCCCCAACAAAGACAGCCCTTGATGGAGAGTTACGGGGTTTATCATGTCTTTCACTCATTGGCTAGGATATTTCTGAGGTTTGTATTTTGTAGCATTATGCCCCAACAAAGACAGCCCTTGATGGAGAGTTATGGGGTTTATCATGTCTTTCACTCATTGGCTAGGATATTTCTGAGGTTTGTATTTTGTAGCATTTTCCAGAATTTCCCCACAGGATGAAAACTCTCTCATTCCCTGTGGAAGCTGACTTAATATAAAATTAACTGATGTATTTTCTTCCATGTGTCACTTCTCCTCTCTCTCTTGCCCACGTTCCATATTCCTTGCTCCTTCCAATAAAGTGCTTGCACATAAATTCTTGGCTCAGCATCGGCTTCTCTGTGAACCCAGAATAAGAAACTAAAGCAAGTGTTAAAGCCTATAATGTATCAAAACATCAGGAAAGGAGAAACTTTTGGAGAAAAAACAAAGGGAACTAAGTATTGAGAATATAATTAGGACGTAAAATTACTCAAAAATTAAAGTTTGTTAGAGAGAAAAGACTAATCTGATGTGGCTTCAATTCACTTTTATTCCATTAAGTCTAATCCATTGTGAATTTATTTTCTGCTATGTACACATTGAGGAGGGAACCAAATGATTGCAATACAGAGTGGTGAGCATAATAATATTGGTGTGTCAGATCCTGTTGAAAACAAAGATAAAAGTTTTCTACCCATCCTGAGGAATTTTAAAAAATTCTTTAAATTTTTATTTAAAAAGTATTTTTATTGGGGCATTTAGGTAGCTCACTTAAGCATCTGCCTTCAGCTCAGGTCACGATCCTAGAGTCTGGGATTGAAATCTGTATCAGGCTCTCTGCTTCCTCTTAGAAGGACCCTGATGATTACATTGAGTTGATCCAGATAATTCAGGGTATATTTCCCATCTCAAAATCCCTAACTTAACAGTACTTACAAAGTGCCCTTTGTCATCTAAAGTAACACATTCCCAAATTCTGAAGATTAGTACCTGGACATTTTTTAGAGGCTATTAATCAGCTTACCACAGGAGATGTGTGATTTAGAATTTGCCAACAATTAGTTGATAAGGCCTTGAGCTGAGGATATGTAATCTGTCACAGAACTCCTTGCTGATTTTCAGTAGGCATTATCATCTCATGGTCCTGTCTCACATAAAGATAAGGTTGCACTAGACAGGTGAACTTAGACAACAAGTGATAGGAGATAATTCCCTGATTCATCTGAACATAACCAAGCAGAGGCTCAGCTGGACACACACTAGATACTGGGACTCAAACACCATGAGGATTTCCTTTCAGGCTATCAGTTTTGGTTTCTCAAACTGGCCACTTTCAAACAGAGACATAGAGGCCAGAAGCTCTCACAACTCACACCTCACAGCTGTACTATTTAAGAATTGGAAAAAACCAAGATGCCCTTCAACGGATGAATGGATAAGGAAGATGTGGTCCATATATACTATGGAGTATTATGCCTCCATCAGAAAGGATAAATACCCAACTTTTGTAGCAACATGGACAGGACTGGAAGAGATTATGCTGAGTGAAATAAGTCAAGCAGAGAGAGTCAATTATCATATGGTTTCACTTATTTGTGGAGCATAACAAATATCATGGAGGACAAGGGGTATTAGAGAGGAGAAGGGAGTTGGGGTAAATTGGAAGGGGAGGTGAATCACGAGAGACTATGGACTCTGAAAAACAATCTGAGGGGTTTGAAGTAGCAGGGGTTGGGAGGTTGGGGTACCAGGTGGTGGGTATTATAGAGGGCACGTATTGCATGGAGCACTGGGTGTGGTGAAAAAATAATGAATACTGTTTTTCTGAAAATAAATAAATTGAAAAAAATTTAAAAAAAAAGAATTGGAATTACTTTGGCTACTCATGTCCCAAAAAGAAGAAAGGAAAGGAAGAAGGAATGAAGAGATGAAAGAAAGAAAGAAAGAAAGAAAGAAAGAAAGAAAGAAAGAAAGAAAGAAAGAAAAAAGAAAGAAAGAAAGAAAGAAGAAAGAAAGAAAGAAAGAAAGAAAGAAAGAAAGAAAGAAAGAAAGAAAGAAAGAAAGGAAGAAAGAAAGAAAGAAAGAAAGAAAAAAAGAATAACAGGGGGAAAATCTGAGGAAATTGTTCTGATCTGCACAAATATGTTCTCTTTCCAGCTTGGGCCAATCAACTGTGGTCAGCAAACAATGTTATTAGCATTGAACAACATTTATTGTTTACTGAGTTTTTACTGTGTCAGTCATATTTTTGCTTCAACCACTGCAAGGATAAATAGGTACAGGTGTATAGGAAGAGTGGGTTGTCCTATGTCAGTCATATTTTATGTCAGTCATATTTTAGCTATATGTCAGTCATATTTTAGCTTCGCTGCAAGGATAAATAGGTCCAGGTGTATGGGAAGAATGGATTGTCCTATTAAAAAGCCTGTTCATAATAAATATCATTGAGTACACATTAAATTTGTGAAGAAGGTGAATGCACATCTAGGGGTGGAGTGCTCTGGACAGATAGTAATGTTAATGGCAAAGACACTGAGGTGGGGCTTTCACTGGAGAGGATGTGGCTGGAGTGGAGAATGGGATCATAATGCAGGGGTAGCAGGAATACAGGTTTCCACAGGGATCATGTGAGTCTTTCCCTAACTTTGAAAAAATTTTGCTTTCATTTGTTCTGAGTGATGTGAGGAGATATTGCAGGGTTTTCGGGAGATGCATGACACCATAAGACTTAGGACTTCAAAGATCATCCTAGCTGCTGGGTTGAAAATGACTTTCAAGGTGTGAGGATGCCTGCTTGGGGCTGACAGCACCAAGCAGATGAGATACATATAGCTACAGCCAAGGTGGTGCTAGTAGTGTAAGGGTTGAGAAGTAGTCCTTAGGGCTATGCTCAGGAGGTAGAACCAAGAGGATATGTTGTCTGTAAGGACATGAGTATGAGATAAAGAGAGGAGTCAAGATTGGCTCCAGGGTTTGGAGCCTGAACCATGAAAGAATGGAATTGTATCCATTAAGATAGGGAAGGCTATGGTGGAATAAATATGAAAGGAAATTGGACATCAGAAGTTCAGGTTTTGAAAACTGAGAATGTTGAAATTAAGATATTGCAAATGGATAAATTTTATAGGATTCCACTTATATGAGGTACTAAGAGTAGTCAAAGTCACAAAGAGAGAAACTAGAATGGTGGTTGCCAAGGACTGGAAGAAGGGAGAAAATAGAAGGTTAGTGTTTAATGGATACAATGCTTCAATTTGGGAAGATGAAAAAATTCTGGAGATGGATGGTGGTAATGGTGGCCCAACAATGTGAATGCACTCAGTACAAGTGTGTAGGAATGTGCACTTCAAAACGTCTAAAATGGCACATCTTATTTCATATGAACCTAATCTAACCACAATAAAAAAATCAAGCAGCACAAAAGGAAAAAAAGAAAAAAATGAGATCTATTTTATAATGATACCTTCAATGTCATTATTAAAATAATACGGAATGATTGGGAGTTTTGATAAAATTTTTAATATTATTCCTATACTGTTTAGACCAGGGTTTCTCAGCCTCAACAAAAAATGACATTTGTGGTCTGTATTGTTTGTCATAGGAGGCTGTTCTCTAATTGTATGATGTTTAACAGCATCCCTAGATGCTAGCACTGTGTTGTGATAACCATGCTTTGTTTCAGAGGGGTCAAAATCAGGCCAGCTGAGAACACTGGAGTCAAACAATTCCATAAGTGTAGAGGTTGATGGAGTTAGCTTTCAAAGAGATGGGATAACAGAGAAGCAACATTTGGGGGAAGACAAAACATCTTAGAAAGAGGTTGAAGGGCCTGAAGAATACCCCATTAGCATCATTATTTTGGAAGACAAATGATTGGTCTGGTGATGTTCAGTCTGTGCAGATAGTTGTATAAGTCAACTATTTGTAAGGAGAGTGAGAGGTTCCTGTTGTGAGAGTCAAGTTAGGTAAGCAAATGCCTGGCTGAATCCTACCCAAAAGCTTCAGTTCTCATTACATGGGCCCCACCAGATGTATGTTCTCACTGAACACAATGCTATTCACCCCATTAGCCACCACTGTAATTAAATAATTACTTGTATAATTATTTTATTAATGACTGCCTCTTAAAAATCTTCACCTGAGCTTTAAATCCCATCCTTTTCTAACTTTGGGGGGAACTTATGCATCATTTGTCTTTTTTTAATCCCGTATATTCTGATGTCTGAATGTAATGTTATAATTTCCAATAACATGGGAATGTTCCACATGCCCATTTCCTTCAGTAGAAATATAACTCACTCATAGACCTGTACTCTCCTTGGGCATTGCTCCAAACCTCAGGTTTGGTCTATACATGCTACTTCTGTTTCCCTCATTGTTCACTGTCTGTTTAACCAACTAATCTGGAAATCTTTCCACCTCCATCACAATTTCTCTCCCTAAGGTCTGCAGAGAACTCAGGTGCCCAGTAAATTCTAAGGGGGTATTTTCACTCTTCAAATACTTGGTTTTTCAGGAGCCATGTCACTAATGACTGCATTCTGTTTCTTGAAATAGAGACCTTCTTTCTCATGCATTTCATTTTTGTTACAATGGGATTCTGCAGGTCAATTCTGCTGGGGTTTTTTGTGGGTTTGTTTGTTTGTTTGTTTGATTTTAATATTTTATTTATTTGAGATAGAGAGAGAGAGTGAGAGCATGAGCTGAGAGACAGGAAGAGCAAGAAGCAGGCTCCCCACTGAGCACGGAGCCCTATGTGGGACTCCTGGCATCATGACCCCAGCTGAAGGCAGCCTCTCAATGGACTGAGCCACTCAGGCACCCCGTCTACTGGGTTCTTTGTAACATTAACACATCCATCAGGGAGAAACTCCTAACTTTGAAATTAAATCCCATGAAGAAGGGGAGGCAAGAATTAGGGTAGTATCTTTTTTTTTTTTTAATCCCAAGAAAATAATGTTGGGTCCATAATCAAAGGAATGATTCTGATACAAAGCAAAAGTCAAGCAAAGCTTTATTTAGCACCAAGCATGGAGAATCAAACTGACCATTCGGGGCCACCTCTTACAGAGAGGGCGAACCCTCCCTGCCTCACAGACTAACTTTTATAGAGCACTAACTTTTATGTGAGCCTGGGCACACACAGGTGGCCAATGAGATTGTAACACACAGAAAACTGCACAGCCATGCTAGGTCACACACAGGTGGCCAGTTGAACTACAATTCACCCCATAGTAGCTTTTTGAACTGTCCTATCACCTTGGTCAGAATTGGCGCCCAAAAGGTGCCCAGAAGGCACCCAAAAGGCGGGGCCCACACTCCTTGGTATTTAGGGAGACAGTATGTGTGTCCCACTGATTGGATGTTTCTACTTGGCCTGAACAACCTTGTATTTGGGTTCTGTTACCTGGGACTGGTTTCCTGTACTGCTTTTAAGTAAGTCCCTGGGGGGGTTGGGCAGGGTCAGTTTGAGTTTTACTGTGTAAACAACAAAATGGCTGTTCAACCAAGATGAAGCTGCTCTGGCCCTTACAATAAGATGAATAAGATGGTGCTTATTTATTTATTTAGTTTTATTATTTATTATCTTTTATAGGACCATATATCCTTTGTAGGAAGGTAAAGCTTTTTTAACCTCCAGGAGCATGCTCTTGTTGACTGCCTGTGTTTGGATGTATCTAGTAAAGAAGGAATAAATGAAGGAAAGAAATTTGCCTCTCTACATAGCTATTTTCAGGGAAACAAAAGAGGAAGACAATTTCATTTCTATTATTCTTTTGATCTTAATTGTCTAAAAAGTACTATCTCAGTAGAACAATTTATTTAATGAGGTGCTCTGAGAATTCAGCCTGCAAGTTCCTGGAAACTTTGAATAAGCTCTGGGTGTCTCCAAGGCAGATCATGTTGGGCCTCCCAGAGACATGGCTGCTGGTGAATTCCCTGCCTACATCATCTCCTTGAAATTTCTGGGGGAAAGTCACTGTAGGAGAAAGAGCCAGGGAAACCAGGGATTTCCCTGATGCCATCTGAAAGAGTCCTGGTAGCCTAGTAAAGGCTCAGGGTGGGGTTGGGTGGAGGACATGTAAGCAGTGGAGAAAAACTTTTACTAGGCCAGAGCATTAGGGACACAAACGAGAGCCATGTCTTTCAAAGTGTCTCCAGATCAGCAGCGTCTGCATCTCCTGGGAGCTTGTTAGACACATAAATTCTTGACCTTCATCCCAGATCTACTAAATCAGAAACTCCAGGGTCAGGCCCAACCATTTGCATTTAATAAGCCACCCATGTGAATCTTATGCTAAAATGAAATCAGTGGCCTGAAGGGATTTGTTGAAATGCTTGATGATGGGGCTTGGGGCTGCTCCTTTGGAGGTTTGAGGGCTCTCCATCGCCAAAACCTTATATACAAACAATGATACATCTGTCTTTTGCTTTACAATGCTTCAATCCCCTCTCTTTGCCTTTGTTTGAATTATCAGAATGCTAGTAAAAGCTCATGGTTCATTGAAGCAGCCCTTGCATGCTCATTAGTCATTTCTTGATGTACCATGTTCAGTTGACCATTTCTCTCATTTAAAAATCATTATGATTTATCATTTTATTTTTTAAAGATTTTATTTATTTATTTGTCAGGGGTGGGGGGACACAAGCAGGGGGAGCTGCAGGCAGAGGGAGAAAGCAGGTTTCTGGCTGAGCAAGGAGCCCAATGCAGGACTCGATCCTAGGACCCTGGCATCATGACCTGAGCTGAAAGCAGGTCCAGCCACCCAGGTGTCCCACGATATATCATTTTAAAGATAAATCCTTATTTTTCTAGCTCCAGAGCCTGCATCCCCTCCCTTTTTCCCACATACACACCACCACCTACAGCAATGGCTATTAAAGATTATCAAATACATTTTCTGCCTATTAAACTGCTTTTTTGTCAATCTAAAATTGCCAGGAGGCAATAATGAAGCCAAAGTATGTATTTGGGAGCAAAGAATCGCAATTAGAGTACACAGATTTTAGTAGCAACCCAAATAGTGTTCCACCACCAAGAAAAAGTCAGGGTTTATTACAGCAAAAAGAGAATGCTCATTGCTTACAAGGAATTTTGATAGGTGTTGGTGGCAGAAAGCTAATCTTGGCTAAGGCTGTCACTAAGCAAAAGTGTATTTCTATAACATGTCACAGGTGTTTAGGCAGGTGTAAAAATCTTTGGAATTTTTACAATTCTACCTCCAAGGAGGAGTATAGCCCTTCTCCTTTTTTTGTTTGTTTGTTTGTTGTTTTTTTAAATTTTATTTTTTATTTATTTTCAGCATAACAGTATTCATTGTTTTTGTACCACACCCAGTGCTCCATGCAATCCGTGCCCTCTATAATACCCACCACCTAGTACCCCAACCTCCCACCCCCTTGCCACTTCAAACCCCTCACATTGTTTTTCAGAGTCCATAGTCTCTCGTGATTCATCTCCCCTTCCAAATTCCCCCAACTCCCTTCTCCTCTCTAACTCCCCGTGTCCTCCATGCTATTTGTTATGCTCCACAAATAAGTGAAACCATATGATAACTGACTCTCTCTGCTTGACTTATTTCACTCAGCATAATCTCTTCCAGTCCCGTCCATGTTGCTACAAAAGTTGGGTATTCATCCTTTCTGATTGAGGCATAATACTCCATAGTGTATATGGACCACATCTTCTTTATCCATTCGTCCATTGAATGGATTTTTCCCAGTTTTCCCAGCATCATTTATTGAAGAGACAGTCTTTTTTACACTGTATATTTTTTCCTGTTTTGTCGAAGATTAATTAACCATAGAGTTGAGGGTCTATATCTGGGCTCTCTACTCTGTTCCACTGGTCCATGTGTCTGTTTTTATGTCAGTACCATGCTGTCTTGGTGATAACAGCTTTGTAGTAAAGCTTGAAATCAGGTAACGTGATGCCCCCCCCCCATTTTATTTTTGTTCTTCAACATTTCCTTAGCGATTCGGGGTCTCTTCTGATTCTATACAAATTTTAGGATTATTTGCTCCAGCTCTTTGAAGAATACTGGTGGAATTTTGATTGGAATGGCATTAAAAGTATAGATTGCTCTAGGCAGCATAGACATTTTAACAGTGTTTATTCTTCCAATCCAAGAGCATGGAATGATCTTCCATCTTTTTGTGTCTTCTTCAATTTCTTTCATGAGTGTTCTGTAGTTCCTCATGAACAGATCCTTTACCTCTTTGGTTAGGTTTATTCTCAGGTATCTTATGGTTCTTGGTGCTATAATAAATGGAATCTATTCTCTGATTTCCCTTTCTGTATTTTCATTGTTAGTGTATAAGAAAGCCACTGATTTCTGCACATTGACTTTGTATCCTGCCACGTTGCTGAATTGTTGTATGGGTTCTAGTAGTTTGGGGGTGGAGGCTTTTGGGTTTCCCATATAAAGAATCATGTCATCTGCAATCAGATAGAGTTTGACTTCTTCATTGCCAATTTGGATACCTTTTATTTCTCTTTGTTGTCTTATTGCTGTTGCTAGGACTTCTAATACTATGTTGAACAAGAGTGGTGAAAGTGGGCATTCTTGTGTTGTTCCTGATCCCATGGAATGGGAGAAGATATTTGCAAATGAAAGGACAGAGAAAAGGTTGATATCCAGGATCTATAATGAACTCCTCAAACTCAACACACACGAAACAGGCAAACATATCAAATAATGGGAAGGAGATATGAACAGACACTTCTCCAATCAAGACATACAAATGGCTAGCAGACACATGAATAAATGTTCATCATCACTAGCCCTCAGGGAGATTCAAATTAAAACCACATTGAGATATCACCTTACACCAGTTAGAATGGCCAAAATTAACATAACAGGAAACAACATGTGTTGGAGAGGATGTGGAGAAAGGGGAACCCTCTTCCACTGTTGGTGGGAATGCAAGTTGGTGCAGCCTCTTTGGAGAACAGTGTGGAGATTCCTCAAGAAATTAAAAATAGAGCTTCCCTATGACCCTGCCATTGCACTCCTGGGTATTTACCCCAAAGATACAGATGTCGTGAAAAGAAGGGCCATCTGTACCCCAATGTTTATAGCAGCAATGGCCACGGTCGCCAAACTATGGAAAGAACCAAGATGCCCTTCAACGGATGAATGGATAAGGAAGATGTGGTCCATATACACTATGGAGTATTATGCCTCCATCAGAAAGGGCAAATACCCGACTTTTGTAGCAACATGGACGGGACTGGAAGAGATTATGCTGAGTGAAACAAGTCAAGCAGACAGAGTCAATTATCATATGGTTTCACTTATTTGTGGAGCATAACAAATATCATGGAGGACAAGGGGTGTTAGAGAGAAAAAGGGAGTTGGGGGAAATTGGAAGGGGAGGTGAATCATGAGAGACTGTGGACTCTGAAAAACAATCTGAGGGGTTTGAAGATGCGGGGGGTGGGAGGTTGGGGTACTAGGTGGTGGGTATTATAGAGGGCACGGATTGCATGGAGCACTAGGTGTGGTGCAAAAATAATGAATACTGTTTTTCTGAAAATAAAATAATTAATTTAAAAAATAGGTATTTCAATTTTGAAAAAAAAAAACTGATCAAGTTCTTTTTACTCTCCAGTTCAATTAAATCTTAATTGGTATTGGTGGTACTCACACATGAGGATTTTTAAAGTGTATCAGATGTTTCAAACATGAAGCCAAGATTGAGAACCAGTGGCATACATGCTCTCATACAACCTGCATCAATAGATTTGCTCAAAGCCCAAGTTTTAAGGGAAATAGACGTGACAGTGAAAATGGGTGAGAATATATTTCATTGTTTATTTAAATTCAATTAATTAACATACAATGTATGATTAATTTTTAAATAGAGATTAGTGAGTTATCAGGCTTTTGTAATTCTCAGAGCTCATTACACCATGTACCCTCCTGAATGTCCATCACCCAGTTACCCTATACCCCAAACCCTTCCATCTAGCAAACCTCAGTTTGTTTCCTTTTTTTAAGATTTTATTTATTTAACAGAGATCACAAGTAGGCAGAGAAGCAGACAGAGAGAGAGGTGGAATCAGGCTCACTGTTGAGCAGAGCACCAGATGTGGGGCTCAATCCCAGGATCCCGAAGGCAGAGGATTTAACCCACTGAGCCACCCAGGCACCCCATATCTCAGTTTGTTTCTTATCATTAAGAGTCACTTTTGGTTTGTCTCCCTCTTTACTTTCATCTGGTTTGATTTTTTTCTCTCTATTCTATGATCCTCTGTTTTGTTTCTTAAATTCCACATATCAGTGAGATCATATGATAATTGTCTTTCTCTGATTGACTTATTTCCCTTACCATAACACCCTCTAGTTCCACCCATATATTTTCAAGTGGCAAGATTTCATTTTCTGATGGCTGAGTAGTATTCCAGAGAATATATTATAGAAGATAGTTTGAATTTCTACAGGATACCCGGGTCATTGGTTACAAATACAGAGGATTCCACAGGTTAATAAGATTCAATTGTGCAGTGATTTTGCCATCCAGTACCAGAATATTCCCTTAATTCCATCCAAGGAGTACCAAGATAATCAATATTTAGATATGACAAATCAGGAGGAATGGGAACCATGAGCTACCAAATTATATGACCAAAGAGGCATCTTTGCCAATTCCATATGTTTAGTTTTGCAATCATTTATAGTTAACAGACAAAAAAAGTCCAAGACTAGACTGTTCTGTTAAGGAGCCTCTGCAAAGCTCTCTTGACGTCCCTGTTCCGCAGGCTGTAAATGAAGGGATTCAGCATGGGAACAACCAAAGCATACATAACTGAGGTCACTGCACCCTGCCTGGGAGAATGGGAAACAGCTGAACTGAGGTATACACCAAGAGCTGTACCATAAAACAAAATAACAACTGACAGGTGAGAGACACAGGTGGAAAAGGCTTTGTACTTCCCACCTGTGGATGGGACTCTCATAATGGAGGAAACAATTCGTGTATAAGAAAAAAGGATCCCTGAGAGTGGAACACCACCAAAGATGGCACCAATAAAATACATTAGTATGCTGTGGATGGAGGTATCAGAGCAGGCAAGGTGGAAGAGTTGAGGTGCATCACAAAAGAAATGATGAATTTCCACATTTGTGCAGAAGGTGAGTTGGGACACCATCAAACAATGAATCTGAGAGTCTAAGAGACTGCCAAAAAATGACATCAGGACCAACAAGCCACAGAGGCATGGGTTCATGATGACTGAGTAGTTCAGAGGGTGACAAATGGCCACAAACCGGTCATAGGCCATCACAGCCAGGAGCAGATTGTCCAAACACCCAAACAGGAAAAAAAAGGACACCTGAGTTAGGCAGCCTGCATAGGTAATAGACTTGCTGTGTGTTTGAATGTTCACCAGCATCTTGGGGATTGTCGTGGTGCTGAAACCAATATCAGCCAAAGACAGGTTGGAGAGGAAGAAGTACATGGGCCTGTGGAGTTGGGAGTCAGAGCTGATGGCCAGGATGATGAACAGGTTCCCAAGCACAGTGACCAGGTACATGAACAGGAACAGCCCAAAGAAAAAGGGCTCCAGTTCTGGATCATCTGAGAGGCCCAGGAGAAGGAACTCTGAGACAGCTGTTAGATTCTCTGCTTCCAGGCAGGTGCAACACCTCTCAAAAGAGAAGAGAGTATTGAATACACAAAACAAGTGTAGAGACACCCAGCTAAATGTGCCTATTTTGAGGCAAGCAATTTGCAATTGCCCAGGATACATCCCACTACCTTCAGCAACATTTCTCAATTGTAAACTCTTCTTAGAACTCTTTCCTTACTGCTGTCTGAGTTACTTACCTGTGTATATACATACACCCACTATGAAGATACTGAGCCAAAGAATGATAGAGAAACATACAAATATACAAACATAGAAATACCTAGTTATACTTGGCTTCAGAACTCATATTTGTTGCCAGTAAAAACTGAGTTTTCTTGCTTTCCCTGCATGATCCCATTCTCCTGCATTTCAGTTGCCCAAAGACAAACACTGTCATTAATGTGGTAGATGTATTTTCCTTTCAATATTTCCATAATATTATTAGTATTGATTTATGCATCCATAAACAGTTTTCTTAAAAATGTACTTAATACTATAATAATACACATATTGTTTCCTGAGTTCTCACTTACCACAAGAATGTGTTTTAAGTGTCTGTGAAATATATCCATCTATTTAAAGCACTTCAAAAGTGGCATAGTATTACCTGAAAGACGAACTTTAAGATCTCTTAATTTCTTATTACCCTTTTTTAAATTTTTATTATTTATTTATTTTCAGCATAACAGTATCATTATTTTTTCACCACACCCAGTGCTCCATGCAATCTGTGCCCTCTATAATACCCACCACCTGGTACCCCGACCTCCCATTACCCTTTTTAAAAAAAATATTTATTTATTCTGAGAGACACACAGAGAGAGTACAAGCCGGGAGAGGTAGAGGGAAAGGGAGAACTTTAAGCTGACTTCACACTGAGCCAGGGCCCAATGTGGGGTTCCATCTCGGGACTCTGAGATTGTAACCTGAGCCAAAATCAAGAGTTGGACACTTAGCTGACTGAGCCACCCAGGTGCCCCTTATTAGAATATTCCTAATAAAATTCTTGTGCCCACCTCTGTATTACACAAATGAGAATTTCTATAATATATAGGCATAAAAGATGATAACATTCTAAAAAATCAATATAGGTATGATTTTACTATTTATTATCTACATTTGTTTTCCTAATAGAAAGTATAGACAAAATCAACTTCATGTTTTTATTATCAAGGTATAGAATTAGAAAGGTCCCCAAAGTCTCTGTTCCAATGATCTTTCCATGATAAACCCAGAGGAGAATACCTATCTTGGATAAGGAATAATATTTTTATATAACTGATTTCCAAAATAGGCTGCAAAATGCATTACTATTCATAAAAAAATCTTATGATCTATAATATTCATGTAGTAAAGGCCCCAGTAAATCACTTATCCAATTTCCCTAATCACAGGTGAACTCACAGAATCCCAAGAGAAGGAATTCTTGGTCCTGTTTCTGTTTGCTCATCTGGAACTAAAGCACGTTTGAAAAGAAAGCAACCATTCTACACTGGTGTAGTGCACAGAGCCCCGGGATGGGAATCAGACTAAACATGGAGTTTATGTCAACATCCCAACCTCTCTGTGCTGTTATCCTCCATCTAGAAATGGGGAGAACATCAACCATATCAAGATATGTATGGCCTCTAAAAGAAGTTTGCACTGAATAAATATTAAGACATGGTTTGTAAATCAGAATAGCATTGTTATTGGAATGGTGGGTTTATGGGTGAAACCCAATCCTAAGAAAGGTTTAATGACTTTTATTTTATTATATATCAGGTAGAAGCCTGTCATGTCCCAGGAAATTCACTCAAGAATGCATGGAAATCGGGGTGCCTGGTGACTCATTGGTTAAGTGTCCAACTCTTGATTTCGTCTCAGGTTATGATTGCAGGTTTGAGGAATCAAGTCTGGCACCCACTTGCTCTCCCTCTCTAAAAAGAAATAAAAAGAGAAGAAAGAAAGAAAGAAAGAAAGAAAGAAAGAAAGAAAGAAAGAGAGAGAAAGAGAGGGTGGAAATGGTAAAATGTGTCTCAGTTGATTGCAGTAAAATTTGCCTCCCTTTCTATTTTTTTTTTTTGCCTCCCTTTCTCTTTTTCTCTATTTAATTTTCATCTTCTTTATGGAAATCTCCAGTAATTTTCAAATGAAGAGTCTATTAAGTGGAAAAAGATCGGTCTCTTAGAAAATCTGTGGAATAGATCCACTGTTTTATTTTTCATCTAGATCTATGAAACATCATTGGAAGGAAGCAAAGCACCCAGGGCATGGAACCCATGCAGTCTATTCTCTGTCTCTGAGAATCAAAGAAGGGTCCATTCAATATTTAACAGAGATCACTGGTGCTCTTGGAGCCTACACTGTTCCAAGCAAAGTCTAAGCTCTGAGAAATCAGAAATGACTGTGATTTAGTTGCTTCCCTCCAAACTCAGTATCTACCTGCATAACGACCAAAAAAAAAGTTCTCTCAGGATATAGGGAAAACTGGACCTTCTGATCACAGTATATTTTAGGTGGATAGATGGTGCTTAGCCTTTGTAATGACAATAACAACCACAATAATACCTAAAATTTACCTTATCCTTACTATATGCATCTAACATATTTAGTCACATGTTCAGTGCTCATCCTAATTCTTGCTCAGTATAGTTGTAGAAACTGGCTCAAAGACATTAAGAACTCACCCAGTGTCATACAGATGAAAGTAGAGCAGATACGATTCAGAATTTAGTGGTGGGTCTCTGAGGTGCATGAACTGACTTATTTGTTTTGTTTCCCTGCACTTCAGAGAGTTTAAGCAGAAGTCCAGAGGTCCTTTCCAAAATTGCTAAGATAGTCTTGCAACAGTTTTTTATCTCCTAAGAATGGAATCTAACATATTGACCCATATCTCCCTTAGAGATCAAGAGGGTCTAAATTTAAAAAAAAAAAAAGAGGGCCTAATTTATAGGAATGGGGGAGGAAGTGGAATATGAAGCAAAATCTGAGAGCTGAGATGAGAAAGAGAGCTACCCTGATTGTCATGAGCTGACTCTTTATGATCTCTACCTTCATCTCAGCCTTCTTTTCTACAGTTGATGCAGCAGGTGACACTAACGGCTCTCTGGTGTCTTATAGCATGAACAGCCAAACAGGAAGAGCCCAGCAAGGAGAGGTCTTTGCCTGGAGTAACAGGAAAGAGAGGTGAGAATTGGATAGGCAGGAGAGAATACTGTCTGGGTAGCCTGTGAACAGTCTCACTGTCTGCATTCAAACCTGAATTCATCCCCTGTCTACCCCAGGATCTGGAAAAACTTAAAAAGCTTCTGCATAGCAAAGAAAACAATCAACAATACTAAAAGGCAACTATGGTATGGAAGACGATATTTGCAAATGCTATATCTGATAAAGGGTTAGTCTCCAAAATATGCAAAAAACTTATGAAACTCAACACCCCAAAAACAAATAATCCAACTAAAACATGAACAGAGGACATGAATAGATAATTTTCCAAAGAAGACATACAGATGGCCAACATTGCTCATCGTCAGGGAAATGAAAATCAAAGCTACCATATTACTTCACACCTGTCAGAATGGCTAAAATCAACAATACAAGAAACAAGAGTTGGTGAGGATGTGGAGAAGAAGGAACAGTTGTGTTCTGTTGGCAAGAATGCAAACTGGTGAAGCCACTCTAGAAAACAGTATGGAGGTTCCTCAGAAAGTTAAAAATAGAACTACTCACTACAACTATACCAACAGGTGTAAAAATCTTGCATTTTTTGCAATGTAATTTTTTACCTCATATGAAAAATGAAGCTTTGCTGTGAGTACAAAGTTGTTATAGATAAGGTGTAGCTATGGACTTGAATATAATTTGGGGAAAAGCAAAGTCATGTGACAAAGAAAAGGCAAGTTAATAGTCTAAAGCTGGGGATTTTAATACAAGTAAAGGATGGTTTGATCATTTTAGAACAAGCCTGAACTTAAGAAAAAATATCAAGACAACAGGAGAAGCTTTTGATTTTGATGAAGCGAGTTTACCAGCTAAAAGCAGATGAGTTCCCAAACACCATTAAGAAAAGATGTCTGCCTAAACAGATTTTAGTGCAGATGAAAAGTGCCCTATTCTCGGGTTGGGGGGAGGGTCACAAAGGACATTTGTAAGTAAGGAAGAGAAGCAAACACTGGAATTTGAGGCAGGAAGGGATAGATGAACTCTACTGTTTAGTTAGGTTTATGATCAGGACTGCCTTTATCTGTTGGTATAGTTGTAGCGACAGATTGACAAATGTCCCTTTCCTTTTTTTTTTTTTTTTAACAGTGGTCCTTACTTTAGATTCATTTATTTTGAAATGGTGGGCAACTGCGGCTACAGACCTCAACTATGGTACATATCAAGCAATTCAACATTTTCTTGTAATGTCAAACTTCTCTATGCTTCTTGAAATGGGTCCCATGATGTTATTCAAAGTTTATGATATTGCACTAAACACAATGAAAAAGAGGGGAGAACTGCAAAGAGGTCACTTTTTTCTGGGATATGCAATTTTCTGGAGAGATGAACTGCTCACATGGAGATGATTAGTGTCACAGGACATTTTAAGCATATACTCGCAATACTTGAGCTCACTGCAATAGCAACAGGATGTGGGGGCCAAATTTTTACAGTAGTACAGTACGAACTATGGTTAATTTTATGCAGTTATGCTTTAATACAGCATCTTTGAATTGTTTACATTTCTCTATATTTCAAATAGTGCCATTTAAGTCTGTGTTTGTGTGCATAAATTTTAATAATTGGGTGAGCCTGGTGGTGTGTATTATGGAGGGCACATATTGCGTGGAGCACTGGGTATGGTGCATAAAAAATGAATTCTGGAACACTGAAAAGCAGGGGGGTGGGAGGTTGGGGTACCAGGTGGTGGGTATTATAGAGGGCATGGACTGCATGGAGTACTGGGTGTGGTGAAAAAATAATAAATACTGTTTTTCTGAAAATAAATAAATTAATTTTAAAAAAAGAAAGAAAAAATAAATTTAAAAAATAAATAAAACTTTAAAAATTTTTTAAAAAATAGAACTATTCTATGATCCAGTAACTGCACCCCTGGATATTTAAAAGACAAAATAATATTGACCTATGGGGCACCTGTCTGGCTCAATTGTTAGGGGTCTGCCTTGTGCTCAGGTCATGATCTCTGAGTCTTGAAATCAAGTCCTGCATCAGGCTGCCTGCTCAGCAGGAAGCCTGCTTCTCTCTCTCCCACTCCGCTGCTTGTGTTACTTCTGTTGCTGTCTCTCTCTCTCTGTGTCAAATAAATAAATAGCATCTTTTTTAAATTAATTTATTTTCAGAAAAACAGTATTCATTATTTTTTCACCACACCCAGTGCTTCATGCAATCCATGCCCTCTATAACACCCACCACCTGGTACCCCAACCTCCCACACCCCCGCCACTTCAAACCCCTCAGATTGTTTTTTGGAGTCCACAGTCTCTCATGATTCACCTCCCCTTACAATTTACCCCAACTCCCTTCTCCTAACACCCCTTGTCCTCCATGATATTTGTTATGCTCCACAAATAAGTGAAACCATATGATAATTGACTCTCTCTGCTTGACTTATTTCACTCAGCATAATCTCTTCCAGTCCCGTCCATGTTGCTACAAAAGTCGGGTATTCGTCCTTTCTGATGGAGGCATAATACTCCATAGTGTATATGGACTACATCTTCCTTATCCATTCATCCGTTGAAGGGCATCTTGGTTCTTTCCACAGTTTGGCGACCGTAGCCATTGCTGCTACAAACATTGGGGTACAGATGGCCCTTCTTTTCACGACATCTGTATCTTTGGGGTAAATACCCAGGAGTGCAATGGCAGGGTCATAGGGAAGCTCTATTTTTAATTTCTTGAGGAATCTCCACACTGTTCTCCAAAGAGGCTGCACCAACTTGCATTCCCACCAACAGTGGAAGAGGGTTCCCCTTTCTCCACATCCTCTCCAACACATGTTGTTTCCTGTTATGTTAATTTTGGCCATTCTAACTGGTGTAAGGTGATATCTCAATGTGGTTTTAATTTGAATCTCCCTGAGGGCTAGTGATGATGAACATTTATTCATGTGTCTGCTAGCCATTTGTATGTCTTGATTGGAGAAGTGTCTGTTCATATCTCCTTCCCATTATTTGATATGTTTGCCTGTTTCGTGTGTGTTGAGTTTGAGGAGTTCATTATAGATCCTGGATATCAACCTTTTCTCTGTCCTTTCATTTGCAAATATCTTCTCCCATTCCATGGGATCAGGAACAACACAAGAATGCCCACTTTCACCACTCTTGTTCAACATAGTATTAGAAGTCCTAGCAACAGCAATAAGACAACAAAGAGAAATAAAAGGTATCCAAATTGGCAATGAAGAAGTCAAACTCTCTCTGTTCGCAGATGACATGATTCTTTATATGGAAAACTCAAAAGCCTCCACCCCCAAACTACTAGAACTCATACAGCAATTCAGCAACGTGGCAGGATACAAAGTCAATGTGCAGAAATCAGTGGCTTTCTTATACACTAACAATGAAAATACAGAAAGGGAAATTAGAGAATAGATTCCATTTATTATAGCACCAAGAACCATAAGATACCTGGGAATAAACCTAACCAAAGAGGTAAAGGATCTGTACTCGAGGAACTACAGAACACTCATGAAAGAAATTGAAGAAGACACAAAAAGATGGAAGACCATTCCATGCTCTTGGATCGGAAGAATAAACATTATTAAAATGTCTATACTGCCTAGAGCAATCTATACTTTTAATGCCATTTCGACCAAAATTCCATTGGTATTCTTCAAAGAGCTGGAGCAAATAATCCAAAAATTTGTATGGAATCAGAAGAGACCCCGAATCGCTAAAGAAATGTTGAAAAACAAAAATAAAGCTGGGGGCATCACGTTACCTGATTTCAAGCTTTACTACAAAGCTATGATCACCAAGACAGCATGGTACTGGCATAAAAACAGACACATAGACCAGTGGAACAGAGTAGAGAGCCCAGATATGGACCCTCAACTCTATAGTCAATTAATCTTCAACAAAACAGGAAAAAATATACAGTGGAAAAAAGACAGTCTATTCAATAAATGGTGCTGGGAAAACTGGACAGCTATAAGTAGAAGAATGAAACTCAACCATTCTCTTACACCGTACACAAAGATAAACTCAAAATGGATAAAAAGACCTCAACGTGAGACAGGAATCCATCAGACTCCTAGAGGAGAACATAGGCAGTAATCTCTTCGATATCAGCCACAGCAACTTCTTTCAAGATATGTCTCCAAAGGCAAAGGATAAAGCAAAAATAAACTTTTGGGACTTTATCAAAATCTTTTTTAAAAAAAAATACTGATTCAAAGGGATACATGCACACTGATGTTCATAGCAGCATTTTCAACAACAGTCTTATTGGGAAACTGTTGGGAAACAGCCTAAGTGTCCATCGACTGATGAATGGATGAGGAAGATGTGCTGTATGTATACAATAGAATACTAGCCAGCCTTCAAAGGAATGAGATTTTCAATGGAGCTAGAGAGTATTATACTAAGCTAAATAAGTCAGTCAGAAAAAGATACTACCATATTATTTTACTCATATGTGGAATTTAAGAAACAAAACAAACTAGCAAAGGAGGAGGGGAAACACAGAGAGAGGAAAACCAAGAAACAGACTCCTAACAAACTGATGGATACCAGAGGGAAGGTGGGTGGGGGGATGGGTGAAATAGGTGAAGGTATTAAAGAGGGACTTGACCTGATGAGTGCTGGGTGATGTCCGGAAGTGTGGAATCAACATATTGTACAAATGAAACTAAGAGTATACTGTATGTTAACTAACTGCAATTTATTTTATTATTACGTTAGTTACCATGCAGTACATCACTAGTTTTTGATGTAATGTTCCCTGGTTCATTATTTGCGTATAACACCTAGTGCTCCGTGCAACACATGCCCTCCTTAAAACCCAACACCAGTCTATCTCATCCCCCAGTCCCTCCCTTCTAAAACCCTCAGGTTGGTCCCTGGAGTCCACAGTCTCTCATGGTTCATGTCCCCTCTGATTCCCACCCCTCTTCATTTTTCCCTCCTTTCTTCTAACTGGAATTTAAATAAAAACTTTTTTGAAAGGTGAGCTGGACACAAAAATAAATAAATAAAATCAGGAAGTGAAAAAAAAAATCTCCTCCTATCCTTAACTCTGAAATGATGATAATACATTTGGCTGTCTCTCCGGGGGTGGCAATGCAGATAAAAGTTTGCAAACTACGTAGAAAATTCATCTCAGTGTCTGTCACATGGAGTCCCAAGCTAATGGTTTGCAACATTGTGTTTACTGATATCATTTCCTTCATCACCATCATCATCACCTTCATGACCATTTGGAGGACTTAGGGAACAGTTAAAAAGGACCTCTTTCCTGTTCTGATGGGATGATGCCAGGAGAGATAGAACTAGCATGAGACAAAAACAGAAATCTAAATAAGAGTGCTAGAGTCCTTACCAGAACCAACAACACTAGGTCTTCATAGGGCTTTGCGTTGAATCTTTGCTTTGGTCCCCTCCTGTCTGGCTATCCCAACTGTCCCAGTGGTATGATGAGGAGGGAACAATGCTCTCTCTCCCTGTCCCTCCTGCATTCAGGCACTCCCACTGTACTTCCTACTCACTGTTCTGTACAGTGTCTCTGCTGGAGGAAGATGTAGGATTGCAGAGCTAGCTGCCTCTCCCCTGCCTGGAGCGGGGTGAGGACTGAGGCTTTGTTTCCAGGACTGGCAGGAAGACAGATGCCGGTATGGGTGTCTTCAAGCAGATGGCTCCGGGAGGAGGAGACACATGTATGGAGACCACTGACCTGGGACTGACAACTAAAAGGCTGGAAGGAACAGGCTGATTGTTTACAGTTGAGGGCTCAAAGCACTTGGCACATAATTAGCCAGATTGGTCCATGTTCTCCAAATCTCTAAGGACTTGCTATTATTAATTGATGGAAAGACGTGAACGCACTGGGATGGGGGGCGGTATCTAGACCCCCTCCTCTTCTCCAGAAGAAGCTGACTTTTGTTCCTCATTTCTTACTTCAAAGTTACTTATCTCATCGTAAAATTCAGACACTTTTTTTTCAACTACAGAGAGCAACGCATGACTTTTATATCTGTACAGCCACTGACTTAATCAAATAATTTAGAGATAATTTGGTCTTCTATACCATAAATCTTATTGAATTTCTATTTTCTCAGTTAAAATTTATGTCTCTAAGGAGAACTTTCAGTTTTTCTGTCTATAGTCCTGGTTTGGGGCTTGGAATTTATGCATTGGAGATATGGTTTTTTTTTTTTTTTTTTGCTGTTTTGAAAGACAGCTCAGGTTTTAATTTCTCTGTTCAGTGATGTGTGTTATTATGTTAGACAACTGTTCATTTTTACATATTTATCTTGTGACTTGATCCCTTGCTTAAATACTTCAGGGATTATTTCTCAGAGACCTCTACATTCAAAATGTGGATCATCTCAAGGCTTGGATGGGGGACAAACTCAGAGTTTGATTTCTCATTCACTGATGTGAAGAAAACTTCAGTATTCACCCAATTAAATTGAGTGTGTAAGAGACTGTGCTTATGTATGTGTACATAAATGACCAAGGAAAATTATAGAGAGCCCAAATGACCAAATGACAGGAGTATAGAGGATTGGAGAAGGAGGTGTGAGTGTTGAGATGTTTTAGAATCCTTGAACAGGAGGAAAATCGTATTAAACTGAAGTCACTAGTGAGTTCTAGTGGCCACTTGCGTCAGAGGGTGAATGGGTACACTCCTTGTTCAAAGTTGCTGTTGTGAGTGAGTTTTTACTTTGGTTGCATGTTATTTCGATGGCTGGTTGATGGCTATTATAGGGATGAGGAGGAAGAACAGAGCACCCACTCTTAGATACCATAGGACTTTCCAGAACCACACTGTTTAGTGACACGGTTACCAGCTGGAGGTGTACCAATGGATGCCTCCAGGTACTAGTAGACTTTTACCATGAGGTATCGATTTGTTTTCTCCTACCTGGTTCCAAAACTCCAGAGCTTCCACCTTCACTCAGCCTAGACAGATCCTTTCTGAATCCTTCTTTGCCACCTTCATTTGTTGGGGAACACGTCCTGTTTCTTCAAAAGGACCTGTCCTTCTTCTTTCTTCACCCCCATCTGTGGTTCTTAAAAGATATTTTCAAGAGTGAAGAGTCCATGTTGCCTGGTATCCAAGGTTATGGTATATAAAGACGCAGGTGGATAAGGGGAAAAGAGAATCACACAGGACGATCCACATTCAGTACCCCCTTGACATTCTACACTTTTGCTCTTGGAACATCCTGGGAGACACTAAAACTGGAAGTCCCTTTTTGTTTTTTGTTTTTTTGTTTTCTTGTTTTTTGACTGTTTCTTTTGCTGTGCAGAAGCATTTGATTTTGAATGAAGTCCCAAAAGTTTTTTTTTTTCATTTATTTAATTTCAGCATAACAGTCTCATTTTTTTACCACACCCAGTGCTCCATGCAATCCGTGCCCTCTATAATACCCACCACCTGGTACCCCGACCTCCCACACCCCTGCTACTTCAAACCCCTCAGATTGTTTTTCAGAGTCCATAGTCTCTCATGATTCACCTCCCCTTCCAATTTACCCCAACCCCCTTCTCTCTAACTCCCCATGTCCTCCATGATATTTGTTATGCTCCACAAATAAGTGAAACCATATGATAATTGACTCTGTCTGCTTGACTTATTTCACTCAGCATAATCTCTTCCAGTCCCGTCCATGTTGCTACAAAAGTTGGGTATTCGTCCTTTCTGATGGAGGCATAATACTCCATAGTGTATATGGACCACATCTTCCTTATCCATTCATCTGTTGAAGGACATCTTGGTTCTTTCCACAATTTGGCAACCATGCCCATTGCTGCTATAAACATTGGGGTACAGATGGCCCTTCTTTTCACGACATCTGTATCTTTGAGGTAAATACCCAGGAGTGCAATTGCAGGGTCATAGGGAAGTTCTATTTTTAATTTATTGAGGAATCTACACAAGTCCTCCAGAGAGACTACACCAACTTGCATTCCCACCAACAGTGTAAGAAGGTTCCCACTTTTCCACATCCTCTCCAACACATGTTATTTCCTGTCTTGCTAATTTTGGCCATTCTAACTGGTGTAAGGTGATATCTCAATGTAGTTTTAATTTGAATCTCCCTGATGACTAGTCATGATGAACATTTTTTCATGTGTCTGATAGCCATTTGTATGTCTTCATTGGAGAAGTGTCTGTCCATATCTTCTGCCCATTTTTTGATATGCTTCTCTGTTTTGTGTGTTTTGAGTTTGAGGAGTTCATTATAGAGCCTGGATATCAACCTTTTGTCTGTCCTGTCATTTGCAAATATCTTCTCCCATTCCGTGGGTTGCCTCCTTATTTTTTTGACTGTTTCCTTTGCTGTGCAGAAGCTTTTGATTTTGATGAAGTCCCAAAAGTTCATCTTCGCTTTTGTTTCCTTTGGCTTTGGAGACATATCTTGAAAGAAGTTGCTGTGGCTGATGTCGAAGAGATTACTGCCTATGTTCTCCTCTAGGAGTCTGATGGATTCCTGTCTCACATTGACGTCTTTTATCCATTTTGAGTTTATCTTTGTGTACGGTGTAAGAGAATGGTCGAGTTTCATTCTTCTACATATAGCTGTCCAGTTTTCCCAGCACCATTTATTGAATAGACTGTCTTTTTTCCACTGTATATTTTTTCCTGTTTTGTCGAAGATTATTTGACTATAGAGTTGAGGGGGTCCATATCTGGGCTCTCTACTCTGTTCCACTGGTGTATGTGTCTGTTTTTATGCCAGTACCATGCTGTCTTGGTGATCACAGCTTTGTAGTAAAGCTTGAAATCAGGTAACGTGATGCCCCCAGCTTTATTTATGTTTTTCAACATTTCCTTAGTGATTCGGGGTCTCTTCTGATTCCATACAAATTTTTGGATTATTTGCTCCAGCTCTTTGAAGAATACCAATGGAATTTTGGTCGAAATGGCATTAAAAGTATAGATTGCTCTAGGCAGTATAGACATTTTAATAATGTTTATTCTTCCGATCCAAGAGCATGGAATGGTCTTCCATCTTTTTGTGTCTTCTTCAATTTCTTTCATGAGTGTTCTGTAGTTCCTCGAGTACAGATCCTTTACCTCTTTGGTTAGGTTTATTCCCAGGTATCTTATGGTTCTTGGTGCTATAATAAATGGAATCTATTCTCTAATTTCCCTTTCTGTATTTTCATTGTTAGTGTATAAGAAAGCCACTGATTTCTGCACATTGACTTTGTATCCTGCCACGTTGCTGAATTGTTGTATGAGTTCTAGTAGTTTGGGGGTGGAGTCTTTTGGGTTTTCCATATAAAGAACCCACGGAATGGGAGACGATATTTGCAAATGACAGGACAGACAAAAGGTTGATATCCAGGATCTATAATGAACTCTTCAAACTCAACACACACAAAACAGGCAATCATATCAAAAAATGGGCCGAAGATATTAACAGACACTTCTCCAATGAAGACATACAAATGGCTATCAGACACATGAAAAAATGTTCATCATGACTAGCCATCAGGGAGATTCAAATTAAAACTACATTGAGATATCACGTTACACCAGTTAGAATGGCCAAAATTAGCAAGACAGGAAACAACATGTGGCGTAGGGGATGTGGAGAAAGGGGAACCCTCTTCCACTGTTGGTGGGAATGCAGGTTGGTACACCCTCTTTGGAGAGCAGTGGAGAGATTCCTCAATAAATTAAAAATAGAACTTCCCTATGACTCTGCAATTGCACTCCTGGGTGTTTACCCCAAAGATACAGATGCCGTGAAAAGAAGGGCCATCTGTACCCCAATGTTTATAGCAGCAATGGTCACAGTCACTAAACTATGGAAAGAACCAAGATGTCCTTCAACAGATGAATGGATAAGGAAAATGTGGTTCAAATACACGATGGAGTATTATGCCTCCATCAGAAAGGATGAATACCCAACTTTTGTAGCAACATGGACGGGACTGGAAGAGATTATGCTGAGTGAAATAAGTCAAGCAGAGAGAGTCAGTTATCATATGGTTTCACTTATTTGGGGAGCATAACAAATATCATGGAGGACAAGGGGTGTTAGAGAGGAGAAGGGAGTTGGGGTAAATTGGAAGGGGAGGTGAATCATAAGAGACTATGAACTCTGAAGAACAACCTGAGGGGTTTGAAGTGGTGGTGGGGTGGGAGGTTGGGGTACCAGCTGGTGGGTATTATAGAGGGCACAGATTGCATGGAGCACTGGGTGTGGTGAACAAATAAGGAATACTCTTGTGCTGAAAATAAATAATTTATTTAATAAATTAATTAATTTTAAAAATACCTTTAAAAAAAAAGTTTTGAAAGTTCCTATCTCATAGTTCGTGTGATTGCACTTGGGTATCAGGTCTCTTCCTTAAGTAGGGACATGGAATCATTGACAAGACATTGGACTAATTTATTCACCTCTTCTGGCCTTTCTTCCTCTTCCTAAAACAAGTAGCTTTGTCCCTTCAACTTTAATGATGTGATGATTCCAACCCTGTTCCCTTTGACTCAGTTTTGCCTGCCTTAAATCTATCTTTAACTCCAGGCACCAGGGAAAATTGTGATTTGGATCATGTTACATGTCACAGGTCCTACATGGCCCCTCTCCTTTACCCATTGTTTTTCTCAAGGTTCCCAGAGATGTGGTCCCTGTTCATCTCCAACCTCATTCTTCACTGTTCCCATGTCCCACTTTGTGCTTCAGCAGATTGCTAAGAGCACTCTGTCCCAGGCTGCTTTTTGCGTATGGACCTTTTCCCTTGCTGCCTTCTGTGCCAGATAAGACCAGACTCAATCATTAACCTAGAGAACTGCTTGCCCAGGGATCTCTTCCTCCAGGAATGCTCCCCTGACTCCATCACTTCAGGCTAAATTTGGGGCTCCTTTCTGTACTTCACTTTGCAGACTGCCTTTATCTTAGCATTTAACTCACTGTATTACAATATCGGGTTTCTGCATCCATTAATGTCCCTGACGTGGGGTTCCTCAAGACAAAACCACTTCATTAATTGTTTTATCCCCAACAGCTAACACTTAGCCTATCCCAAAGATGCCCTTCTTGCTCTGGACACTAGAAACAGAATAGAAACAGAAAACAAACATGTATTTGGTACATGAATAAAGGGAAAAGTATAGGTTGGAAGATGGCGGGGAAGTAGGAGGAAACGCCCTTTCAACCTGTACCCCAAAGTGAGCTGATTACCTACCAAAGAACTCCGATCACCCATGAAATCAGCCTGAGATCAGCATTATACACGTCTGGATCTCTACAGGGGCAGAAGACGCCAGTGGGCAGGTAAAGCGGAGTGGGAATGGAGGACTGATATCGGAAGATAAACAAAAGTGGGAGAGAGCCACCAGAGGCAACCGGTTGGAAAGTAATACCCCAATATGAGCGAGAGTGCCCTGCATCTGGGGACCAGCATTAACTTGGAGACTGGTTGAAAGCACTACAAAAGAGCAAAGGATTGCAGGGGGAAATTGTGGGAATCAGGGTGGCTAGGGACAGGGGCTTAAGTCCCCGGTCTCAGGACAGCCTCCCCGGCGCTGAGGCAGAAAGAGTGCGGTGGAGAAACCAGGTCTTGGTCCCTAAGCCGCCAGCGTTTCCCTAGAATGCGTGGGTTCTAGCTCCTGTGAGGGGATGAGAGCCACGCCGGTTGGCAGAACGCGCGAGCCCTACCACAAAGCTTGAGATATGCGCGCATGTCCCTCATGCTTCCCTGAGTTACAAAGGCCCGGCCAGCGCTCTTTGACCCGTGCCATTGTTTCAAAGCCTAAGCCATGGGCCCCAAACTCTCCTCTGACAGAGGTGCGCAAAAGCCCAGCCTGGTGCTTATGTACCTGCGCCCTGTTCTCAGTGCCTGAGACGTGCGCGCGACCCATAGCCGCCTCTGAAAGAGGTGCTCACAAGCCGGGCACTCCTAGCCCTGGCCAGTGGCAAAATCTCAGTGTGCGATTACTGCTTGGAACCTCTCTGGCGGTCGGGAGCTCCCAGACAGCTGCCACTGCCTGGCTTTGGGTACAAGCAAAAGATACTGGGCCCCCAGGGTCTGCAACTTGGAACCTTCTCTGCCAGTGGCCAAGGGGGAACTTATTTAGGCTCTGCACCCAGACTGAGGCTTCTCTCTGAGAGGGAGATCAGGGTGAGGTTTGTTTTCCTCTAAAACTACAAAAACCATCAAAGGCGGTCAAGGTGAGAGAAAAAAAAAAAAAGTGAACAAGCATAAAAACCACCAGAGAACAAAAGCCTGAAAAAAAACAGTTTCCTCAGAGTCCACCTTCTTGAGGGGGACAGGAGGACTTAACACAGGAAACATCATTGACTGACAACTCACGTAGCAGGCCCCTCCCCCAGAAAACAAACCAAGAAAGAAAAAAAAGAGAGAAAAAAAAAAAAAAGGACTACAAGAGAACAACCACTACTTCATAGGAAAACTTGTATTGTTCACTTGTTCCCACTATTCCAGTTCTTTTTTTTTTTTTTTTTTTTTACACATAGGTAATTTTTTTTAACCTATTTACCCTCACAGCAAGCTGTACAGTACATCAAATTCCATAATACCTTTCTAACCTGAACTTTTTAATACATACACCTATGTTTTTCTTTTGCATTTTTATTTTTTGAATTCCTTTTTTAAAATTTTAGTTTAGTTTAGTCTAGTTTATTCCTTTTTATTTTTATCCTCTAATATTCATATAGAGTTAAACTTCAAAGTAATCCCCTTTCCCCAATCAATACTACCCCTATAGGTAAACCAATTTTTAATCCCTTTTATCTTAGGAAAGTTGAGTCCTTTAACAAAGATATCAAGATACATCCAGGAAGAATCAAAACAACCTTCCTTGCACACATTGAGAATTTATAAGAACTCTCCCATCTTCTTTCACCAGTGTTTCTGTGTTTTTTGTGTTTGTCCTGATAGCATATAAATTTTACACTTGGGGTTCTTCTTGACGAGGTTCTTTCTTTATTTGCATATATATTTTTTCTCTAGTCATATACTTGTATCAGTCCTTTTATCTCTATTTGTTTGTCTACTTCATAAATCTTACCTTGGGGCCCATATGGGCTGAACCTTCTTTTTCATTTTCCCTTTCTTTCCTGTCTCTCTCTCTCTCTCTCTTTTTTTTCTTCTTTTCTTTTTTTTTTTTTTTCTTTTCTTTTGTCTCTCCTTTGGGTGGGGAATCCTGATTGCTCAGAAGTGTTCCAGGGTGCACCTTGATTGCACCACAGTTGATACATCCAGCTACATCTGTTCAGTCATCCCCCACTAAAATGAGTAGGAGGAAAAATGCCCTACAGAAGAAAAATACAGAGGATGGACCTTCTGCAACAGAGCTAATGGCTATCAACATAGACAATATGTCAGAAAGAGAATTCAGGCTAACAATTATGGCAATAATTGTTAGGAAATATTGCCTTGGGAAATATTGCCTATTTCCCAGGCAATCGCTAGGTTAGAGAAAGCTATGGATGACCAAACGGAATTGATTAGGGCCGAACTGAAAACGACCAGACAGGATGTTCACAATGTTAGGACGGAGCTTAAAGCTACCAGGGAGGAGGTTCACAATGCTCTCAATGAGTTCCAATCTAATCTAAACTCTCTCAAAGCTAGGGTAACCGAGACAGAAGATAGAATTAGTAATCTGGAGGACAAACAGATAGAGAGAAAGGATCAGGAGGAAGCCTGGAACAAACAGCTTAGAAACCACGAAAACAGAATCATGGAAATAAATGATGCCATGAAGCGTTCCAAGGTCATAATTATTGGAATCCCTGAAGGGGAGAAGAAAGAAAGAAGTCTAGAAGATATAGTGGAACAAGTCCTTCATGAAAATTTTCCCAATCTCGAGAATGGAACCAGCGTTCATGTACTAGAGGCTGAACAGTCTCCACCCAAGATTATACATTCCAAAAAAACATGACGACACCTGATAGTCAAATTGAGGAATTATAATTGTAGCTATAATCTCTTGAAAGCCGCCAGGGCAAAGAGGCTCCTTACGTACAAAGGGAAGCCCATCAGAATAACGTCAGACCTGTCCACAGAGACCTGGCAAGACAGAAGAGGCTGGCAAGATATATTCAGGGAACTAAATGAGAAGAACATGCAGCCAAGAATACTTTATCCAGCAATACTGACATTCAAAATGGATGGAGAGATAAAGAGTTTTCAAGACCAGCAAGGCTTAAAAGACTATGCAACCACCAAGCCGACACTGCAGGAAATATTAAGGGGGCTTCTTTAAAGGAGGAAAAATCCCAAGAATAGCATTGAAAAGAAATATAGAGACAGTCTACAGAAAGAAGGACTTCAAAGGTAACTCAATGTCAATAAAAACGTATCTATCAATAATCACTCTCAATGTGAATGGCCTAAATGTACCCATAAAATGGCACAGGGTTGCAGATTGGATAAAGCGACAGGACCCATACATATGTTGTCTACCAGAGACCCATTTTGAACCTAAAGATACACCCAGACTGAAAGTGAAGGGATGGAGAAGCAGTTTTCATGCCAATGGGCCTCAAAAGAAGACTGGGGTAGCAATTCTCATATCAGATAAATTAGACTTCAAACTAAAGACTGTAGTCAGAGATACAGAAGAACACTACATAATCCTTAAAGGGACTATCCACCAAGATGATCTACAATTGTAAATATCTATGCTCCCAATATGGGAGCAGCCAATTACTTAAGAAAACTGTTAATCAAGATAAAGAGTCATATTGATATGAATACACTAATCGTTGGAGATCTTAACATGCCTCTCTAAGAAATAGACAGATGATTGAAGCAGAAAATCAATAAAGAAACAAGATCATTGAATGACACATTGGACCAGATGGACCTCATAGATATACACAAAACATTCCACCCTAAAACAACAGAATACTTATTCTTCTCAAGTGCACACGGAACCTTCTCCAGAATAGACCACATACTGGGTCACAAATCAGGACTCAACCGATACCAAAAGACTGAGATTATTCCCTGCATATTCTCAGATCACAATGCTTTGAAACTGGAGCTCAATCACAAGGAAAAGTTCCAAAGGAACTCAAACACCTGGAAGCTAAAGACCACCTTGCTTAAGAATGCTTGGATCAACCAGGAGATCAAAGAAGAACTGAAAGAACTCATGGAAACCAAAGAGAATGAAGACACTTTGGTCCAAAACCTATGGGATACAGCAAAGGCGGTCCTAAGGAGGAAATACATAGCCATCCAAGCCTCCCTCAAAAAAATTGAAAAATCCAGAATACACCAGCTGTCTCTACACCTTAAAGAACTGGAGAATCAACAACAAATCAAACCAACTCCACACATAAGAAGGGAAAGGTTACAGCTGAGATCAATGAGGTAGAACCAAAGATACAGTAGAACATATCAATGAAAATAGAAGCTGGTTTTTTGAAAGAATCAATAAGATCGATAAACCATTGGCCACACTAATCCAAAAGAAAAGGGAGAAAGCCCAAATTCATAAAATTATGAATGAAAAGGGAGAGATTACAAAGAACACCAAGGAAGTAGAAACAATCATCAGAAGTTATTATCAACAGTTATATGCCAATAAGCTTAGCAACCTAGATGAAATGGATGCATTCCTGGAAAAATATAAACTACCAAAATTGAACCAGGAAGAAATCAACAACCTGAATAGACCGATATCTAATACGAGATTGAAGCAGTGATCAAAAACCTCCCAAAAAAACAAGAGACCAGAACCTGACGGATTCCCTTGGGAATTCTACCAAACCTTCAAAGAAGAAATAACACCTATTCTTCTGAAGCTGTTTCAAACAATTGAAGCAGAAGGAAAACTTCCAGACTCTTTCTATGAAGCCAGCATTACGCTGATCCCCAAACCAGGAAAAGACCCTACCAAAAAGGAGAATTTTAGACCAATATCACTGATGAATATGGATGCTAAGATTCTCAACAAGATCCTAGCCAACAGGATCGAACAGCACATTAAAAAGATTATCCACCATGATCAGGTGGGATTCATCCCTGGGCTACAAGGATGGTTCAACATTCACAAATCAATCAATGTGATAGAACAAATTAATATGAGAAGAGAGAAGAACCACACGGTCCTCTCAATTGATGCAGAAAAAGCATTTGACAAAATCCAGCATCCGTTCCTGATAAAAACGCTTCAAACTATAGGGATAGAGGGAACATTCCTGAACCTCATCAAATCCATCTATGAAAGACACAGCAAATATCATCCTCAATGGGAAAAAGCTTGCAGCCTTCCCGTTGAGATCAGGAACAAGAAAAGGATGTCCACTTTCACCACTCTTGTTCAACATAGTACTAGTAGTCCTAGCAACAGCAATAAGACAACGAAGAGAAATAAAAGGTATCCTAATTGGTAATGAAGAAGTCGAACTCTCTCTGATTGCAGATGACATGATTCTTTATATGGAAAACTCAAAAGCCTCCACCCCCAAACTACTAGAACTCATACAGCAATTCAGCAATGTGGCAGGATACAAAGTCAATGTGCAGAAATCAGTGGCTTTCTTATACACTAACAATGAAAATACAGAAAGGGAAATTAGAGAATAGATTCCATTTACTATAGCACCAAGAACCATAAGATACCTGGGAATAAACCTAACCAAAGAGGTAAAGGATCTGTACTCAAGGAACTACAGAACACTCATGAAAGAAATTGAAGAAGACACAAAAAGATGGAAGACCATTCCATGCTCGTGGATCAGAGGAATAAATATTGTTAAATGTCTATACTGCCTAGAGCAATCTATACTTTAATGCCATTCCGATCAAAAATCCACTGGTATTCTTCAAAGAGCTGGAGCAAATAATCCAAAAATTTGTATGGAATCAGAAGAGACCCCGAATCACTAAGGAAATGTTGAAAAACAAAAATAAAAGTGGGGGCATCACGTTACCTGAGTTCAAGCTTTATTACAAAGCTGTGATCACCAAGACAGCATGGTACTGGCATAAAAACAGACACATAGACCAGTGGAACAGAGTACAGAGCCCAGATATGGACCCTCAACTCTATGGTCAATTAATCTTCGACAAAACAGGAAAAAATATACAGTGGAAAAAAGACAGTCTCTTCAATAAATGGTGCTGGGAAAACTGGACAGCTATATGTAGAAGAATGAAACTCTACCATTCTCTTACACCATACACAAAGATAAACTCAAAATGGATAAACGTGAGACAGGAATCCATCAGACTCCTAGAGGAGAACATAGGCAGTAATCTCTTCGATATCAGCCACAGCAACTTCTTTCAAGATATGTCTCCAAAGCCAAAGGAAACAAAAGCGAAAATAAACTTTTGGGACTTCATCAAAATCAAAAGCTTCTGCACAGCAAAGGAAACAGTCAAAAAAATAAGGAGGCAACCCACAGAATGGGAGAAGATATTTGCAAATGACGGTACAGACAAAAAGTTGATATCCAGGATCTATAATGAACTCCTCAAACTCAACACACACGAAACAGGCAAACATATCAAAAAATGGGAAGAAGATATGAACAGAAACTTCTCCAATCAAGACATACAAATGGCTAGCAGACACATGAAAAAATGTTCATCATCACTAGCCCTCAAGGAGATTCAAATTAAAACCACATTGAGATACCACCTTACACCAGTTAGAATGGCCAAAATTAACAAAACAGGAAACAACATGTATTGGAGAGGATGTGGAGAAAGGGGAACCCTCTTCCCTGTTGGTGGGAATGCAAGTTGGTGCAGCCACTTTGGAGAACAGTGTGGAGATTCCTCATAAAAATTAAAAATAGAACTTCCCTATGACCCTGCCATTGCACTCCTGAGTATTTACCCCAAAGATACAGATGTTGTGAAAAGAAGGGCCATCTGTACCCCAATGTTTATAGCAGCAATGGGCATGGTTGCCAAATTGTGGAAAGAACCAAGATGTCCTTCAACAGATGAATGGATAAGGAAGATGTGGTCCATATACACTATGGAGTATTATGCCTCCATCAGAAAAAACGAATACCCAACTTTTGTAGCAACATGGACGGGACTGGAAGAGATTATGCTGAGTGAAATAAGTCAAGCAGACAGAGTCAATTATCATATGGTTTCACTTATTTGTGGAGCATAACAAATATCATGGAGGACAAGGGGTGTTAGAGAGGAGAAGGGAGTTGGGGGAAATTGGAAGGGGAGATGAATCATGAGAGACTATGGACTCTGAAAAACAATCTGAGGGGTTTGAAGTAGCAGGGGTGTGGGAGGTTGGGGTACCAGGTGGTGGGTATTATAGAGGGCATGGATTGCATGGAGAACTGGGTGTGGTGAAAAAAATAATGAATACTGTTTTTCTGAAAATAAATAAATTGAAAAAATTTAAAAATTAAAAAATTTTTAAATAAATTTTTAAAAAAGGAAAAGTATAAATGACAAATGGTTGTATCCTCCACTTTTAATTTCTAACCTCTCGACCTAACATAACATGTTTCTGATGTGTGGGAAACTCTTTCTTAATTGCACGCTATTCCTCATTTCCATCACCCATTTGAATCACAATCCAGCCCCTATAGGAAATGAAATTGTTTTCCTCGATTCTAATCCAGTTGATGATGTTAATGCACACAACACACTCCAGGAAATAACCAGAGTTGTGGGCATTTCCTGTGCATTCTCTGATATACTGCTCAACAGAACAGATCAGAAGGCAAGAAAGTAAGCCACATTTAATAGAGGTCAAGGGAATATTTTACAAACTCTCATACTTTAAAGTTGAGTCATGGTCCTCTCACCAGAACTCAGCAGAGATGATTGCAAACTGCTCACCCCACCAAGGGTCCGAACAAAGATGTTCATTCATAGTTAAACAATTTGCCTCTGATGTGATCATTTTTATCATTCCAGAGACACTATCTGCTTTGGGGTTTTTGTGAGTTTTCTCTATTTGAGATCAAATTGGCATACAACATTATATTAATTTCAGAATACAACATAATGATTCAATATACTGCACATATAGGGGTGCCTAGTGGCTCAGTTGGTTAAGTGTCTGCCTTCAGCTCAGGACATGATCCCAAGGGTCCTGGGATTGAGCCCCACATCAGGCTCCCTGCTTAGTGGGGGCCTGGTTCTTCCTCTCCCTCTGGATCTCCCCCTGCCTGTGCTCAATCTTTCTCTCTATCAATCTCTCTGTCAAATAATTAAATAAAATTATACATATATATATTTATAAAATATAGCACATATAATATTTGATGAATTACCAAAATAATTCCTTCCAGTTAACATCTGCCACTATATAGTTACAAAAAAAAAACTTTTTCTTGTGGAAAACTTTTTTAAGACTTTATTAGTTTATTTATTTGACAGAGAGAGCGAGAGCACAAGCAGGGGGAGTTGTAGGCAGAGGGAGAGGAAAAAGTAGGTTCCCCGCTGAGCAAGGAGCCTGATGCTGGACTTAATCCCAGACTCCTGGGATCATGAACTGAGCCCAAAGCAGACACTTCACTGATGAAGCTACCCACCTAGTGATGAGCACCACTGAGGATATGACTCAAAATTCTGTTTGTGACCTTAGTAGTATTTTATCTTATGGTACTGAGGTTATGATGGTACTGATCCTATGGTACTTGTGGTACTTATGGTACTTATGGTACTGAAATGTTTGAAACTGTCACACCTATGTTTTCATTAGAAATTTTTACCAATACTTAATTCATAGATGAAAGATATTTTTGTCAAGCAATAATAATGTCCAGGAAGCATCTGGCCCTGGCCCTGCAGGATGTTGATGGCTCCTGGTACACTAAGTGTTAAGAATTTGTTCATGTGGTTTATTATTTCACAAGAACATTTTCTTCTTCTTCCTTTCATTTTTCTTGAAGAGTAAACCTACATTCTGTTCATCTTGAAATAGTCTATCCAGATATTTGAGAGACTCTCAAATTTTCTCACCTCTGAAACATATTTATCTGACCCTTTTTTGGGTTCCAGACAAGTTGAACAATCCAGATTAAGTTACTGAGGTTCACCAGACCTCATGTTCCACATTTGTTTTAGAGTGATTTTGGACCACTTTATCGCTAAGATCTAACAGTGTCCTTAACTTTTAAATTTAATGATTCTAGATAAATAGGATAAATGAGTGTCCCAGAGATCAATGGGCAGGGGCTGATCAACATTATTAACTATTGCATGTAATGAATAACAGAATGTAGGATTCCTAAACGTTGTAATGTTAAGGCTATTATGCACAGCACTTCACTCCAAGAAACAAAAATAGTAGATTCTGGAGTCTCTCTACTGCCTATTTCATGGTCACTCCCTGCTTATATCGTCTAGCTGATGAGTTGGCAACTTGGAAGCAAGAAATCAAACAAGTGCTTCAGAATTTTTACTCCTGGGATTTTCCAAAGACTCAGTGCCTCATTCCCTTCTCTTTGGTCTGTTCTTGTCCATGGACCTGGTCACCGTACTTGAGAACCTGCTCATCATCCTGGCCATCAGCTGTGACTCCTACCTCCACAACCCCATGTACTTCTTCCTCTCCAACTTGTCCTTTGCAACATCAGTTTCTTCTCCACCATGGTCGCTAAGATGCTGATGAACATCCAAACACAGAGCAAATCCATCAGCTATGCAGGCTGCATCACCCAGATGTATTTCTTTATAGTTTTTGGAGATATGGACACTTTTCTCCTCACTGGGATGGCCTATTCCCGATTTGTGGCCATCTGCCACCCCTTGCACTACCCAGTCATCATGAACCCACAGCTCTGTGGCCTCCTGGTTCTCATATCCTGGTTCATCAGCTTGTCATTCTCCCTGACCGAGAGTCTGTTGATACTACGGCTTTCCTTCTGCACCAACTGAGTAATTCCACTCTTTTACTGTGAACTTTCTAAGGCCCTCACGCTTGCCTGCCCAGACAAATTGATCAATCGTACCCTGCTATATATCATAACTAGCCTTCTTGGCATCATTCCCTTCTCTGGGATCCTTTTCTCCTATACCCAAATCACCTCCTCAATCCTGAGAATCCCACCAACTAATGGGAAGTACAAGGCATTTTCTACCTATGCATCTCACCTGTCTGTGGTTTCTTTATTCTATGGGACAGGCCTTGGTGTGTATCTCAGTTTTGATGCATATTCCTGGAGGGGCATGATTGCCTTGTTGATGTACACTGTGGTCACCCCAATGCTGAACCCCTTCATCTACAGCCTATCGAACAGGGGCGTCAGGAGGGCTCTACAAACAGTTTTGGGGAGAACAATCTACGTTCAATGATATGAATGCTTGCTCTGGGTTTTTGAACTGACAGGAATAGCAGCCATTGGCTAAAGAAATTCTGCCTCTTGGTGACATTAAGTTTTACTTCTCACCCATCCTTCATAAGTGACTTTGCTCAGAAATGCTTTGTGAGTCTATTTTCTGATGTACCTTAACCTCTTATGTTGGCTGCTCTGTTATCCTCACTCCTACTCTCCACATCCCCTCCTTTTACATTCCTATCACTACACCTCAGCTTGGATTTCCAATCCAGAGCCACTTTAAGTACCAAATCAGAATAGTTGCACGAGGGTTATGAAATAGTGCATTTTATCAATAACCATTGCTAGTTCCTTACAGTAAAGGCTGCAGTAGGTGTCTAGAACACAGGAGTGAAGTGGGGAAAAAAGACAAAAATCTTTGCTCTCATAAAGCATAAATCCAGGATCTCAGTTTCTCTGATCACATTATAAGTCCAAACAGACTATATACACTGATGGATAAATTATTTATTTGGTTATTAGCAAGGCTGAACTTTTCTCCATATGCTTATTGAGTGCATTTCCAAACAACTCTGAGTTTGGGTTTCCAGAGTCCTTCAGCTTTTCAGTGGGTGCCTGCTGCCCCCAGGAAGACTGCATGAATGAATGCTCCCATTCCTCTTCTCCTTTCCTTGAATTTTCCTATTCCTGAGCTTAGTGTTGGGCTTGTATTTCAAAGAATATTATGGGCCACTTCAACTACCTTGGAACTCTTTTTAAATTTTCTCAAAAAAATGTTATTAGTAACAAGGTGTCTCACACGGAGTTCCTTGTGAAGCAGACAATTAGACAATGATTAGCACACAGGATGTATACCATGCAGTGCTCCTGGAATCAACAACTGGGCAAGGGCAGATGTGTATTAAGGAATTTGGCCTCCCAGCTCCCAGGGGTAACTTTTAAACACTTGAAATTTCCCAGTGATCTGGAGTGATTGGCTATTCATGGAGGGCCTCATAGAACACAACTCATAGTTTATGCTAATGAAATGAATCAGGATGAGGGTTGGCCATGCCAAAGGGACCAAGCATGTGAAGAAAATGCTGGAGCTTTGTGGAAAGAGATATCAGCCCCACCTTAGGAGGGAGGCTTGAGCTCAGCCATATAGGCCATATTTCAACTAATCATATCTACATAGCAAAACCTCAATAAAAATTTTGGACACTGGAACTCATATGAACTACCTGGCTTGTAACAGTCTTTGAGTATTGTCACCAATATTGTCCCAGGAAAAGGTAACGGGTCTGAACTCCAAGGAAGGAAGACAACAAAAGGCTTCACATATGGGATGTTCTAGACCTTGTATTATGTGTATCTTCCTTTGGCTGAATCTAATTTGTATCTTTTTGCTGTAATAAAACTGCAATCATAGTATACTGATTCTTGAGTTCTATGAGTTATTCGAGTTTGTCATCAAATCTGAGGCAATCCTCTCAATTTGAATCATTCTAGCAAATTATTGAACATGAAACAGTTCCCAAATTTGTATTCAACTGGTCTGATGTGACAGTGGACCTAGAGACCCCTGAACTTGTGGCTGGTGTGAAAGGGGAGGGCAATCTTGTGGTTGGCAAATTCTTTGCAACAAGGAAGAACATTGGAAAAACTCGAGCCAAACTGGAGTCCATCAAAGACCTCCAAAAACCATCAGGTAGCTCTGGAGTTAAGATGATGTCTTAGAGTTGGCTGGAATTGGGGCAAAGGGTATAAATTTTACACCCCCAAATCAACCAGTTATCAGATGTGGGTTGCCCTAGGAAGGACGCATGACCTTGCTGAGGCAGAACTCTATAGTGGTTGATTGCCAAGGGTTGAGAAACACCCAACATTTGAAGCAACATGTCCCTTATTACTGACAGGAGATCTTTGTTGTTGTTGTTGTTGTTGTTGTTGTTGTTGTTGTTGTTGTTTAATATTTTATTTATTTATTGGACACACAGAGATTACAAGTAGACAGAGAGACAGGCAGATAGAGTAAGGGAAGCAGGCTCCCATCTGAGCAGAGAGCCTGATGTGGGGCTAGATCCCAGGACCCTGGGATCATGACCCCAGCTGAAGGCAGATGCTTTAACCCAATGAGCCACCCAGGTGCCCCTGTTGTTATTTTTAATTGTGGAAAAATGACATAAAATTTATCATCTTAACCATTTTTAAGTGTATAGATCAGTAGTAGTAAGGACATTCACAACCATCACTACCATCTATCTCTAGAACTTTTCTACCTTCCCAAACTGAAACTGTCCCATTAAACACTAATGCCCCTTTTCCCTACACCGGCTCCTGGCTCCCACCATTCTACTCTCTGTCTCTGTGAATTTGACCACTATATGCCTCTTATATAAATGGAAGTACACAGTATTTGTCCCTTTGTGTCTAGTGATATAATATAACTGGGGAGAAATTAGATGGAGTAGGAAGAACAATCATCAGGAAAATTGGGATCACCTCTGTTCTGTAGTTTCTCTCCCATCTATTCCTTGGGAATTGTACACCCCAGTTTTCCTAGGGAAGTTCCAGGAAACTTGATAACTATTTATTCAAACTCAATATTAATAGTGTCTCATTTCAGCTTCAGAAGGAAATTCAATAGTTATCCTATTCACCAAGAAATCTGATCAAGATGGGGCTCTGGGAGGCCTAGTCAGTTGAGCATCTGATACTTTTTTTAATTTATTTTTTATTTTTAGCATAACAGTATTCATTATTTTTGCACCACACCCAGTGCTCCATGCAATCTGTGCCCTCTATAATACCCACCACCTGGTACCCCGACCTCCCACCCCCCGCCCCTTCAAAACCCTCAGATTGTTTTTCAGAGTCCGTAGTCTCTCATGGTTCACCTCCCCTTCCAATTTCCCCCAACTCCCTTCTCCTCTCTATCTCCCCATGTCCTCCATGCTATTTGTTATGCTCCACAAATATCTCAGCTTGGGTCTTGATCTCAGGGTCGTGGGACAATTCCCATGTTCGCCTCCATGCTGGGTGTGAAGCCTACTTTTAAAAAATCTGATCAAGATTATTAAGGCACAAAAATGTATTAGATGTTTTGGACCTTAAGGTAGGTAACATTCCTGAACTTCATCAAATCAATCTATGAAAGACCCACAGTAAATATAATCCTCAATGGGAAAAAGCTTGCAGCCTTTTGAGATCAGGAACATGACAAGAATGCCCACTTTCACCACTCTTGTTCAACATAGTATTAGAAGTCCTAGAAACAGCAATCAGACAACAAAGAGAAATAAAAGGTATCCAAATTGGCAATGAAGAAGTCAAACTCTATCTCTTCACAGATGACATGATTCTTTATATGGAAAACCCAAAAAACTCCACCCCCAAACTACTAGAACTCATAGAGCAATTCAGCAACATGGCAGGATACAAAGTCAATGTACAGAAATCAGTGGCTTTCTTAAGGTAGAATTTAGATCCTCCTAACAAATGTTGGTGGGTGGGGGGAGTGGAATCAGAGGAAAATAACAAGATGGGGCACCTGGGTGTCTCAGCTGTTTACTCTGCCTTTCCCTCAAGTCATGATTTCCAGGTCCTGGGATCAAGCCCCATGATTGGCTCCCACCTCAAGAGGGAGCCTGCTTCACCCTCTGCCTGTCCCACTGCTTGGGCTGTTTCTCTTGAATGAATAAGTAACAAAAATTTTTAAAAAGAAAAAAAACGAGAGAGAGAGAGAGAGAGAGTTATAATTATCTTTCAATGATAGAAACAAGACTGCTCATGACCAAGAGTTTTGGGTAATGCATAAAGAAAGTGAGAGGGGTACAGATATAAATAATCCTGCAGGGACTATGATTTAAATGGGGAGTCCAAAATAATTCCCCAATTCCATTAGAGCTATGCTAACAGGAATAGTTGTATAAACAAAATCAGAGATCCATATAGGTATATATGCCATGTGGCTGCAGATTCAGAATTTCGTGTTGTTGTTGACTTTCTGCATTTTTCAGTTCTATGAACCCAGAAAGAATAAAGAAAATGCTGATACTAGACTGTTCTGCTGATCATACCCCACAGTGCCCTCTTGATGTCCTTGTTCCTCAAGCTGTAGATGAAGGGGTTCAGCATAGGGGTGACCACAGTGTACATCACCGAGGCCACTGCACCCTTCCTGAGGGAGGAGGAGATGGATGAACTGAGGTACACTCCAACGCCCGTTCCATAAAACAAGCAAACAACCAACAGGTGGGAGCTACATGTAGAAAAGGCTTTGTACTTCCCACCTGTGGATGGGACTCTCAGAATGGAGGAAACAATTCGTATATAAGAACAAAAGATCCCTGAGAGGGGAACACCACCAAAGATGGCTGTGGATGGAGGTATCAGAGCAGGCAAGGTGGAAGAGTTGAGGTGCATCACAAAAGAAATGATGAATTTTCACATCTGTGCAGAAGGTAAGTTGGGACACCATCAAAAAATGAATCTGAGATTCCAAAAGGCTGCGGAAAAATGACATTAGGACCAACGAGCCACAGAGGCATGAGTTCATGATGACTGAATAGTTCAGGGGATGACAGATGGCCACAAATCGGTCATAGGCCATCACAGCCAGGAGCAGATTGTCCAAACACCCAAACAGGAAAAAAAAAAGGGCACCTGAGTTAGGCAGCCTGCATAGGTGATAGACTTGCTGTGTGTTTGAATGTTCACCAGCATCTTGGGGATTGTTATGGTGCTGAAACCAATATCAGCCAAGGACAGGTTGGAGAGGAAGAAGTACATGGGCATGTGGAGGTGGGAGTCAGAGCTGACGGCCAGGATGATGAGCAGGTTCCCAAGCAAGGTGACCAGGTACATGGACAGGAACAGCCCAAAGAGAATGGGCTCCAGTTCTGGATCATCTGAGAGGCCCAGGAGAAGGAACTCAGAGATAGCTGTTAGATTCTGTGGTCCCAGGCAGGTGGGACACCTCTCAAAAGAGAACGAGTATTGAGTAAACAGAACAAGTGTAGAGACACCCAGCTAAATGTGCCTATTTTGGTTCAAGAATTCGCACTTCCCATCGTACATCCCAGTACCTTCAGCAACATTTCTCATTTGTAAACTCTTCTTAGAACTAATTCCTTACTGCTGTCTGAGCTATTTACCTGTTTCTATATATATCCACTATGAAGACACTGGGCCAAGAATGTTAGAGAAATATACAAACATAGAAATACCTAGTTATACTTGGCTTCAGAACTCATATTTGTTGCCAGTAAAAACTGAGTTTTCTTGCTTTCCATGCATGATCACATTTCCCAGAATTTCAGTTGCCCAAAGACAAACACTGTCATGAATGTGGTAGATATATTTTTTTCAGTGTTTACATAATATTAGTATTGATTTGTGTATTCATAAACAGTTTTCTTAAAAACTTACTTAATACTCTAATAATACACATATTGTTTCCTGAGTTCTCACTTACCGCAACAATGCTTTAAGTGTCTGTGAAGTATATACATCTATTTTAAGCACTTCAGAAGTGGCATAGTATTACCTGAAAGATGAACTTTATTATCTCTTAATTTATTACTACAACATTCACTTTTTTAAAAAAATATTTATTTATTCTGAGACACACAGAGAAAAAGACTACGAGCAGAAGGAGGTAGAGGGGAAAGGAGAACCTTTGGCTGTCTTCACACTGAGCACAGAGACCAATGAGGGGCTCCATCTCAGGAGTCTGAGATCATGACCTCAGCCAAAATCAAGAGTTGGACACTCAACTGACTGAGCCACCCAGGTGTCCCTTATTACAATATTCCTAATAAAAATCTTGTTCCCACCTCCGTATTACACAAATGAGAATTTCTAAAATATATGCATAAAATATGAGAACATTGTGAAAAATCAATATGTACAATTTTACTATTAATTATCCTTTTGTTTTCTGAATGGAAATTATAGGAAAAATCAACTTCATGCTTTTATTATCAAGGTATAGAATCAGAAAGATCCCCAAAGTCTGTGTTCCAATGGTCTTTCCATGAAAAACCCACAGTAAAATACCTATCTTGGATAAGGAATAATATTTTTATATTACAGATTTCAAAAATAGGCTGCAAAATGCATTACTATTCATAGAAAATCTTATGATCTATAATATTCATGTAGTAACGGCCACAGTCAAACACTTATCCCAATTCCCTAATTCACAGATTCTGTGGTTCCACACAGGTCGGACAACTCTCAAAAGAGAAGAGAGTATTGAAAAAACAAGTGCAGAGACACCCAGCTAAATGCACCTATTTTTTTTTAAGTTTAAAAAGATTTTTATTAAAGTGCACTTTACATACAATAAATGCACATATCTTAAGTGTACAATTTGATGAAATTTGACAAATATATACACACATATAACCCATACTGCTATTAAGACAGAACATATTTGTTAACCCACAATCTCTTTTGTGCTCCTTGCCAGCCAATTGAACTGTTGACCCCACCACCTATTTTGATTCAAGCAATTCGAGCTTCCCAGAGTACATCCTATTACCTTCAGCAACATTTATCAATTGTAAACTCTTCTTAGAACTCTTTCCTTACTGGTGTCGGAGCTATTTACCTGTTTCTATTTATACCCACTATGAAGACATCGAGCCAAAGAATATTAAAGAAACATACAAATGTACAAACATAGAAATACTTAGTTATACTTGGCTTCATACTTTGTTGCCAGCAAAAACTGAGTTTTCTTACATTCCCTGCATGATCCCATCCCCCTGCATTTCAGCTACCCAAAGACAAACACTATCATGAATGCGGTAGATGTATTTTCATTTCAATGTTTCCATAATATTAGTATTGATTTATGCATCCATAAACAGTTTTCTTAAAAACTTATTTAATACACATATTGTTTCCCGAGTTCTCATCACAACGTGTTTTAAGTGTCTGTGAAGTATATCCATCTATTTCAAGCACTTCAAAAGTGGCATAGAAAGACAACAACCAAAGACAAAGAAAAGTGGCACCTGAAAGACAAACTTTATTATCTATCAATATCTTATTACAATATTCCTTTTTTGGAAAAATTATTTATTTATTCTGAGAGACGAATAGAGAAAGAGAGTACAAGCAGGAGAAGTTAAAGAGAGAGAGAGAACCTTAACTTGGCTTCACACTGAGCACAAGCCCAATGAGGGGCTCCATCTCAGAACTCTGAGATGGTCACCTCAGCCAAAATCAAGAGTTGGACACTTAACTGACTGAGCCACCCAGGGTGTCCCTTATTAGAATACTCCTAATAAATTCTTGGGCCCACCTCCATATTATACAAATGAGAATCTCTATAACATATAGGCATAAAAGATGATACATTGTAAAAAAAAAATCAATATATGTACAATTTTACTATTAATTATTTACATTTGTTTTCCTAATAGAAGGTAAAGACAAAATCAATATCATGCTTTTATTATCAAGGTATAGAATCAGAAAGATCCCCAAAGTCTGTGTTCCAATAATCTTTCCATGATAAATACACAGGAAAGTGCCTATCTTGGATAAGGAATAATATTTTTATACCACAGATTTCCAAAATAGGCTGCAAAATGCATTACTATTCATTGAAAATCTTATGATCTATAATATTCATGTAGCAAAGACCCCAGTCAACCACTTATCCCAATTCCCTAATTCACAGATGAACTCACAGAATCCCAAGACAAGAAATTGTTGGTGCTGTTTCTGTTTGCTCATCTGGAACTAAAGCGTGTTTGAAAAGAAAGCAACCATTCAACACTGGTGGAGTGCACAGAGCCCTGGGATGGGAATCAGACGGAACATGGAGTATATGTCAACATCCCAACCTCTCTGTGCTGTGATTCTCCATCTAGAAATGGGGAGAACATCAACCATAACAAGATATGTGTGGCCTCTAAAAGAAGTTTGCATCCAATAAATACTCAGTCATGGTTTGTAAATCAGAGTTTGCATTGTTACTGGAATGATGGGTTTATTGGTGAAACCCAATCCTGAGAAATGTTTAACAACTTTTATTATATATAAGAGAGGTAGAAGCCTATCATGTCCCAGGAAATTCATTCAAGAATGCATGGAAATTGGGGTGCCTGGGTGACTCCATTGGTTAAGTGTCCGACTCTAGATTTTGGCTCAGGTTATGATCTCAGGTGTGAGAAATCAAGTCTGGCCACCACTGCCTCTCCCTCATTAAAAAAGAAAGAAAGAAAAGAAAGAAAGAAAGAAAGAGAGAGAGAAAGAAAGAAAAAAGAAAAAGAGAGGGTGGAAATGGTAAAATGTCTCTCAGTTAAGTGCAGTAAGCTTTGCCTCCCTTTCTCTTTTTCATCTTTATGGAAATCTCCAGTAATTTTCAAATGAAGAGTCTATTAAGTGGAAAATGGCAGGTCTCTTAGAAAATCTGTGGCATAGACACAGAGAAGCACTGTTTTATATTTCATCTAGATCTGTGAAACATCATTGGAAGGAAGCAAAGCACCCAATGCATGGAACCCATGCTGTCTCTGTCCCGTTTCTGAGCACTTAAGAAGGGTCCATTCAATATTTAACAGATATCATTGGTGCTCTTGGAGCCTACACTGTGCCAAGCAAAGTCTAAGCTCTGGGAAATCAGAAATGACTGATTCAGTTGCTTCCCTCCAAACACTTAGTATCTACCTGCATAAGGACAAAAAAAAAAGTTCTTTCAGGATCTAGAGAAAACTGAACCTTCTGATCACAAGATATTTTAGTTGGATAGATGGTGCTTAGCCTTGGTAATGACAATAATAACCACAACAATACCTAAAATTTACCGTATCCTTACTATATGCATCTACCATATTTAGTCACATGTTTGGTGCTCATCTTAATTCTTGCTCAATACAGTTGTAAGGACTGCTTAAACACATTAAGAACTCGCCCAGTGTCATATGGATGAAAGTAGAGCAGATAAGATTCAAAGGTAAGTGGTGGGTCTCTGAGGTGCAAGAACTGACTTGTTTGTTCTGTTTCCCTGCACTTCATAGTTTAAGCAGAAGTCCAGAGGTCTTTTCCAAAATTGCTAAGATAATCTTGCGACAGTTTTTTATCTCCTAAGAATGGAATCTAACATATTGACCCCATATCTCCCTTAGAGATCAAGAGGGCCTAAATTATAGGAATCGGGGAGAATATGGAATATGAAGCAAAATTTGAGAGCTGAGGCAAGAAAGAGAGCTACCCTGAATTGTCATGAGCTGACTCTTTATGATCTCTACCTTCATCTCAGCCATCTTTTCTACAGTTGATGCAGCAGGTGACACTAACTGCTCTCTGGTGTCTTCTAGCAGGAACAGCCAAACAGGAAGAGCACAGGGAGTGGAGGTCTTTGCCTGGAGTAACAGGAAAGAGAGGTGAGACTTGGATAGGCAGGAGAGAATACTGTCTCAGAAGCCTGTGAACAGTCTCACTGTCTGCATTCAAACCTGAATTCATCTCCTGTCTACCCCAGGAAAAATTTTAAAAGCTTCTGCAAAGCAAAGGAAACAATCAACAACACTAAAGGCAACTATGGAATGGGAGACGATATTTGCAAATGCCATATCTAATAGAGTTAGTACCCAAAATATATAAATCCTAAAATTTGTATGGAATCAGAAGAGACCCCAAATCGCTAAGGAAATGTTGAAAAACAAAAAGAAAACTGGGGGCATCACATTACCTGATTTCAAGCTTTACTACAAAGCTGTGATCACCAAGACAGCATGGTACTGGTATGAAAACAGACACATACACCAGTGGAACAGAGTAGAGAGCCCAGATATGAACTCTCAACTCTATGGTCAAATAATCTTCGACAAAACAGGAAAAAATATACAGTGGAAAAAAGACAGTCTCTTCAATAAATGGTGCTGGGAAAACTGGGCAGCTATATGTAGAAGAATGAAACTCGACCATTCTCTTACACCGTACACAAAGATAAACTCAAAATGGATAAAAGACGTCAATGTGAGACAGGAATCCATCAGAATCCTAGAGGAGAACATAGGCAATAATCTCTTCGACATCAGCCACAGCAACTTCTTTCAAGATATGTCTCCAAAGCCAAAGGAAACAAAAGCGAAGATGAACTTTTGGGACTTCATCAAAATCAAAAGCTTCTGCACAGCAAAGGAAACAGTCAACAAAACAAAGAGGCAACCCACAGAATGGGAGAAGATATTTGCAAATGATAGTACAGACAAAAGGTTGATATCCAGGATCTATAATGAACTCCTCAAACTCAACACACACAAAACAGACAATCATATCAAAAAATGGGCAGAAGATATGGACAGACACTTCTCCAATAAAGACATACAAATGGCTATCAGACACATGAAAAAAATGTTCATCATCACTAGCCATCAGGAAGATTCAAATTAAAATTACATTGAGATATCACCTTACACCAGTTAGAATGGCCAAAATTAGCAAGACAGGAAACAACATGTGCTGGAGAGGATATGGAGAAAGGGGAACCCTCTTCCACTGTTGGTGGGAATGCAAGTTGGTGCAGCCTCTTTGGAGAACAGTGTGGAGATTCCTCAAGAAATTAAAAATAGAACTTCCCTATGACCCTGCCATTGCACTCTTGGGTATTTACCCCAAAGATACAGATGTGTCGGGGACTGCCTCTGGCCAGGAACGTCCCCGCCATTACAAGAAGGCGCTTGGCTCACTGCTAGCAAAATACGCTGCAAGTATACAATGAACTTTCTGGTGAAGCCTGCCTAAAGGAGGACATAGTTATTGGCTGTATCAAATTTAATCAGCATAGTAACAGGACTCTCATTGGCTCTCCCCATTGCTTGGCCCCTTATTGGTCACCCTGCTGTATATAAGCTAAGGAAGTTGATTAAATAAACAGAAATGAAGCATTAACACCATAGCAGGCTCATTGTCGTCCTTGCGGGCCGATGGTGCTGAGACCCGGGAAATATTAAGAAAAATAGAAAAACCTTGCAAGGGAGAAGTCCGCAGGTAAGCCGGGAAGGGACCACGATCAAAGTGGTGGGAATCTTGTACAAGACCGCAATAAGAAGCGGGGCGGCCTTAGAGCCAGGATTTAGCAGCGAGTATACACGGAACAGCCATTAGGTTGGTATTCTAATTATGGGATCTGAACTGTCAAAGTCGAGGTTAGAGGGTTCCCTAAAGGACCTTCTAAAGGCCAATGGCACGCCATTAAAAACGAAAACTGCTAGGACATTCTTGAATACAGTTAAGACAATGGCGCCTTGGTTTCTGGACGAGGGCTTGCTAAATATACCCCAATGGGACCAGTTAGGTGAGGATTTTAAGAAGAGGGATAAAAATAAACCATTGCCACCGGGAACTTTAGTTATATGGACTCTAGTCAGAGGGTGCCTGGGAGGATATAAGCCGAAATGTGACTCAGCTATTCAGGAGGGCGCTGAGGCACTTGAGGAAGTGAAAGAAGAACACTCATCTCTTGTTTCATAAAGGAGTAGTTCTAGCGAAGGGGAAGAAGAAATGTCGGGGGAGAAGCTAGAGTAGAAGTTTAAATTAAAACCAGACCCTCCCTGTTCAGCAGTGACCCCTAATGCTCCGCCTCCTTACAATCCCCTGGCTGGGGAGATAACATGTAAATGTCATCCCTCTGCTAATGAGGATTGGAAGGCCACATGGAGGGGGGCCAATAGCAGCTCGATTTTCCCAGTTCTAGAGGACCAAAATCATCAACGGTATCACCAGCCCTTGGACTTTAAATTAGTTAAACAATTAAAGGAAGCGGTCATGCAGTATGGCCCTCAGGCAGCATTTACTATTTCTCTAGTGGAGTCCATAGCAGGCATGAATTTAATCCCCGAAGATTGGGGGAATTTAGCAAGGGCAGCCCTCTCTGGAGGGCAATATTTGGTCTGGAAGACAGCATGGCAAGAGCATTCCCAGGATGTTGCACGGCGTAATGCCATGGCAGGCAATCCACAATGGAATCTGGATATGCTTATGGGCATGGGGCCATACACTGGTAAGCATGACCAACTGCAATACAACCCTGCTGCTGCCACTACCAAAGCATGGAAAACCCTCCAGGCCAGTGGGGACTTGCAGGGTCAACTATCTAAGGTGATACAAGGACCAAATGAAGCATTTGCTGATTTTGTTGCAAAATTGATGCAAACAGCTGGGAGAGTATTTGGGGATGATGACACAGCCATGCCTCTAATTAAACAACTGGCCTATGAGCAAGCCAATAAATGGTGTAAAGAGGCCCTTAGGCCATGGAAGGCTAAAGATTTAAGCACATACATTAAGGTATGCAGGGATATTAATGACAGTGTTATTCAAGGACAAGTACTTGCTTCAGCCATTACTCAAGGCCTTCAGGGCATTCAGCTATTCCAACGTAAGGGCGCTAAAGGAAATTCTGAGGAATGCTACAAATGTGGAGCTCAGGGGCACTTTAAGCGAGAATGTCCTGACAGCAAGGGTCCCCCAACAGTAAAGCAACCTGGCATATGTCCTAGGTGTGGCAAGGGTACACACTGGGCGAATGAATGTCGCTCAGTAAAAGATATCCACTACCCCCAAGGAATTCAAAAAACGGGAAATGGGGCCCATCACCCCAGGGCCCTCAAATGTATGGGGTGCTTCAACAGGTAGCCCACACGCATTACCCGCCGACGAGCCAAGGCGGGCTACAAAAGGAAGTGCCGGATTGGACATCCGCGCCACCACCAGACTTGTACTAACCCCCGAGATGGGAACCCAGGTGATGGAATCGGATTTTAAGGGCCCACTGCCTGTGAACACTGAAGGCCTGTTATTAGGGCGTAGCTCCACAGCCCTTGCTGGATTAATAGTACACCCCGGAGTAATTGATGCTGATTATACAGGTATAGTCAAAATATTAGTGTCTTCCCCTCGTGGCATTACAGTTATCAGTCCAGGTGATAAAATAGCACAAATTATAGTGTTACCAAGCTGTCATAAACTATTCCCCAACACAGAAAAATCCCGTGGACAGAGGGGTTTTGGCTCCACTGACCCGCCCCTCGCATGTCTAACACTTGGAATGGAGGATAGACCTCTTTATTCTCTATGGATCAGAAAAAAAATTTATGGGCCTTCTGGATACCGGGGCTGATCATAGTATCATTAATGAAGTTGATTGGTCAAAAGATTGGCCCCTACAAAGGGCTGATCAAACCCTTAGAGGCCTAGGGGTTGCCCAAAGTCCTATGGAAGGATGATGAAGGTCATAGCGGCCTGGTTCAGCCATATGTACTTAAGATCCCTATATCTCTCTAGGGAAGAGACATTCTTACTCAATGGACCTAAATTTGACTACTGAAGCCTTTTACAGTGAGAAAGCTCGAAACCTCATGACTAAAGCTGGATATTCAGGTGTTGGAGGATTAGGGAGGAAAAATCAGGGTATTACAAATTCAGTACCCCTAAGTAATTATACCTCTGGGATTGGTGGACCGGGGTTGGGTTTTTCATAGGGGCCACTGAGCCTTTGAAAATTCAATGGCACAATGACAAGCCTGTGTGGGTTTCTCAGTGGCCCCTTCCCAAAGAAAAATACGAAGCAGCCCACACATTAGTGTATGAACAACTTGTTGCAGGACATATAAAGCCTTCCACTTCACCATGGAATACTCCTATCTTTGTCATTAAGAAAAAAATCAGGTAAATAGCGGTTATTGCATGATTTGAGAGCAATCAATGCCCAAATGGTTATCATGGGATACCCTTGGTATCTGCCCTCCCCTCGAGTTGGCCTTCAATTGTTGTAGATATCAAAGATTGCTTTTTTTCTATACCATTACACTACAGTGATACCCCCCGATTTGCATTTACCATACCCACTATTAATCATTCTGGTCCTGATCAGCAATTTGAATGGACAGTTCTTCCTCAGGGTATGGCTAACAGCCCCACAATGTGTCAACTTTATGTTGATCAGGCCTTGCAAAAGGTCAAGGAACTCTATCCTTCCGTTTTGGTATACCACTATATGGATGATGTACTACTTTGCAATAAACAGGAAGAACAGCTTGAAAAGGCCCTTGTTTCCCTTTTAGAATATTTCAAACAGTTTGACTTGAATATAGCCCCAGAAAAAATCCAAAAAACATCTATCAAGGACTATCTGGGCACTAGACTTGATGATACTAAAGTTAAACCTTTAAAGGTAACCCTACGAACAGATAAATTAAAAACATTAAATGATTTTCAAAAACTCCTGGGAGATATTAACTGGATCAGGCCATACCTAAAACTCACTAATCAGGAACTACATCCCCTGTTCGAGACATTGAAAGGAGACTCTGACTTGAACTCCCCCCATATTTTATCTGAACAAGCTCGAGAAGCTGTTAAATTGATTCAAAATAGACTTGAGACTGCCCAAGTTGATAGAATTAATTACTCTGAAACCCTATATTATTGTGTTCTTGCAGTAGAGCACACGCCCACTGCTGTTTTTTGGCAGGACGGTCCCATCTCCTGGGTCAATTTAGCTTACTCTCCAGGAAAAGTTCTCCCATGGTATCCCAATGCCATAGCTAAAATCATATTGAAAGGACTAAAACTTAGCATCACTGCATTTGGCAAACAATCTGACGTCATCCTAACTCCCTATACACAAGAACAGTTAACTTGCTTAGCAGCATGTGACAATGATTGGGCCATTACTATGACTATCTCAACTGCAAAATTTGACAATCATTACCCGGCAAACCCATGGCTGCAATTTAGTCTTACTCACCCATTAATTTATCCAAGGGTTATACGTCAATCACCTTTGGATAATGCAAAACTCGTTTTTACTGATGGTTCTAAAAATGGGGTGGGCACTGTGGTTACCCAAGATAACACTTGGACATTTTTATTTCAAAGCTCCTCCCCTCAAATTACAGAGCTATTTGCAGTCATTAAAGCCTTTCAGTTGTTTCATGATACACCTTTTAACTTGTTATCAGACAGCAAATATGTTGTCCAAGCTGTCTCCATCCTGGAAAACGTAGGTCACATCAGCACCAAATCCACCATTACAGAAACTTTAAAGAATCTCCAACAAATTATATGGGACAGAAAGGTACCCTTTTACATAGGGCATATCAGGGCACATACGGCTCTCCCCGGCCCCTTGACGGAAGGCAATCGCACTGCAGACATGTTAACCAAAGAGCAATTTATCTTCACTTTAATGGAAAATATTCAACAAGCAAAACAGTTTCACAAGCTATTTCATGTTAATGCTCTTACTTTCAGACTTAAATTCAACATAACTAAAGCTCAAGCCAGGGACATTGTAGTCTCTTGCAAAAACTGTGTTATCCTCCTGCCATCCCCCTCCTTAGGAGTTAACCCACGAGGCCTGTTACCCAACCATATATGGCAAATGGATGTTACTCACATCCCTGAATTTGGTAAATTAAAATATGTGCATGTTTCCGTGGACACATGTTCTGGTGTCATATTCGCCTCTATCCATGCTGGGGAAAAATCCAAAGATGTTATTTCCCACTGCCTTCAAGCCTTCGCCGCTTGGGGTAAACCTCGACAAATAAAAACAGACAATGGACCTGCATACACCTCACAAGTATTTCACAGTTTCCTTACTCAACTAAACATTACCCTAAATCATGGTATTCCATACAATCCTCAAGGACAGGCCATTGTGGAACGTGCCCACTTAACCATCAAACAAACTCTTTTAAAACAAAAAGGGGGAATAGGGGACACGTTCCGGTCCCCTAAAGACAAACTAAATACAATTCTATTTATTTTAAATTTTTTGACGCTCAATAAAAACGGTCAAGCAGCAGCTGAAAGACATTCAGCCTGTATCGATTCTTCCCCCAAGCCCTTAGTTTTTTGGAAGGATATCCTTACGGGACAATGGAAAGGCCCGGATCCTGTATTAATCTGGAGCAGAGGCTCCGTTTGTGTTTTCCCACAGAACAAAGAAGTGCCAATTTGGATTCCAGAGAGATTGATCCAGAAGGCCCCTGAGAACGAGGATGAGGACAGAGGAAGCCATGATCCTCCTACTGTCGTAGGGGACTCTGATATTCCTAATTCCCCCAACGGCGACACGTGAATTATGGGCTATTCTGAAGGCTTGGCCCTATCCTTTACCTTTAACTAATTCTTCCTTTATCTTACCCCCATTCTTCACTAGCTGATATACTGAGTGTTGGTTCTATTGTTCCTTTTTCTGCGCTTTGTGTTACCCCTGTAAAATTCTCTCAATTTAATAAGGCCAGCAATTCCTCCCAACAGCTCTCTTAGTATTTGCAGGGTCCTTGGTATGACGATTTTCAAAATTTCACATGAATCCTTCTGGCTGAGATAACTCGAGTAAATAGTATGCGTGTGCAACCAGCTTCCCTTCCAGAGCTATTTCCAACATTCAGCAATATGTTCCAGTTCACCAAACAATGGGCTGGTACAATTGGTCATCTTGTCCTCCTCCTTATTGGCATTCTGCTTCTATTCAGAAACGTTCACCAATGGAGAACATAGCAGCGAGAGCAGAGCCAAGCTATAGTACAAGCCTTTATGTCAATAGAGGCTGGGACATCTCCCCAGATATGGCTAAGCATGCTAGATCAGTAGTCAAAGACGGGTAAGATCAGTAGAGAAACATAGCAACCTAAGACAGGACAGAGATCATCGATATCTTGTGTCTGATGATGGGTAAGGATGTTTTCTGCTACTGATGACCTAAGACAGGCACGATCTCTGCCATAAAACAAAAAAGGGGGAGATGTCGGGGACTGCCTCCGGCCGGGAAAGTCCCCACCACTACAAGAAGGCGCTTGGCTCACTGCTAGCAAAATACGCTGCAAGTATACAATGAACTTTCTGGTGAAGCCCGCCTAAAGAAGGACATAGTTATTGGTTGTATCAAATTTAATCAGCATAGTAACAGGACTCTCATTGGCTCTCCCCATTGCTTGGCCCCTTATTGGTCACCCTGCTGTATATAAGCTAAGGAAGTTGATTAAATAAACGGAAATGAAGCATTAACACCATACCAGGCTCATTGTTGTCCTTGCAGGCCGAGGGTGACACAGATGGAGTGAAAAGAAGGGCCATCTGTACCCCAATGTTTATAGCAGCAATGGCCACGTTCGCCAAACTGTGGAAAGAACCAAGATGCCCTTCAACGGATAAATGGATAAGGAAGATGTGGTCCATATACACTATGGAGTATTATGCCTCCATCAGAAAGGACGAATACCCAACTTTTGCAGCAACATGGACGGGACTGGAAGAGATTATGCTGAGTGAAATAAGTCAAGCAGAGAGAGTCAGTTATCATATGGTTTCACTGATTTGTGGAGCATAACAAAAAGCATGGAGGACATGGGGAGTTAGAGAGAAGGGGGTCGGGGTAAATTGGAAGGGGAGGTGAATCATGAGAGACTATGGACTCTGAAAAACAATCTGAGGGGTTTGAAGTGACGGGGGTGTGGGAGGTCAGGTACCAGGTGTTGGGTATTGTAGAGGGCATGGATTGCATGGAGCACTGGGTGTGGTGAAAAAAATAATGATACTGTTATGCTGAAAATAAATAAATGAAAAAAAAGAACTTATGATACTCAACAGCCCAAAAACAAATAATCCAATTAAAATGAACAAATAATTCAAGAAAACTATTGTATCTATTCAAATATGAATAGATAATTTTCCAAAGAAGACATACAGATGGCCAACATTGCTCATCGTCAGGGAAATGCAATCAAAACTACAGTAAGATATTACTTCACACTTCTCAGAGTGGTTAAAATCAACAATACAAGAAACAAGAGTTGGTGAGGATGTGGAGGAAAAGGAACACTCATGTTCTGTTGGCGGGAATGCAAACTGGTGCAGCCACTCTGGAAAACAGTATGGAGGTTCCTCAGAAAGTTAGAAATAGAACTACCCTATGATCCAGTAACAGCACTAGTAGGTATTTACAAGACACAAAAATATTGATCCATGGGGCAACTGGGTGGGTCAATAATTAAGCATCTGCCTTCTGCTCAGGTCATGATCTCTGAGTCCTGAGATCAAGTGCTGCATTCTCTCTCTCTCATTCCCCCTGCTTGTGTTCCCTCTCTTGCTTTCTCTCTCTCTTTCTCTCTCTGTCAAATAAATAAATAAAATCTAAAAAAAATTACTGGTTCAAAGGGATACATGCACGCTGATGTTCATAACAGCATTATCAACAACAGTGTTGTTGGGAAACAGCCCATTCATCATCGACTGATGAATGGATAAGGCAGATGTGCTGTATGTATACAATAGAATACTAGTCAGCCATCAAAGGAATGAGATTTGCAATGGAGCTAGAGAGTATTATACTAAGCAAAAGAAGTCAGTCAGAAAAAGACTAACTACTACCATATGATTTCACTCATATGTGGATTTTAAGAAACAAACTAGCAAAGGAAGGGGGGGGGGGAGAAAGAGAGAGGAAAACCAAGAAACAGACTCCTAACAAAGTGCTGGTTACCAGAGGGGAGGTGGTTGGGAGGATGGGTGAAATGGGTGAAGGGATTAAGGAGGGACTCGTCCTGATGAACACTGGGTGATATATGGAAGTGTTGACTCAACATATTGTACAACTGAAACTAATAGTACACTGTATGTTAACTAACTGCAATTTATTTTTTTATTATGTTAGTCAACATGCAGTATATCACTAGTTTTTGATGTAATGTTCCATGGTTCATTATTTGCATATAACACCCAGTGCTCCGTGCAATACATGCCCTCCTTAATACCTACCACCAGGCTATTCCATCCCCTACCTCTTCCCTCTAAAACCCTCAGGTTGTTTCCTGGTGTCCACAGTCTATCATGTTTCAACTCCCCCCTGATTCCCACACCCCTTCATTTTTCCCTCCCTTCTCCTAACTGTAATTTAAACAAAAAAAAATTTTTTAAAGGTGAGTGTGGTACAAAAACAATGAATACTGTTATGCTGAAAAGAAATAAGTTTTTTTTTTTAAAAAGGTGAGTTGAACAAAAAAATAAATAAATAAAATCAGGAAGTGAAAAAAAATAATATGCTCCTATCCTTAACTCTGAAATGATGATAATACATGCTGCTATCTTTCCGGGGGTGGCAACGCAGATAAAAGTTTGCAAACTAGGTAGAAAATTCATCTCAGTGTCTGGCACATGGAGTCCCAAGCTAATGGTTTACAACATTGTGTTTACTGATATCATTTCCACCCTCACCATTATCATCACCTTCAGGACCATTTGGAGGACTTAGGGAACAGTTAAAAAGGACCTCTTTCCTGTTCTGATGGAAGATGCCCAAGAGAAAAAGAACTAGCAAGAGACAAAAATAGAAATCTAAATAAGAGTTCTAGGGTGCCTGCCAGGACCAACAACACTAGGTCTTCACAGGGTTTGGCATTGAATCTTTGCATTTTGGTCCCCTCCTGTCTGCTTATCCCAACTGTCCCAATGGTTGCTGAGGAGGGAACAATGCTCTCCCTGTCGCTGCTGCATTCAGTCACTCCCACTCTACTTCATACTCACTGGTCTGTACTGTGTCTCTGCTGGAGGAGGATGGAGGATGGCAGAGCTGGCTGCCTCTCCCCTGTCTTTAGCGGGATGAGGACTGAGGCTTTGTTTCCAGGACTGGCAGGAAGACAGATGCTGGTATGGGTGTCCTCAAGCAGATGGCTCGGGGAGGAGGAGACACATGTATGGAGCCCACTGACCTGGCACTGACAACTAAAAGGCTGGAAAGCACAGGCTGATTGTTTACAGTTGAGGGCTCAAAGCGCTTGGCACATAATTAGCCAGATTGGTCCATGTTCTCCCAATCTCTAAGGACTTGCTATTATTAATTGATGGAGAAAAGTGAATGTACTGGGTCGGCAGTAGTATCTAGACCACATCCTCTTCTCAGGAAGAAGCTGACTTCTATTCCTCATTTCTGACTTCCAAGTTACTTATCTCAACGTAAAATTCAGACGCATTTTATTCAACTACAGAGAGCAACATATGACTTTTATATCTGTACAGCCACTGACTTAATCATGTAATTTAGAAAGAATTTGGTCTTCTATACCAGGAATCTTTTTTTTAATTAAATTAATTTATTTATTTTCAGAAAAACAGTATTCATTATTTTTTCACCACACCCAGTGCTCCATGCAATCTGTGCCCTCTATAATACCCACCACCTGGTACCCCAACCTCCCATCCCCCACCACTTCAAACCCTCAGATTGTTTTTCAGAGTCCATAGTCTCTCATGATTCACCTCCCCTTCCAATTTCCCCCAACTCTCTTCTCCTCTCTAACGCCCCTTGTCCTCCATGATATTTGTTACCAGGAATCTTATTGAATTTCTATTTTCTCAGTTAAAATATATGTCTCTAAGGAGAATTTTCTGTTTTTCTTTCTATACTCCCAGTTTGGGGGTTGGAATTTGTGCATTGGAGATATATGGTTTTTGCAGTTTTGAGAGACAGCTCAGGTTTTAATTTTTCTATTCAGTGATGTGTGTTATTATATTAGACAATTGTTTATTTTTACATACTTATCTCATGACTTGATCACTTGCTTAAATACTTCAGTGGTTATCAGAGATCTCTACATTCAAAATTTGGATGATCTCGAGGCTTGACTAAAAGACAAACTCAGAGTTTGATTTCTCATTAACTGATGTGAAGAAAACTTCCATATTTACCCAATTAAATTGAGTGTGTAAGAAATAGTGCTTATGTAGGTGTACATAAATGACAGAGGAAATTTTTAGAGAGCCCAAATGACAAAATGACAGGAGTATAGAGGATTGGAGAAGGAGGTGTGAGTGTTGAGATGTTTTAGAATTCTTGAAAAGGAGGAAAATTATATTAAACTGAGGTCACTTGATAGCAGGAAGAGCCTATCCAATACTAAGTTCATTGTCAGTGAGGTTGGCAGCCTATTTGCTTAGTATAAAGACAGAGCAAATTAAACCCGTTGTTAGCATTTCCAAAAGTCCAGATTGCTACCTCAGAAACTATGTGCAGCATCTGTAAAGGAACAACTGGTATGTACATGGGCTCCTGGATGTGTAGCAGAAGATGGAAGGACCCAAAGATGACTGATCATGAGAGAAGAAAGCATGGTGACAAAGTGGAATCCTAATGAGGGGGTTACTAGTGAAAGAAATGATCTCTCCTTTGCTGAGGACATGGTCCTTCACTATCCTTGAGTAATGAAAATGAGGATCAGAGTTAAATTTATCCATAATGGCTTAGGTGACTTAATCTACAGGCACAATTAGAACCACACAGTCACTGGAAATATCACCACTACTTGAAACCTCAACTGTGTACCCTTGACCAAGAGATATCATTACAATAACCTTTTTTTAAAAAATTTTATTTATGGGGCACCTGGGAAGCTCAGTGGGTTAAGCCTCTGCCTTCAGCTCAGGTCATGATCTCAGAGTCTTGGGATTGAGCCCCACATTGGGCTCCTTGCTCGGCGGAGAGCCTGCTTCTCCCTCTGCCTCTGCCTGCCTCTCTGCCTGCCTGTGCTCTCTCTCTCTCTCTCTCTCTCTGACAAATAAATAAATTTTTTTAAAGATTTTTTTAATTTATTTTTTATTTTCAGCATAACAGTATTTATTATTTTTGCACCACACCCAATGCTCCATGCAATCCGTGCCCTCTGTAATACCCACCACCTGGTACCCCGACCTCCCACCCCCCGCCCCTTCAAAACCCTCAGATTGTTTTTCAGAGTCCATAGTCTCTCATGGTTCACCTCCCCTTCCAATTTCCCCCAACTCCCTTCTTCTCTCCATCTCCCCATGTTATAGAAATGTTATTGTTATTGTTATTGTTGTTATGTTTATTGTTATAGAAAACTCATATCTCCTCCTTTCTGACCTCTGATCACTTTGAGATGTTCAGAGTTTGACCATGAAGAACAAACACATGCAAGTTATTTTTGGATGAAAGTTCTGACAAAATTCAAAACTCCTCCACCTTGGCTACACATTAGATTGACCTGGAGTGCTGTTAAAAAATCAGTCAAGTGTGGAGAAAGGGGAAACTTCCTGCATTGTTGGTGGGAATGTAAGCTGGTGTAACCACTCTGGTAAACAGCATGAAGGTTCCTCAAAAAGTTGAAAATAGAGCTACCTATGATCCAGCAATTGCACTACTGGGTATTTACCCTAAAGATACAAACATAGTGATCCGAAGGGGCACGTGCCCCCGAATGTTTATAGCAGCAATGTCCACAATAGCCAAACTATGGAAAGAACCAATATGTCCATCAACAAATGAATGGATAAAGAAGTCGTATATATATACAATGGAATACTATGCAGGCATCAAAAGAAATGACATCTTGCCATTTGTGACGACATGGATGGAACTAGAGGGTATTATGCTTAACAAAATAGGTCAATTGGAGAAAGACAACTATCATATGATTTTCCTGATATGGGGAAGTGGAGATGCAATGGCGTGGGGCACGGGGCAGTTAGGGGGTAGGAGAAGAATAAATGAAACAAGATGGGATTGGGAGGGAGACAAACCATAAAAGATTCTTAATCTCACAAAACAAACTTAGGGTTGCTGGTGGGAGGGGGATAGGGAGAGGGTGATGGGGTTATGGACATTGGGGAGGGTACGTGCTATGGTGAGGGCAGTGAAGTGTGTAAACATGGCGATTCACAGACCTGTACCCCTGGGACTAATAATACATTATATGTTTATTAAAAAATTTTAAAAAATTTTAAAAACCAATCAAGTTATTTTTACTCTCCAGTCCTATTAAATCTTAATTGGTTGTGGTGGGACTCAGGCATGAGGATTTTTAAAGTGTATCAGATGTTTCAATCATGAAGCCAAGATTGAGAACCAGTGACATACATTCTCTCACATAACCTGCATCAATAGATTTGATCAAAGCCAAAGTTTTATGGGAAATAGACATGACAGTAAAAACGGGTGAGAGAATATTTTCTTTTTTATTTAAATTCAATCAATTAACATATAATGTATAATTGATTTCAGAGATAGAGGTCAGTGAGTTATCAGTCTTAAGTAATTCTCAGTGCTCATTACATCACATGCCTTCCTGAATGTCCATCACCCAGTTACCCCAACCCCTCCCCTCCAGCAGCCCTCAGTTTGTTTCTTTTTTTTTTTAAGACTTTATTTTTTTATTTTTTTTAACTTTAAAGAAATTTTTTTTATTTGCAGCATAACAGTATTCATTATTTTTTGCACCTCAGTTTGTTTCTTATCATTAAGAGTCTCTTATGGTTTTTCTCCTTCTCTGATTTCATCTTGTTTCATTTTTAACTCTTTTCTATGATACTCTCTTTTGTTTCTTAAATTTCACATATCAGTGAGATCATATGATAATTGTCTTTCTCTGATTGACTTATTTCCCTTACCATAACACCCTCTAGTTCCACCCATACATTTGCAAGTGGCAAAATTTCATTTTTTTGATGGCTGAGTAGTATTCCAGAGAATATATTTTAAAGGACAGTTTGAATTTCTACAGGATACCTGGGTCATAGGTTACAAATACAGAAAATTCCACAGGTTAATAAGATTCAATTGTGCAATGATTTTGCCATACATAGAGTCCCAGCATATTTCCTTAATTCCATCAAAGATGTGCCAAGATAAGCAATATTTAGATATGACAAATCAGGAGGAATGGGAACCATGACTACCAAAATTATATGCCCAAAGAGGCATGTTTGCCAATTCCATATGTTTGGTTTTGCAATTATGTATAATTAACAGACAAAAAAAGGAGTTGAAGACTAGACTGTTCTGTTGAGGAGCCTCTGCAAAGCCCTCTTGACATCCCCATTCCGCAGGCTGTAAATGAAGGGATTCAGCATGGGAACAACTAAAGCATACATTACTGAAGCCACTGCATCCTTCCTGGAAGAATGTGAGACAGCTGAACTGAAGTACACTCCAAGACCTGTTCCATAAAATAAGCAAACAACTGACAGGTGAGAGCCACAGGTGGAGAAGGCTTTGTACTTCCCACCTGTGGATGGGACTCTCAGAATGGAAGAAACAATTCGTGTATAAGAGAAAAGGATCCCTGAGACTGGAATACCACCAAAGATGGCACCAATAAAATACAGGAATAATTTATTGGTGGAAGTACCATTACAGGAAAGTCTGAGGAGCTGAGGAATGTCACAGAAGAAATGAGGAATTTCCACATTTATGCAAAAGTTAAGCTGTGACAACATGAGGCAGTGAAGCTGAGAGTCCAGAAGGCTGATCAAAAAAGACACCAGAATGAGCAGGCTACAGAGGCGGGCATTCATGATGACTGGGTAGTGCAGAGGATAACAAATAGCTACAAACCGATCATAGGCCATCACGGTTAAGAGTACACTGTCCAAACATCCAAAAAGAATAAAAAAAGACAACTGAATCAGGCAGCCCATATGAGAGATAACTCTGTTATGAGTTTTAATGTCCAAAATCGCCTTTGGGACCGTGGTAGAAGTGAAGCCGATGTCAGCCAGGGACAGGATGGAGAGGAACAAGTACATGGGGGTGTGAAGACGGGAGTCAGAGCTGATGGCCAGGATGATCAGTAGATTCCCTACCATGGTGACCAGATACATGGACAGGAACAGGTTGAAGATTACAGGCTGCTGTTCTGGATCATCTGAGAACCCCAGGAGGAGGAATTCCAAGACACTTGTTAGATTCTGGGGTTCCACATAGCAGAGACAGCTTTTGGGAAATAAATGAGAGGGTTTTTTTTAAGATTTTATTTATTTATTCAAGAGAGAGAGAGAGAGAACCAAGAGACAGGAGGGTCAGAGGGAGAAGTAGAGTCCACCCTGAGCAGGGAACCCAATGAGGGACATGATCCTGGGACTCCAGGATCATGACCTGAGCCAAAGTTAGTTGCTTAAACAGTTGAGCCACCCAGGCACCCAAAATGAGACTTTAAGTAAAGGAAACAAGTATACTGGTACCCATCAGTGTGTCTATAATTTGGATTCAGGCAATTCATTAATAAAGTATTCACACTTGAGGAAAATCTAGCAAAATTTCTCAGTGGTGGCAACACATTCTTCCTAGAACTATTTTCTCATTGCCTTTGCTCCATTCACCTATTTCAAAGTGCATCCACCATGGAAAGACTGGGCTAAAGAAATAAGAAGGTACAGATGGCCCTTCTTTTCACAACATCTGTATCTTTGGGGTAAATACCCAGGAGTGCAATTGCAGGGTCATAGGGAAGTTCTATTTTTAATTTCTTGAGTCACCAAACTATGGAACCAAGATGCCCTTCAACGGACAAATGGATAAGGAAGATGTGGTCCATATACACTATGGAGTATTATGCCTCCATCAGAAAGGATGAATACCCAACTTTTGTAGCAACATGGACAGGACTGGAAGGGATTATGCTGAGTGAAATAAGACAAGTAGAGAGAGTCAATTATCATATGATTTCACTTATTTGTGGAGCATAACAAATAGCATGAAGGACATGGGAAGATAGGAGAAGGGAGTTGGGGGAAATTGGAAGGGGAGGTAAACCATGAGAGACTATGGACTCTGAAAAACAATCTGAGGGTTTTGAAGGGGCGGGGGGTGGAAGGTCAGGGTACCAGGTGGTGGGTATTATAGAGGGCATGGATTGCATGGAGCACTGGGTGTGGTGCAAAAATAATGAATACTGTTATGCTGAAAATAAAAAATAAATTTTTAAAAAAAGATCTCATTATAAGAAAAAAATTTGCAGCTATGTATGGTGATGGATGTTAATTGGATTTGTGATGATCATTGTGCAACATGTGTAAATTATGAATCATTATGTTGTACACTGAAACTAATATAATTATATGTCAATTATATCTCAATTCAAAGAAAAAAACAAGGAAGCAAACAAGTCTGGATTCTTCCTCCTTTGGTGACATTGAGACATTAAACCTCATAAGCAATGTAGAAAGACCAATGTAGAAAGCCTGCAATGCTCTCTCTAGACAGGAAGGTCTTCATACAAGGAATAAAACTTTTTATACCCTCCAGTATGTGTGGCATTATCAGACTCAACATCCTGAATAGAAACCCATCGTATTTCTGCAGAGTGTTCTATTTGATGCAGATGATGAGTGGGTCTTGAGACGATGACCATCACCACACAAGGTCTTTCTTCTCCTGCTCTGGCCTACTACTCACCGGCTCTTCTGCCTGCTGGCAAGTATGAAGTCTGCAATCTCGACTGGGCTGTGCTGTGATGAATTTCTTAAGCCCTTCCAATCTTTTCTTATAGATCTAAATTACCTAATTTGGAAATTTCAATAATTATTCGGCTGTTAGAGACAAGAAATGGGATTGGGTTTTTTTCTTAATGTGGCCCTGGGTCTTGTGTCTTGTCCCAAACCTATCCATATGTCTTCGAATGGAGCTGTAACGGACACTGGAGTCAGGGAAAGGCTTTTACCCTAACTGGTTGTGTGTTTCAACCAAGCATTGTCCTCCAAGGCTGTTCAGGGGAAACACTGTGCAAGATCTAGGTCCATTAGGTGGTTGTTCATGAAACAATGTCATTGGAAGAGAAAGAGAGGGAAAAGTGGAGTGAGAAAAAGAGGGAGGAAAGAATGAGGATAAAAGCAGTCATTGTGTGTCTTGCTGAGGTCTGCATTCCTAAAAATAAGCTGGGACCTTTCAATACCTCTGCTGCTCCTGTTGCCCCAGTTTTGCTGCAACAAAGATCCAGATCCCCGGGCTTATAGGGAGAAACATATGTAGTACCTCAGTATTACAGTAAAGGGGTTAATTCAAACCTGATTTAAGCACAGGGTATATAAACCCTAAGAAATAATCACCATCATGGAGGACATCCCTCACCCTGTAGATCTGGCTTGAAGCTCTCTGGAGAAAGAAATTTACAAATATGAGCAAGATAGAGATGACCCAGGGCGCCTGGGTGGCTCAGTGGGTTAAGCTGCTGCTTTCAACTCAGGTCATGATCTCAGGGTCCTGGGATCGAGTCCTGCATCAGGCTCTCTGCTCAGCAGGGAGCCTGCTTCCTCCTCTCTCTCTCTGCCTGCCTCTCTGCCTACTTGTGATCTCTCTCTGTCAAATAAATAAACAAAATCTTTAAAAAAAAAAAAAGATAGAGAGGACCCCCTTGAAATATATCCAGGGATAAAAAATAAAGAAATGGGGTGAAAAAATAATGAATACTGTTATGCTGAAAATAAATAAATTAATTTTTTAAAAAAATTAAGAGAAAGAACGACACTTGCATATGAGTAAGGAAACAAAAAACTGAAACAGAGGTAGACAATTTAACCCAGATGAAAGTCTGAAATGTATTAAAATTTCAAGAACAAAAAATATAAAGTGCTTTTGCATCTCTTCAACATCGGTTCTGAATTAACTTTAATATCTACTGAAATGCACCAATTGACAAACCTCCATATCCTCATCACTACTGGGCGTTGAATTACAGTAATAGGTGGGTATCCCACTAAACTTAAACAAGATGTCCTGTAGAATCTTGGGGAGGTTCTTGAACATAAGAACAGAGAACAAATATGTCCTCATCTTCACCACTGAAACTATTACCTTGCCCTCAAAGACCACACACAGTGGGCATGAATACTGACCTAATGAGTAATAAATTAAAATTGAATTAAGTCTTTGGTACTCTATACATAAAACCCACCCAGTTTTTCACCTCTTGTGTTTCTCCTTTACTTTTACACAGAATATTTCATTTCTGAAACTCCTGGTCAGTAAATGTGTGGTGCTTTCCCCCCACACTAAGCAGTTGTCTACATTAGCTGGAAGTCCTACAATTTAACTCAATTCGGACACTACCTGCCAGGAGCAACAAATCCCACAGGATATCTCACAAGACTGCTCCCACCCCACTTCAGATGCCAATCACAAGTACTAGGTCCTTCGTGCTCTAGCTAACTTCTGTCCAATTTGGCTACAAAACTGAGGGTTCCTGTGGCCCCTTCTTCAGGGTTTGATGAATTTGATTTGTCAATCTGGAAGAGTGCCTGGAGGGAAACCACTGAATCCCATTCATCAGTCATACTGGACATCCTTGGAAGAAATGAAAGCTCAGATGGGAAAGCCCCCAGTGTATATAGAAGCCATATGGACTACACTGGGTTCCTGTGAACTAACAAAGGGTAATCAATATGGTGTGTGTGTGTGTGTGTGTGTGTGTGTGTGCGCGTGTGTATACATATATATGTATATGTATGCATGCATATATATGCAAAGCTGAAACTTTATTTATATATATATTTATATATAATCTATATATAAGTATGTAAAGTTTTAGCTCAGAATATATAATATATAATTTATATATATAAACAGATATATATTAGTTGCTTACACTGTGCCAACCACAGTGGAGGTACTGAGGAATCAGAAATGAATGAGGCTCAGTTATTTCCCTGCTGACATTCTGTCTGGAGTGACCTAGAAAGATAAAGGAAATGTAGGCTGCATGTTGGTTGCTTTTGGGGGATTTTTTTGTTTTAATATTTTATTTAAATAAATAAATAAATAAATTTATTTAAATAAATAAAATATTTTTATTTAAAATAAAAAATTTTACTCTACCAAATTTTACTACATTACCCCCCACATATTATAATTTCACTAATACACAAAATTGAGATATTTTACATTCTTTTCTGTACCTTTTCAAAATCTGGCACTTTCTACTGACAGAACATCTCAATTTGGACCTCCCACATTTCAGTGGTTCATTAGCTGCATGAAACTAAATTGTATGGAAAGACAGTGCCTGCACCCTGTACCTTGTGAATAGAGTCTTGCTACTCAAATCCAAACCTGACTTCACCCCCTTTTTATTCCAGGACCTGGTAAAAATTAAGTAAGAATGCTGTCCTTTTCTCCTCAACAGTGCAACTCTATCTTGGGGGTGATTATGCAAATGAAAATTAAAAAGCTACATAGCACAAAGATCAGAGCCCAGCTGAGGAAACCCTCAATAAAGTCTTATATTATGGTTTACTGTCCTCATTACCATCATGATCACCATCTCATCATATTCACCATCATTTTGGAGTGCTTAGGGCAAAGTTTGGAGAGGTCCATCTCCTGCTGTCCTGTGAGTGATGCATATGGAAGCCAGAAATGGTGTTATTGGAGGAAAGCAAGATTCTGAATGAGAGTTCTGAAATCCCCATCAGGAAAAAGAACATAAAACTCATGGTTCTCTGAGCTGAAACTTTGCATATTGCTGCCCTCCATCTGGCCAGCCCCAACTCGTCTAACTGATGAGGAAGCAGTTCCCGGCTGTCCCTTTTCCATCCACCATCTCCCTGGGAACTCACTGGTCCATGCTGTACCTCTGCTGGGTCATGACTAGGAGTTCGGATCCACCCCAATTTCCTGCCTGGTGAATGATGATGGCTGAAACTTTGTCTTCAGGAGTGGCAAGAAGACAGGCTCAGGCATGAATCCTGTTATGCAGGTGATGACTCTGGGAAGAGAAGACAGTATGCGGCCTAACAGTGCTTATAACCAGGAAGGCTAGAGGCACTGGTTATTTATTTATTCCTGTATGACCTTGGGAGCTCAATGCACAGAGCTCATAATTAGCAAAATCAGTGCATGTTATCCCAATCTCTAAGGACTTCCTAATAACAGAAGAAGAAAAGAGAAAAGTGAATGTATTTTAAAGGGTCTGGGCCCTTTCTCTTCTCAGGAGAAAGCTCATCTGTACACTTGCTTCTGACTTCCAACTTCGAAGATCTTAACACAAAGTACAGAGTCCCTTTTTGTTTTCAGTTTAATATAAGACTTTTTGACTTGACATCTGCAAATCCATTAAATCAATCACATAAATTAGGGAGAATTCAGTCTTCTATAACAAGAATCAGAAACTATTTCCATCTTCTGAGTTAAGATTTATGTTTTAGAAGGAACTTCCTATTTCCCTTTTTAAAGTTTTTTCCACTTATTTAAATGACAGTCCAAGTCCTAGGTTTTCTTTCACTGATGTAGATATGTATTTAGAATATTAATTTTTATATGTTTATTTATAACGTGCTACTTCTCTTTTTTTTGGAATTTGTTTTCAGTGTTCCAAAATCTATTGTTTATGCACCACACCCAGTGCTCCCTGCAGTACATGCCCTCCTTGATATCCACTAACAGGCTTATCTATCCCCCATCCCCCTCCCCTCCAAAACCCTCAGTTTGTTTCTCAGAGTCCACAGTCTCTCATAGTTCGTCTCCCCCACAAATTTCCCCCAACTCACTTCTCTCCATCTCCCAATGTCCTCCGTGTTATTCCTTATGCTCCACAAATAAGTAAAACCATATGGTAATTGACTCTCTGCTTGACTTATTTCACGTGGCATAATCTCCCCCAGTCCCATCCATGTTGATACAAAAATTGGGTATTTATCTTTTCTGGTGGAGGCATAATACTCCATCGTATATATGGACCATATCTTCTTTATCTATTCTTCGATTGAAGGGTACCTTGGTTCTTTCCACAGTTTGGCGACTGTGGCCATTGCCGCTATGAACACTGTGACACAGATGGCCCTTCTTTTCATTGCATCTGTATCTTTGGGGTAAATACCCAGTAGTGCAATTGCAGGGTCATAGAGTAGCTCTATTTTTAACTTCTTAAGGAATCTCCACACTGTTTTCCAGAGTGGCTACACCAACTTGCATTCCCACCAACAGTGTAAGAGGGTTCCCCTTTCTCCACATCCTCTCCAACACATGTTGTTCACAGTCTTGTTAATTTTGGCCATTCTAACTGGTGTAAGGTGGTATCTCAATGTGATTTTGATTTGAATCTCCCTGATAGCTAATGATGTTGAACATTTTTTTTTGTTTTAATTAATTTTTTATTTTTTATAAACATGTATTTTTATCCCCAGGGGTACAGGTGTGTGAATCACCAGGTTTACACACTTCACAGCACTCACCAAAGCACACACCCTCCCCAATGTCCACAATCCCACCCCCTTCTCCCAAATCCCCTCCCCCCACCAACCCTCAGTTTGTTTTGTGAGATTAAGAGTCACTTATGGTTTGTCTCCCTCCCAATCCCATCTTGTTTCATTTATTCTTCTCCTAACCACTTAAGCCCCCATGTTGCACCACCACTTCCTCATATCAGGGAGATCATATGATAGTTGTCTTTCTCTGCCTGACTTATTTCGCTAAGCATGATACGCTCTAGTTCCATCCATGTTGTCGCAAATGGCAAGATTTCATTTCTTTTGATGGCTGCATAGTATTCCATTGTGTATATATACCACATCTTCTTGATCCATTCATCTGTTGATGGACATCTAGGTTCTTTCCATAGTTTGGCTATTGTGGACATTGCCGCTATAAACATTCGGGTGCACGTGCCCCTTTGGATCACCACGTTTGTAACTTTAGGGTAAATACCCAATAGTGCAATTGCTGGGTCACAGATCAAAACTCTTCAAAGTGTAGGGATAGAGGGCACATACCTCAATATCATCAAAGCCATCTATGAAAAACCCACCGCAAATATCATTCTCAATGGAGAAAAACTGAAAGCTTTTCCACTAAGGTCAGGAACTCGGCAGGGATGTCCATTATCACCACTGCTATTCAACATAGTACTAGAGGTCCTAGCCTCAGCAATCAGACAACAAAAGGAAATTAAAGGCATCCAAATTGGCAAAGAAGAAGTCAAATTATCACTCTTCACAGATGATATGATACTATATGTGGAAAACCCAAAAGACTCCACTCCAAAACTGCTAGAACTTATACAGGAATTCAGTAAAGTGTCAGGATATAAAATCAATGCACAGAAATCAGTTGCATTTCTCTACACCAACAGCAAGACAGAAGAAAGAGATATTAAGGAGTCAATCCCATTTACAATTGCATCCAAAACCATAAGATACCTAGGAATAAACCTAACCAAAGAGACACAGACTCTATACTCAGAAAACTATAAAGTACTCATGAAAGAAATTGAGGAAGACATAAAGAAATGGAAAAATGTTCCATGCTCCTGGATTGGAAAAATAAATATTGTGAAAATGTCTATGCTACCTAAAGCAATCTACATATTTAATGCAATTCCTATCAAAGTACCATCCATCTTTTTCAAAGAAATGATGTTGAACATTTTTTCATGTGTCTGTTAGCCATTTGTATGTCTTCTTTGGAGGAGTGTCTGTTCATATCTTCTGCCCATTTTTTGACAGGATTATCAGTTTTTTGAGTGTTGAGTTTGAGGAGTTCTTTATAGATCTTGGATATCAGCCCTTTGTCTGTAGTGTCATTTGCGAATAACTTCTCCCATCCGTGAGTTGCCTCTTTGTTTTGTTGACTGTTTCCTTTGCTGTGCAGAAGCTTTTGATCTTGATGAAGTCCCAAAAACTCATTTTTGCTTTTGTTACCTTTGCCTTCAGAGACATGTCTTGAAAGAAGTTGCTGTGGCCAGTGTTGAAGAGGTTATTGCCTATGTTCTCCTCTAGGACTTTGATGGATTCCTGCCTCACATTGAGATCTTTTGTCCCTTTTGAATTTATCTTTGTGTATGGTGTAAGAGAATGGTCGAGTTTCATTCTTCTATACATAGCTGCCCAATTTTCCCAGTACTATTTATGACGAGACTGTCTTTTTTTCCCTGTATATTTTTCCTGCTTTGTCGAAGATTATTTGACTATACAGTTGCTACTTCTCTTAAATAAACAAGAGTATCTCACAAGATTGCAATCAACGTGTCATCCAGAACTACAGTCCTCTCAAACTTTGACTGAGAGAAGACCTGTTTCCAAGCCCACTCACATAGCTGTTGGAAGGATGGAGCCCCTTGAGGGCTGTTGGCCAGAGGCATTCTTTAATTCTCAGCCACATAGGTCTTTCGTGGAAAGCCTTCACATCACGGTTGGCTTCCATCAGAATAAGTACATAGGTGACAGAGAAACAATATACAGGAAGATAAAAGCCAGAGTCTTTCTGCACCCTAATCTCAGAAGTGACATCCCGTCACTTTTGCCATGCTGTGTTAGTTGGAAACAAGTGACTAGCCTAGGACACACTTAAGGGGATGAGTCTCCACAATGGCATAAATATAGGAGGTGGAAGTCATTGGGAGCATTAAAATCTGCCCACCATGCCACCCTCGCCCTTTATCAGGACATTGATCTCTAAATACCACGAGACTCTGGAGATATCTCTCTGCTTCCCAACGTGGTCTACAATGCATTATACTAAAGGCTCTCAACAAAATTCCCCTACAGAAGATCTGACATGTAGGCAGAAATTGCCTCTGATGTGGCATTTCTGCAGATCCCACGATGTTGATTTAGGACATGTAGTCGGAAGAAGAATATGCAATGTCTCTTCTACCACCAAGGTCCCTCCCTTGACATTACACCAAGTTATAGCCATTCTATGCTGAAATTCAACAAATGTCAGTGGTTTATGATTTCTGTAAATCATTCTATAAATCATTTCTGTAAATCATTCTAAATGATTTCTGATTTCTGTAAATGTTGTGGTTTATGATTTCTGTAAATCGAGAAGAATTCATTTTCCCCAGACTGTATTTTCTTTATATTACTTTGTGTTCACAAATCCTAATATTTAGATAAATGTGATTTGGGCCTGTGGGGCTTTTGCTGGTTGACAAAATAAATTGTATGCAAATGATGTTCCCTTGACATATATACCTACACACACAATGGAATATTATTCAGCTATAAGAAAGGGCAAATTCTGCCATTTGCAACAGAGATGGATTTTTTTAATTTATTTTAGCATAACAGTATTCATTGTTTTTGTACCATACCCAGTGTTCCATGCAATCCGTGCCCTCTATAATACCCACCAACAGAGATGGATGTTAAGGGCATTGTGCTAAGTGAAATAAGTCAAAGAAAGACAAATATTGCATGATAGCTCTTATATGTGGAATCTGAAGCAGCCAAACTCATAGAAACAAAAAGTTAAAAAGTGGTTCCCTTGGCAGGGGGAGGGGAGTAGGGATATGTTGGTTAAAGGGTACAAACTTCCAGATATAAGATAGATAAGTTCTGTGGATCTAATGTACAGCATGATGATTATAGTTGACAATACTGTGTTATATATTTAAAAGTTGCTAAGAAAGTAGATCTTTGGGGCACCTGGGTGGTTCAGTGGGCTAAAGCCTCTGCCTTTGGCTCAGGTCATGATCCCAGGGATCGAGCCCCACATCAGGGTCTCTGCTCAGCAGAAAGCCTGCTTCCTCCCTCTCTCTCTGCCATCCTCTCTGCCTACTTGTGATCTCTGTCTGTCAAATAAATAAATAAAATCTTTTTAAAAATGAAAGAAAGTAGATCTTTAATGTTCTCATCACAAAAAAGAAATGGTAATTATGTGGCATAATGGAAGTGTTAGCTAACTCTATGGTAGTAATCACCTTGCAATATATTAGGGCACCAAATTGACACATTGTACATCTTAAGCTTACACTATGTTGCCTATAAATATTTTCAATAAAGTTGAAATATAAATATATCAACCACAGGGTAGATGATGATGATGATGGATCTATATTTACTTGGTTCTTACCATGTGCACATTGTCTATTTTTTTTAGGTTTTATTTACCTATTTGACAGAGAGAGAGATCACAAGTAGGTAGAGAGGCAGGCAGAGAGAGAGGAGGAAGTAGGCTCCCCACTGAGGGGCTTGATCCCAGGACCCTGAGATCATGACCTGAGCTGAAGGCAGAGGCTTTTACCCACTGAGCCACCCAGGCGCCCCTGCACATTGTCTTTTTAATCTTAGAATTCTTTCAGCTAAATATCATTTAAAATGAAGGATTAGAGGCCAAAAAATTATTAAAAATATATCCCAGGGGTGCCTGGATATATATATATATATATATATATATATATATATATATATATATAATCTCCCAGAGCACTCAGGCAATGAGTTAAAAGATCTGATTTTGCAAATCAGATTTTGACCACAAAGCCTATATATTCAAACCATACACTGGACTGTTATTATATTGATTATGACAGTTTGCCCTTATTGATCTGCTACTACATGCTAAGTCATGTTATGTTCAGCACATTTAATATATCTTCTCAATCAGCCTTTCATTTAAGCACTCTTGTTGTCATAACTCTATAGATAAGAAATTTAAATAGAAAAATGTTATGTACCATACTCAAAGCCACACATCAGGTTACTTATAAATTACTGGGACACTTATTTAAATTAACTTCCTTAATGTTATAATAAGATTTTCCATTTGATGGAAACTACCATCTGATTGAACCATGGCACAATTATTTACAATTACTGCATGGCCTTGGAAGATAAGCTCTATTGCACCTCATTTACTGAGAATTCTAAGGCTCAGAAATGAACTTTGAGTTACTAAAATTTCAAATTTTTGAGCCCATATTTGAGCAGTGGAGTATTTTCCTATCTCACATTTTTTTCTATTATCTGTTTCCTATTCTTTTTTTTATTTCTTTTCAGTGTAACAGTATTCACCATTTTGCACCACACCCAGTGCTCCATGCAGACGTGCCCTCCCTAATAACCATCATCTGGTTCCGCCAACCTCCCACACACCCCCACCCCTTCAAGACCCTCAGGTTGTTTTTCAGAGTCACAGTCTCTCACGGTTCACCTCCCCTTCTAAATAAATTGTTTTATTGCTCATAAAAAAAATAATAATAATAAGGGAGTTATGTTTTGCTAACAAAAATACAAAGGAAAATAACAACATCGGGCACTTGGGTGGCCCAGCTGTATACTCTGCCTTTGGCTCAGGTCATGATCTCCATGTCCTGGGATGAAGCCCCATTTGGGCTCCCACCTCAACAGGGAGCCTACTTCTCCCTCTGCCTCTTCCCCTGCTTGGGCTGTTTCTCTCAAATGCATAGGCAAAATATTTTTTTAAAAAGGAAAAAAAAATGAGAGAGAGAGAGTTATGATTATTTTATAATGATAGAAACAAGAGTGCTCATAACTAAGAGCCCTTGGAAATGCATAAGGAAAGTGTGAGGGGTACAGATATACACATAATCCTGCAGGGACTATGAATTAAATGGGAAGTCCAAATAATCCCCCAATTCCATTAGAGCTATGCTAACAGGAACAGTTGTATAAACAAAAAGCAGAGATCCTTATAGGTATATATACCATGTAGCCACAGATTCAGAATTTCTTGTTGTTGTTTATTTCCTGCATTTTCCCGTTCTACGAACCCAGAAAGACTAAGACAAATGCCGATATTAGAATATTCTGCAGATTGTCCCCCACAGTGCCCTCTTGATGTCCTTGTTCCTCAGGCTGTAGATGAAGGGGTTCAGCATAGGGGTGACCACAGTGTATATCACCGAGGCCACTGCACCCTTCTGGAGGAAGGAGGAGATGGATGAACTGAGGTACACTCCAAGGCCCGTTCCATAAAACAAGCAAACAACCAACAGGTGGGAGCTACAGGTAGAAAAGGCTTTGTACTTCCCACCTGTGGATGGGATTCTCAGAATGGAGGAAACAATTTGTGTATAAGAACAAAGGATCCCTGAGAGGGGAACACCACCAAAGATGGCACTCATAAAATACATTAGTATGGTGTGGATGGAGGTATCAGAGCAGGCAAGGTGGAAGAGTTGAAGTGCATCACAAAAGAAATGATGAATTTTCACATTTGTGCAGAAGGTAAGTTGGGACACCATCAAAAAATGAATCTGAGATTCCAAAAGGCTGCCAAAAAGTGACATCAGGACCAACAAGCTACAGAAGCATGGGCTCATGATAACTGAATAGTTAAGGGGGTGACAAATGGCCACAAACCGGTCATAGGCCATCACAGCCAGGAGCAGGTTGTCCAAACACCCAAACAGTATAAAAAAGGACACCTGAGTTAGGCAGCCTGCATAGGTAATAGACTTGCTGTGTGTTTGAATGTTCACCAGCATCTTGGGGATTGTCGTGGTGCTGAAACCAATATCAGCCAAGGACAGGTTGGAGAGGAAGAAGTACATGGGCATGTGGAGGTGGGAGTCAGAGCTGACGGCCAAGATGATGAGCAGGTTCCCAAGCACTGTGACCAGGTACATGGACAGGAACAGCCCAAAGAGAATGGGCTCCAGTTCTGGATCATCTGAGAGGCCCAGGAGAAGGAACTCTGAGACAGCTGTTAGATTCTGTGGTTCCAGGCAGGTGGCACACCTCTCAAAAAAGAAGAGAGTATTGAATAAACAAAACAAGTATAGAGGCACCCAGCTAAATGCACCTATTTTGATTCAAGCAATTCGCACTTCACAGCGTACATCCCAGTACCTTCAGCAACATTTCTCAATTGTAAACTCTTCCTAGAACTCTTTCCTTATTGTTGTCTGAGCTATTTACCTGTTTCTATTATACCCATTATGAAGACATTGAGCCAAAGAATGTTAGAGAAACATACAAATATACAAACATAGAAATACCTAGTTATACTTGGCTTCAGAACTCATATTTGTTGCCAGTAAAAACTGAGTTTTCTTGCTTTCCCTGCATGATCCCATTCCCCTGCATTTCAGTTGCCCAAAGATAAACACTGTCATGAATGTGGTAGATGTATTTTCATTTCAATGTTTCCATAATATTAGTATTGATTTATGCATCCATAAACAGTTTTCTTAAAAACTTACTTAATACTATAATAATACACATAATGTTTCCTGAGTTCTCACTTACCACAACAATGTGTTTTAAGTGTCTGTGGAGTATGTACATCTATTTCAAGCACTTCAAAAGTGGCATAGTATTACCTGAAAGATGAACTTTATGATCTCTTAATTTCTTATTACAATATTCCCTTTCTTAAAAAATTATTTATTTATTCTGAGACAAACAGAGAAAGAGAGTACAAGCAGAAGGAGGTAGAGGGAGAGAGAGATCCTTAAGCTGGCTCACACTGAGCACAGAGCCCAATGAGGGGCTCCATCTCAGGACTCCGAGATCATGACCTGAGCCAAAATCAAGAGTTGGACATGTAAATGACTGAGCTATCTGGATGTCCCTTATTACAATATTCCTAAAAAAAATTCCTGTGCTCACCTCTGTATTACACAAATGAGAATTTCTATAATATATAGACATAAAGATGATAATATTGTGAAAAATCAATATATATACAATTTTACTATTAATTATCCTATTGCTTTCCTAATAGAAAATATAGACAAAATCAACATCATGTTTTTATTATCAAGGTATAGAATCAGAATGGTCCCTGAAGTCTGTGTTCAAATGGTCTTTACATGATAAATACATGGGAAAGTACCTATCTTGGATAAGGAATAATATTTTTATATCACAGATTTCCAAAATAGGCTGCAAAATGCATTATTATTCATAGAAAATCTTATGATCTATAATATTCATGTAATAAAGGCCCTGGTGAACCAGTTATCCCATTTCCCTAATCACAGGTGAACTCACAGAATCCCAAGAAAAGGGATTGTTGGTCCTGTTTCTGTTTGCTCATCTGGAACTAAAGCACACTTGAAAAGGAAGCAACCATTCTACACTGGTGGAGTGCACAGAGCCCTGGGATGGGAATTAGACTAAACATGGAGAATATGTCAGCATCCCAACCTCTCCGTGCTGTTATCCTCCATCTAGAAATGGGGAGAACATCATCTATATCAAGATACGGGTGGCATCTAAAAGAAGTTTGCACCCAATAAATACTCATTTATGGTTTGTATATCAGAATGGCGCTGTTACTGGAATGGTGGGTTCATTGGTGAAACTCAATCCTACGAAAGTTTTAATGAGCTTTACTTTATTATTTATCAGGTAGAAGCCTATCATGTCCCAGGAAATTCACTCAAGTATGCATAGAAATTGGGGCGCCTGGGTGACTCCATTGGTTAAATGTCCAACTCTTGATTTTGGCTCAGGTTATGATCTCAGGTATGAAAGATCAAGAGTGGCCCCCACTGCCTCTCCTTCTCTAAAAAAAAGAAAGAAGAAAGAAAAAGAGAGGGTGGAAATGGCTAAATGTGTCTCAGTTAGGTGCAGTAAGATTTGTCTCGATTTCTCTTTTTTTCCTCTTTTAATTTTCATCTTTATGGAAATTGCCAGTAATTTTCAACTGAAGAGTCTGTTAAGTGGAAAATGATAGGTCTCTTAGAAAATCTGTGGCATAGATACAGAGAAGCGCTGTTTTATTTTTCATCTAGATCTATGAAACATCATTGGAAGGAAGCAAAGCACCCAATGCATGGAACCCACGCTGTCTCTGTCCTATTTCTGAGAACCAAAGAAGGGTCCATTCAATATTGAACAGAGACCACTGGTGCTCTTGGAGCCTACACTGTGCCAAGCAAAGTATAAGTTCTGGGAAATCAGAAATGACTGTGATTCAGTTGCTTCCCTCCAAACACTCAGTATCTACCTGCATAAGGACCAAAAAAAAAAAAAGTTCTTTCAGGATCTAGGGAAAACTGAAACTTCTGATCACAGGATATTTTAGTTGGATAGATGGTGCTTATCCTTGATGACAATAACAACCACAACAATACCTAAAACTTAACTTATCCTTACTATATGCATCTACCAATTTAGTCACATGTTAGATGCTCATCTTAATTCTTGCTCAATACAGTTGTAGACATTAAGAACTCGCCCAGTGTCATATAGATGAAGGTAGAGGAGATAAGATTCAGAATTAAGTGGTGGGTCTCTGAGGTGCATGAACTGACTGGTTTGTTGTTTCCCTGCACTTCAAAGAATTTAAGCAGAAGTCCAGAGGTCTTTTCCAAAATTGCTAAGATAATCATGGAACAGTTTCTTATTTCATAAGTATAGAATCTAATATCCTGACCCTATATCTCCCTAGAGATCAAGAGGGCCTAAATTATAGGAATGGGGGAGAATGTGGAATATGAAGCAAAATCTGATAGCTGAGGCAAGAAAGAGAGCTGCCCTGAATTGTCATGAGCTGACTCTTCATGATCTCTACCTTCATCTCAGCCATCTTTTCTACAGTTGATGCAGCAGGTGACACTAACTGCTCTCTGGTATCTTCTAGCATGAACAGCCAAACGGGAAAAGCACAGGGAGCGGAGGTCTTTGCCTGGAGTAACAGGAAAGAGAGGTGAGACTTGGATAGGCAGGAGAGAATGCTGTCTGGGTAGCCTGTGAACAGTCTCACTGTCTGCATTCAAACCTGAATTCATTCCCTGTCTACCCCAGGAAAAAATTAAAAAGCTTCTGCAAAGCAAAGGAAGCAATCAACAACACTAAAGGCAACTATGGAATGGGAGACGATATTTGTAAATGCTATATCTGATAAAGGGTTAGTATCCAAAATATGCAAAAAACTTATGAAACTCAACACCCCAAAAACAAATAATCCAATTAAAACATGAACAGAAGACAGGAATAGATAATTTTCCAAAGACATACAGATGACAAACATTGCTCATCATCAGGGAAATGCAAATCAAAACTACAGTAAGATATTACTTCATACCTGTCAGAATGGCTAAAATCAACAATACAAGAAACAAGAGTTGGTGAGGATGTGGAGAAAAAGGAACACTCATGTTCTGTTGGTGGGAATGCAAACTGGTGCAGCCACTCTGGAAAATAGTATGGGGGTTCCTCAGAAAGTTAAAAATAGAACAACCCTATGATTGAGTAACTGCACTACTGTGTATTTAAAAGACAAAAGAGTACTGATCCATGGGGCACCTGAGTGGCTCAATTGTTAGGCATCTGCCTTCAGCTCAGATCATGACTCTGAGCCCTGAGATCAAGTCCTGCCTTAGGCTTCCTGCTTAGCAGGAAGCCTACTTCTCTCTCTCCTTCTCCCATGGCTTGTGTTCCCTCTCTTGTGTTGTCTCTCTCTCTTTCTCTCTCTGTCAAATAAATAAATAAAATCTTTTTTTAAAAAATACTGTTTCAGGGGTGCCTGGGTGGCTCAGTGGGTTAAGCCTCTGCCTTCGGCTCAGGTCATGATCTCAGGGTCCTAGGATGGAGTCCCGCATCAGGCTCTCTGCTCAGCAGGGAGCCTGCTTCCTCCTCTCTCTCTCTGCCTGCCTCTCTGCCTACTTGTGATCTCTCTCTGTCAAATAAATAAATAAAATCTTAAAAAAAAAATACTGTTTCAAAGGAATGCATGCACCCTGATGTCCATAGAAGCATTTTCTTTTTTGTTTATTTTTTTTTTAGGATCAGAAATTTAATTGCATACAATATAATGTTGAGTTAATCCAAAGTAACTGAATATCCAAGGTCAGCCTACTTTGGAGACAGAAGCTAGTCAGCAAACATTTTATATCCAAATTCATATCATCATGGGTGATATTATCATAGAGCATATAATCACAGGGCATTACTGTACTAATGCACATAGTGGTAGGGTTAATACTAATATTTACATAGTTATGATTGTATAATTATTCATGGATGAGCCAGAGCAAGCTTAGTTTGTTTCCTTTTGCCCCCTTCAGAATGATACTTTTGTATAATAAAAGTGAGTTGCTAGAGAAAAAAATACAAATAACAAAGACGTACTATGCAAACTGTAAGCCCACTGATGGTGTGTTAGTGTACCACAGTGGGGTCAAATTGCTGCAAAACTTTGACTACTCTCAATTTCCTTATTTCTTTTTTTTTATTTTTTTTTCATTTATTTATTTTCAGCATAACTGTAGCATTATTTTTTCACCACACCCAGTGCTCCATGCAATCCGTGCCCTCTATAATACCCACCACCTGGTACCCCGACCTCCCACCCCCCCGCCACTTCAAACCCCTCAGATTGTTTTTCAAAGTCCATAGTCTCTCATGATTCACCACCCCTTCCAATTTACCCCAACCCCTTTCTCTCTAACTCCCCATGTCCTCCATGCGTTTTGTTATGCTCCATAAATAAGTGAAACCATATGATAATTGACTCTCTCTGCTTGACTTATTAAAGACATACAAATGGCTATCAGACACATGAAAAAATGTTTATAATCACTAGCCATCCGGGAGATTCAAATTAAAACTACATTGAGGGGCGCCTGGGTGGCTCAGTGGATTAAGCCACTGCCTTCGGCTCAGGTCATGATCTCAGGGTCCTGGGATCGAGCTCCACATCGGGCTTTCTTCTCAGCAGGAGCCTACTTCCCTCTCTCTCTCTGTCTGCCTCTCAGCCTACTTGTGATCTCTCTCTCTGTCAAATAAATAAATAAATAAAAATCTTTAAAAAAAAAAAAAACTACATTGAGATATCACCTTACACCAGTTAGAATGGCCAAAATTAGCAAGACAGGAAACAACATGTGTTGGAGAGGATTTGGAGAAAGGAGAACCCTCTTACACTGTTGGTGGGAATGCAAGTTGGTGCAGCCTCTTTGGAGAACAGTGTGGAGATTCCTCAAGAAATTAAAAATAGAACTTCCCTATGACCCTGCCATTGCACTCCTGGGTATTTACCCCAAAGATACAGATGTCGTGAAAAGAAGGGCCATCTGTACCCCAATATTTATAGCAGCAATGGCCACGGTCGCCAAACTGTGGAAAGAAACAAGATGCCCTTCAACAGATGAATGGATAAGGAAGATGTGGTCCACGTACACTATGGAGTATTATGCCTCCATCAGAAAGGACGAATACCCAACTTTTGTAGCAACATGGACGGGACTGGAAGAGATTATGCTGAGTGAAATAAGTCAAGCAGAGAGAGTCAAATATCATAGAAGCATTTTCAACAACAGTGTTGTTGGGAAACAGCCACAGTGTCCATCGACTGATGAATGGACAAGGCAGATGTGCTGTATGTATACAATAGAATACTAGTCAGCCATCAAAGGAATGAGATTTGCAATGGAGCTAGGGAGTATTATACTAAGCAAAAGAAGTCAGTCAGAAAAAGACTAACTACTACCATATGATTTCACTCATATGTGAAATTTAAGAAACAAAACAAACTAGCAAAGGTGGGGGGGGGGAGAGGGGAAAACCAAGAAACAGACTCTTAACTATAGAAAACAAACTGATGGTTACCAGAGGGGAGGTCGGTTGGAGGATGGGTGAAAAAGGTGAAGGGATTAAGGAGGGACTTGTCCTGTTGAGCACTGGGTGATGAATGGAAATGTTGAATCAACATATTGTACAACTGAAACTAACAGTACAATGTATGTTAACTAACTGCAATATATTTTTTTATTATGTTAGTCACCTTGCAGTGTATCAGTAGTCTTGATATAATATTCCATGATTCGTTTGTCTATAACACCCAGTGCTCCATGCAATACATGCCCTCCTTAATACCCACCACCTGGCTAATCCATACCTCCACCCCCCTCCCCTCTAAAACCCTCAGGTTGTTCTTGGAGTCCAGTCCCTCGTGGTTCGTCTTCCCTCTGATTCCCACCTCCCTTTTTTCCCCTTTCTTCTCCTAACTGGAATTTAAATTAAAAACGTTTAAAAGGTGAGTGAAATAAGTCAAGCAGAGAGAGTCAATTATCATATGGTTTCACTTATTTGTGGAGCATAACAAATAGCATGGATGACATGGGGAGTTAGAGAGAAGGGAGTTGGGGGAAATTGGAAGGGGAGGTGAACCATGAGAGACTATGGACTCTGAAAAACAATCTGAGGGTTTTGAAGGGGCAGGAGGGTGGGAGGTCGGGGTACCAGGTGGTAGGTATTATAGAGGGCACGGATTGCATGGAGCACTGGGTGTGGTGAAAAAATAATGAATACTGTTATACTGAAAATAAAAAATAAATTTTTTAAAAAAAGGTGATTGTTTTTCAGAGTCTATAGTCTCTCTGAAAAACAATCTGAGGGGTTTGAAGTGACTGGGGAGTGGGAGGTTGGGGTACCAGGTGGTGGGTATTATAGAGGGCACTGATTGCATGGAGCACTGGGTGTGGTGAAAAAATAATGAATACTGTTTTTCTGAAAATAAATAAATTGAAAAAAATTTTAAAAAGAGATGGAAACAAAAAAATAATGAATACTGTTATGCTGAAAATAAATAAATTAATATTTTAGAAAAGGTGAGTTGAAGGCAAAAATAAATAAAGAAAATCAGGAAGTGAAAAAAATATTATGCTCCTATCGTTAACTCTGAAATGATGATAATACATCTTGCTGTCTTTCTGGGAGTGGTAATACAGATAAAAGTTTGCAAACTACATAGAAAATTCATCTCAGTGTCTGGCACATGGAGTCCCAAGCGAAAGGTTTATAACATAGTGTTTATTGACATCACTTCCATCCTCGCCATCATCATCACCTTCATGACCATTTGGAGGACTTAGGGAACAGTTAAAAAGGACCTATCTCCTGTTCTGATGGGAAGATGTCCAGGAGAAAAAGAACTAGCAAGAGACAAAAATAGAAATCTAAATGAGAGTGCTAGGGTCCCTGCCAGAACCAACAACACTAGGTCTTCATAGGGCTTTGCATTGAAACTTTGCATTTTGGTCCCCTCCTGTCTGGCTATCCCAACTGTCCCAGTGGTCAGATGAGGAGGGAACAATGCTCTCCCTGTCCCTCTTGCATTCAGTCACTCCCAGTGTACTTCCTACTCACTGGTCTGTACTGTGTCTCTGCTGGAGGAGGATGGAGGATTGCAGAGCTGGCTGCCTCTCCCCTGCCTGGAGCTGGGTGAGGACTGAGGCTTTGTTTCCAGGACTGGCAGGAAGACAGATGCCAGTATGGGTGTCCTCAAGCAGACAGCTCTGGGAGGAGGAGACGCATGTATGGAGCCCGCTGACCTGGGAATGACAACTAAAAGGCTGGAAGGCACAGGCTGATTGTTTACAGCTGAGGACTCAAAGCACCTGGCACATAATTAGCCAGATTGGTCCATGTTTTCCCAGTCTCTAAGGACTTGCTATTATTAATTGATGGAGAGAAGTGAATGTACTGGGTAGGGGGGTGGTATCTAGACCCCCTCCTCTTCTCAGGGAGAAGCTGACTTCTATTCCTCATTTCTGACTTCCAAGTTACCTATCTTATCGTAAAATTCAGATGCATTCTTTTCAACTACAGAGAGCAACATATGAATTTTATATCTGTACAGCCACTGACTTAATCAAGTAATTTAGAGAGAATTAGGTCTTCTATACCAAGAATCTTATTGAGGGTGCCTGAATGGCTCAGTGGGCTAAGCCTCTGCCTTCGACTAAGGTTATGATCCCAGGGTCCTGGGATCGAGCCCCACATTGGGCTCTCTGCTCAATGGGGAGACTGCTTCCTTCTCTCTCTCTGTCAGCCTCTCTGCCTACTTGTGACCTCTGTTTGTCAAATAAATAAAATCTTTTTTAAAACTCTTAATGAATTTCTATTTTCTCAGTTAAAATGTATGTCCCTAAGGAGAACTTTCTATTTTTCTTTCTGTAGCCCTGGTTTGGGGTTTGGAATTTATACATTGGAGATGTAAGTTTTTTGCTGTTTGAGACACAGCTCAGGTTTTAATTTTTCTGTTTAGTGATGTATGTTATTATATTAGACTATTGTTTATTTTTACATACTTATCTGGTGACTTGATCGCTTGCTTAAATACTTCAAGGGTTCTAGAGATCTCTACATCCAGAATGTGGGTGATCCCAACTTGGCTGGAAGACAAACTCAGAGTTTGATTTCTCATATACTGATGTAAAGAAAACTTCAGTATTTACCCAATTTAATTGCCTGTGTGTAAGAAATTGTGCTTATGTATGTGTACATCAAAGGCAGAGGAAATTTAAGAGAGCCCAAATGACCAAATGACAGGAGTATAGAGGAGGTGTGAGTGTTGAGATGTTTTAGAATTCTTGAACAGGAGTAAAATTGTATTAATCTGAAGTCACTGAATAGCAGGAAGAGCCCATCCAATACTAAGTTCATTGTCAGTGAGGTTGGCAGCCTATTTGCTTAGTGTAAAGACAGAGCAAATTAAACCAGTTGTTAGCATTTCAAAAAGCCCAGGTTACTACCTAGATACTATGTGTAGTATCTATAATGGAAAGACTGGGTTCCTGGGTGTGTAGCAGAAAACAGAAGGACCCAAAGATGATTGATTATGACAGAAGAGAAGAAAGCATGGTGACAAAGTGGAATCCTAATGAGGGGGGTTACTTGTGAAAGGAAAGATCTCTCCTTTGCTGAGGACATGGTTCTTCACTATCCTTGAGTAATGGAAATGAAGATAAGAGTTAAATTTATCCATAATGACTTAGGTGACTTAATCTACAGATGTAATTAGAACCACACAGCCACGGGAAATATCACCACTACTTGAAACCTCAACTGTGTAGCCTTGACCAAGAGATATCACCTTTTTATCCTGAGCTCACTCTGCAATTTCCCCATTGTATCTCACTCACAATGCAGATTTCTTCCCTTGTCAGTCAGAGTTCAATCAAGAAAAGAGAAACCACACTTGTTATTTTAAAGAAGGTGATTTTAGTATAGATATGATTAAATGCTTCTGTGAAAGTCACAAAAGTAAAAATATGGTAACAGAGCCATTACAGCAAGATGTAATGACAACACCACAAGCAAAGAGGCATGGGGGAAAGATTGGGCATTAGTGCATGTGATCTTTATTACAATTATTAGAAGAATTTAAGAGAAGCCAGATGGAAAATCAGAGCAGTGCTTTAAAGATTTCCAGCCCCTACCACAGCATCACAACTTAAAGTATTAAAGGGTAAGTTTGGGGCAGAAAACAATAGCTTAATTATCCAGCACAATGAACCAGTTGTAGAGTGTAGCAGGTAAAGGTAGGCTAAAGTATTACCAATAATATGAGGGGAAAAACAACATTGGCTATTTTTGTAGAAAACCCTTTCATATTTCCTCCTTTTTGATCTCCAATCACTTTGAGATGGTCAGGGTTTGACCATGAAGAACAAACACATGCAAGTTATTTTTGGGTGAAAGATCTGATGAAATTAAAGAGTCCTCCACCTTAGCTGCACATTAGACTGACCTGGGATGCTGTTAAAAAACGGGTCAAGTTCTTTTTACTCTCCAATCCAATTAAATCTTTTTTTTTTAAAGATTTTATTTATTTATTTGACAGACAGAGATCACAAGTAGGCAGAGAGGCAGGCAGAGAGAGAGGAGGAAGCAGGCTCCCTGCTGAGCAGAGAGCCCGATGCGGGACTCGATCCCAGGACTCTGAGATCATAACCTGAGCCGAAGGCAGCGGCTTAACCCACTGAGCCACCCAGGCGCCCTCCAATTAAATCTTAATTGGTGATGGTGGAACTCATACATGAGGATTTTTAAAGTGTATCAAATGTTTCAAACATGAAGCCAAGATTGAGAACCAGGGACATATTCTCTTATACAACCTGCATCAATAGATTTGATCAAAGCCAAGGTTTTACGGGAAATAGACGTGACAGTTAAAATGGGTAAGAATATACTTTATTTTTTATTTAAATTCAATTAATTAACCATATAATGTTTAATTAATTTTGGAATAGAGATCAGTGAATTATCAGTCTTATATAATTCTCAGAGCTCATTACACCATGTGCCCTCCTGAATGTCCATCACCCAGTTACCCTATACCCCAAACCCTGCCCTCTAGCAAACCTCAGTTTGTTTTTTTTTTTAATTAAATTAATTTATTTATTTTCAGAAAAACAGTATTCATTATTTTTTCACCACACCCAGTGCTCCATGAAATCTGTGCCCTCTATAATACCCACCACTTGGTACCCCAACCTCCCACCCCCCGCCACTTCAAATCCTCTTTTTTTTTAAGATTTTATTTATTTTTTTTAAAGATTTTATTTATTTATTTGACAGAGAGAAATCACAAGTAGATGGAGAGGCAGGCAGAGAGAGAGAGGGAAGCAGGCTCCCCGCTGAGCAGAGCGCCCGATGCGGGACTCGATCCCAGGACCCTGAGATCACGACCCGAGCCGAAGGCAGCGGCTTAACCCACTGAGCCACACAGGCACCCAAGATTTTATTTATTTGACAGACAGAGATCACAAGTAGGCAGAGAAGCAGACAGAAAGAGAGGAGGAAGCAGGTTCCCTGCTGAGCAGAGCACCCAGTGTGGGACTCAATCCCAGGACCCTGGATTCTTGACCTGAGCCAAAGGCAGAGGCTTTAACCCACTGAGCTACCCAGGCGCCCCAACCCTCAGTTTGTTTCTTATCATTAAGAGTCTCTTATGGTGTGCCTTCCTCTCTGATTTCATCTGGTTTGATTTTTTTCCACTCTTCTTAGATCCTCTGTTTTCTTTCTAAATTCCACATATCAGTGAGATCATATGATAATTGTCTTTCTCTGATTGACTTATTTCACTTACCATAACACCCTCGAGTTCCACCCATATATTAGCAAGTGGCAAGATTTCATCTTTTTGGTGGCTGAGTAGTATTCCAAAGAATATATTATATTTTTTCTTGGTTTTTCTTCTTTTTTTTTTAATTTTTATTTATTTATTTATTTTCAGCATAACATATTCATTGTTTTTGCACCACACCCAGTACTCCAGGCAATCCGTGCGCTCGCTAATATCCACCACCTGGTTCCCCCAACTTCCCACCCCCCACCCCTTCAAAACCCTCAGATTGTTTTTCAGAGTTCATAGTCCCTCATGGTTCACTTTCCCTTCCAATTTCGCCAACTCCTTTCTCCTCTCTAACTCCCCCTGTCCTCAAAAAATGGGCAGAAGATATGAACAGACACTTCTCCAGTGAACACATACGAATTGCTATCAGACACATGAAAAAATGTTCATCATCACTAGCCATCAGGGAGATTCAAATTAAAACCACATTAAGATATCACCTTACACCAGTTAGAATGGCCAAAATTAGCAAGACAGGAAATAACATGTGTTGGAGAGGATTTGGAGAAAGGGGAACCCTCTTACACTGTTGGTGCAGCCTCTTTGGAGAAGAGTGTGGAGATTCCTCAAGAAATTAAAAATAGAGCTTCCCTATTCCCCTGCCATTGCACTCCTGGGTATTTACCCCAAAGATACAGATGGAGTGAAAAGAAGGGCCATCTGTATCCCAATGTTTATAGCAGCAATGGCCACAGTCACCAAACTGTGGAAAGAACCAAGATGGCCTTCAATGGATGAACGGATAAGGAAGATGTGGTCCATATACACTATGGAGTATTATGCCTCCATCAGAAAGGATGAATACCCAACTTTTGTATCAACATGGACAGGACTGGAAGAGATTATGCTGAGTGAAATAAGTCAAGCAGAGAGAGTCAATTATCATATGGTTTCACTTGTTTATGGAGCATAACAAATACCAGAGAATATATTATAAAAGACAGTTTCAATTTCTATAGGATACCTGGGTAATTGGATACAATACAGAGGCTTCCACAGGTTAATAAGATTCAATTGTGCAGTGATTTTGTCATAGAGAGAGTCCCAGAATATTCCCTTAATTCCATCCAAGGTGTACCAAGATAAGCAATACTTAGATATCACAAATCAGGAGGAATGGGAACTATGAGCTACCAAGATTATATGACCAAAGAGGAAGCTTGCCAATTCTATGTTTGGTTTTGCAATTATTTATAATTAACAAACTAAAAAAAAGTCGAACAACTCCATGTTTGGTTTTGCAATTATTTATAATTAACAAACTAAAAAAAAAGTCGAACAGAATGTTCTGTTGAGGAGCCTCTGCAAAGCTCTCTTGACATCCCTGTTCTGCAGGCTGTAAATGAAGGGATTCAGCATGGGAACAACCAAAGCATACATTACTGAGGTTACTGCACCCTTCCTGGGAGAATGTGAGACAGCTGAACTGAGGTACACACCAAGAGCTGTTCCATAAAACAAGCAAACAACCAACAGGTGGGAGCTACAAGTAGAAAAGGCTTTGTACTTCCCACCTGTGGATGGTACTTTCAGAATGGAGGAAACAATTCGTGTGTAAGAAAAAAGGATCCCTGAGAGGGGAACACCACCAAAGATGGCACCCATAAAATACATTAGTATGGTGTGGATGGAGATATCAGAGCAGGCAAGTTGGAAGAGTTGAGGTGCATCACAAAAGAAATGATGAATTTTCACATTTGTGCAGAAGGTGAGTTGGGACACCATCAAACAATGAATCTGAGAGTCTAAGAGACTGCCAAAAAATGACATCAGGACCAGCAAGCCACAGAGGCATGAGTTCATGATGACTGAATAGTTCAGGGGGTGACAGATGGCCACAAACCGGTCATAGGCCATCACAGCCAGGAGCAGGTTGTCCAAACACCCAAACAGTATAAAAAAGGACACCTGAGTTAGGCAGCCTGCATAGGTGATAGACTTGCTGTGTGTTTGAATGTTCACCAGCATCTTGGGGATTGTTGTGGTGCTGAAACCAATATCAGCCAAGGACAGGTTGGAGAGGAAGAAGTACATGGGCGTGTGGAGGTGGGAGTCAGAGCTGACAGCCAGGATGATGAGCAGGTTCCCAAGCAAGGTGACCAGGTACATGGACAGGAACAGTCCAAAGAGAATGGGCTCCAGTTCTGGATCATCTGAGAGGCCCAGGAGAAGGAACTCTGAGACAGCTGTTAGATTCTGTGGTTCCAGGCAGGTGGGACACCTCTCAAAAAAGAAGAGAGTATTGAATAAACAAAACAAGTATAGAGACACCCAGCTAAATGCACCTATTTTGATTCAAGCAATTCGCACTTCCCAACATACATCCCAGTACCTTTGGCAACATTTCTCAACTGTAAACTCTTAGAACTCTTTCTTTACTGCTGTCTAAGCTATTTACCTGTTTCTATATATATCCACTATGAAGACACTGAGCCAAAGAATGTTAGAGAAACGTACAAATATACAAACATAATAATATCTAGTTACACTAGACTTCAGAACTCATATTTGTTGCCAGTAAAAACTGAGTTTTCAGAGTCCATAGTCTCTCATGGTTCACCTCACTTTCCAATTTCCCCCAACTCCCTTCTTCTCTCTATCTCCCCATGTCCTCCATGCTATTTGTTATGCTCCACAAATAAGTGAAACCATATGATAATTGACTCTCTCTGCTTGACTTATTTCACTCAGCATAATCTCTTCCAGTCCCATCCATGTTGCTACAAAAATTGGGTATTCGTCCTTTCTGATGGAGGCACAATACTCCATAGTATATATGGATCATATCTTCCTTATCCATTTGTCCATTGAAGAACAATCTGAGGGTTTTGAAAGGGTGGGGGTGGGAGGTCGGGGTACCAGGTGGTGGGTATTATAGAGGGCATGGATTGCATGGAGCACTGGGTGTGGTGCAAAAATAATAAATATGGCTATGCTGAAAATAACTAAAAAATAAATTTTAATAAAACTGTTTTCTTGCTTTCCCTGCATGATCCCATTCCCCTGCATGTCAGTTGCCCAAAGACAAACACTGTCATGAATGTGGTAGATGTATTTTCCTTTCAATGTTTACATAATATTAATATTGATTTATGCATCCATAAACAGTTTTCTTTAAAACTTACTTAACACTATAATGATATACATATTCTTTCCTGAGTTCTCACTTATCAGAAGAATGTGTTTTAAGTGTCTGTGAAGTATATCCATCTATTTCAAGCACTTCAAAAGTGGCATAGTATTACCTGAAGGACGAACTTTATGATCTCTTAATTTCTTATTACCCTTTTTTAAAAAATATTTATTTATTCGGAGAGACACACAGAGAGAGTACAAGCAGGAAGAGGTAGAGGGAGAGAGAGAACTTTAAGCTGACTTCACACTGAGCACAGAATCCAATGTGGGGCTCCATCTCAGGACTCTGAGATCGTGACCTGAGCCAAAATCAAGAGTTGGACACTTAGCTGACTGAGCCACCCAGGTGTCCCTTTTAGAATATTCCATCATGCTTAGCGAAATAAGTCAAGCAGAGAAAGACAACTATCATATGATCTCCCTGATATGAGGAAGTGGTGATGCAACATGGGGGCTTGAGTGGGTAGGAGAAGAGTCAATGAAGCAGGATGGGATTGGGAGGGAGACAAACCATGGGTGACTCTTAATCTCACGAAACAAACTGAGGGTTGCTGGGGGGAGGGGGTTTCGGAGAAGGGGGTGGGATTGTGGACGTTGGGGAGGGTATGTCCTTTGGTGAGTGCTGTGAAGTGTGTAGACCTGGTGATTCACAGACCTGTACCCCTGGGGATAAAAATATATGTTTATAAAAAATAAAAAATTAAAAAAAAGAATATTCCTAATAAAATTCCTGTGCCCACCTCCATATTACACAAATGAGAATTTCAATAATATATAGGCATAGAAAAGGATAACATTCTAAAAAAATCAATATATGTATGATTTTACTATTCATTATCTACATTTGTTTTCCTAATAAAAGTATAGACAAAATCAACTTCATGCTTTTATTATCAAGGTATAGAATTAGAAAGGTCCCCAAAGTCTCTGTTCCAATGGTCTTTCTATGATAAATCCAGAGGAGAATACCTATCTTGAATAAGGAATAATATTTTTATATCACAGATTTCCAAAATAGGCTGCAAATTGCATTACTATATATAGAAAATCTTATGATCTATAATATTCATGTAGTAAAGGCCCCAGTAAATCACTTATCCAATTTCCCTAATCACAGGTGAACTCACAGAATCCCAAGAGAAGGAATTCTTGGTCCTGTTTCTGTTTGCTCATCTGGAACTAAAGCATGTTTGAAAAGAAAGCAACCATTTGACACTGGTGGAGTGCACAGAGCCCCGGGATGGGAATCAGACTAAGCATGGAGTTTATGTCAACATCCCAACCTCTCTGTGCTGTTATCCTCCCTCTAGAAATGGGGAGAACATTAACCATATCAAGATACATATGGCCTCGGGCGCCTGGGTGGCTCAGTGGGTTAAGCCGCTGCCTTCGGCTCAGGTCATGATCTCAGGGTCCTGGGATTGAGTCCCGCATCGGGCTCTCTGCTCAGCAGGGAGCCTGCTTTCCTCTCTCTCTCTCTGCCTGCCTCTCCGACTACTTGTGATTTCTCTCTGTCAAATAAATAAATAAAATATTTTTTAAAAAAAAAAGACACATATGGCCTCTAAAAGAAGTTTGCACCGAATAAATATTCAGTCATGGTTTGTAAATAAGAATAACATTGTTAATGGAATGGTGGGTTTATTGGTGAAACCCAATCCTAAGAAAGGTTTAATGACTTTTACTTTATTATATATCTGATAGAAGCCTGTCATGTCCCAGGAAATGCATTCAAGAATGCATGGAAATTGGGGTGCCTGGGTGACTCGTTGGTTAAGTGTCCAACTCTTGATTTTGTCTCATATTATGATCACAGGTTTGAGGGATCAAGTCTGGCACCCACTTCCTCTCCCTTTCTAAAAAAAATTTAAAAAGAAATGAAAGAAAGGAAGAAAAGAAAGAAAGAAAGAAAAAAGAAAGAGAGAGAGAGAAAGAAAGAAAGAAAGAAAGAAAGGAAGAAAGGGTGGAAATGGTAAAATGTGTCTCAGTTGAGTGCAGTAAGATTTGCCTCCCTTTATCTTTTTTTTTTTTGCCTCCCTTTCTCTTTTTCTCTCTTTAAATTTTCATCTTCTTTATGGAAATCTCCAGTAATTTTCAAATGAAGAGTCTATTAATAATAATTAAGTGGAAATGATAGGTCTCTGAGAAAATCTGTGCCATAGATACAGAGAAGCATTGTTTTATTTTTCATCTAGATCTATGAAACATCATTGGAAGCAAGCAAACCACCCAAAGCATGGAACCCACACTGCCTCTGCCCTGTTTCTGAGAACCAAAGAAGGGTCCATTCAATATTTAACAGAGACCACTGGTGCTCTTGGAGCCTACACTGTGCCAAGCAAAGTATAAGCTCTGAGAAATCAGAAATGACTGTGATTCAGTTGCTTCCCTCTAAACACTCAGTATCTACCTGCATAAGGACAAAAAAAAAGAAGAGTTCTCTCAGAATCTAGGGAACACTGAACCTTCTGATCACAGGATATTATAGTTGGATAGATGGTGCTTAGACTTGATAATGACAATAACAACCACAACAATACCTAAAATTTACCTTATCCTTACTATATGCATCTACCATATTTAGTCACATGGTCAGTGCTCATCTTAATTCTTGCTCAGTACAGTTAGAAACTGGCTCAAAGACATAAAGAACTAGTTCAGTGTCATACAGATGAAAGTTAGAGCAGATAGGATTCAGAATTAAGTGGTGGGTCTCTGAGGTGCATGAACTGACTTGTTTGTTCTGTTTCCCTGCACTTCAGAGAGTTTAAGCAGAAGTCCAGAGGTCTTTTCCAAAACTGCTAAGATAATCTTGCAACAGTTTTTTATCTCCTGACTAAGAATGGACTCTAACATATTGACCCCATATCTCCCTTAGAGATCAAGAGGGCCTAAATTATAGGAATGGGGGAGGAAGTGGAATATGAAGCAAAATCTGATAGCTGAGGCAAGAAAGAGAGCTGCCCTGAATTGTCATGAGCTGACTCTTTATGATCTCTACCTTCATCTCAGTCATCTTTTCTATAGTTGATGCAGCAGGCGACACTAACTGCTCTCTGGTGTCTTCTAGCAGGAACAGCCAAATGGGAAAAGCACAGGGAGCGGAGGTCTTTGCCTGGAGTAACAGGAAAGAGAGGTGAGACTTGATTAGGCAGGAGAGAATACTGTCTGGGTAGCCTGTGAACAGTCTCGCTGTCTGCATTCAAACCTGAATTCATTCCCTGTCTACCCCAGGATCTGATAAAACTTAAAAAGCTTCTGCAAAGCAAAGGAAGCAATCAACAATACTAAAAGGCAACTATGGAATGGGAGACGATATTTGTAAATGCCATATCTGATAAAGGGTTAGTATCCAAAATATGCAAAAAACTTATGAAACCCAGCACCCCAAAAACAAATAATCCAATTAAAACATGAACAGAAGGGATGCCTGGGTGGCTCAGTTGGTTGAGCGGCTGCCTTCGGCTGAGGTCATGATCCCAGCGTCCTGGGATTGAGTCCCGCATCGGGCTCCTTGCTTGGCGGGGAGCCTGTTTCTCCCTCTGCCTCTGCTGCCACTCTGCCTGCTTGTGCTTGCTCGCTCTCTCTCTCTCTCTCTCTCTCTGGCAAATAAATAAATAAAATCTTAAAAAAAAAAAAAAACATGAACAGAAGACATGAATAGATAATTTTCCAAAGAAGACATATAGATGGCCAACATTGCTCATCATCAGGGAAATGCAAATCAAAACTGCCATAAGATAGTACTACCTACCTGTCAGAATAGCTTAAATCAACAATACAAGAAACAAGAGTTGGTGAGAATGTGGAGAAAAAGGAACACTCATGGAGAAAAAGGAACATCATGTTCTGTGGGTGGGAATGCAAACTGGTGCAGCCACTCTAGAAAACAGTATGGAGATTCCTCAGAAAGTTAAAAATAGAACTACTCACTACAACTATACCAACAGGTGTAAAAATCTTGCATTTTTTGCAATGTAATTTTTTACCTCATATTAAAAATGAAGCTTTGCTGTGGGTGCAAAGTTGTTATAGAAAAGGTGTAACTATAGACTTGAATATAATTTGAGGAAAAGCAAAGTCATATGACAAAGAAAAGGCAAGTGAATAGTCTAAAGCTGGGGATTTTAATACAAGTAAAGGATGGTTAGATAATTTTAAAACAAGGATGAACTTAAGAAAAAATATCAAGATAACAGGAGAAGCGAGTTTGCCAGCTAAAAACAGATGAGTTCTACTTCCTTGGTGTTTGTTGGGACCTCTCCCTTTTCATTCATAATTTTATGTATTTGGGCTTTCTCTCTTTTCTTTTGGATTAGTGTTGCCAATGGTTTATCGATCTTACTGATTATTTCAAAAAACCAGCTCTAGTTTCATTGATACGTTCTACTGTATCTCTGGTTTCTACCTCATCGATCTCAGCTCAAATCTCGATTATTTCCCTTCTTATGTGTGGAGTTGGTTTGATTTGTTATTGATTCTCCACTTCTTTAAGGTGTAGAGACAGCTGCTGTGTTCTGGATTTTTCAAATTTTTTTGAGAGAGGCTTGGATGGCTATGTATTTCCCCCTTGGGACCGCCTTTGCTGTATCCCATATGTTTTGGACCAAAGTGTCTTCGTTGTCATTGGTTTCCATGAATTGTGTCAGTTCTTCTTTGCTCTCCTGGTTGATCCAAGCATTCTTAAGCAAGGTGGCCTTTAGCTTCCAGGTGTTTGAGTTCCTTTGGAACTTTTCCTTGTGATTGAGCTCCAGTTTCAAAGCATTGTGATCTGAGAATGTTTAGGGAATAATGTCAGTCTTTTGGTATCGGTTGAGTCCTGATTTGTGAGCCAGTATGTGGTCTACTCTGGAGAAAGTATCATGTGCACTTGAGAAGAATGAGTATTCTGTTGTTTTAGGGTGGAATGTTCTGCATATATCTATGAGGTCCATCAGGTCCAATGTGTCATTCAATGCTCTTGATTCTTTATTGATTTTCTGCTTTGATGATCTGTCTATTTCTGAGAGAGACGTGTTAAGATCTCCAACGATTAGTGTATTCATATCAATATGACTCTTTATCTTGATTAAAAGTTTTCTTAAGTAATTGGCTGCTCCCATATTGGGGGCATCGATATTTACAATTGTTAGATCATCTTGGTGGATAGTCCCTTTAAGAATGATATAGTGTCCTTCTGTATCTCTGACTACAGTCTTTAGTTTATCAGAAGTTATTATCAACAGTTACATGCCAATAAGCTAATCAAACTAGAAGAAATGTATGCATTTCTGGAAAACTATAAACTCCCAAAATTGAACCAGGAAGAAATTGACAACCTGAAGACACGAATATCTCATAACGAGATTGAAGCGGTGATCAAACCCTCCCAAAAAACAAGAGCGCAGGACCTGATGAATTCCCTGGGGAATTCTACCAAACGTTCAAAGAATAAATAACACCTATTCTCCTGAAGCTGTTTCAAAAGATTGAAGCAGAAGGAAAACTTCCAGACTCTTTCTATGAAGCCAGCATTACCCTGAGCCCCAAACCAGGCAAAGACCCTACCAAAAAGGAGAATTTCAGACCAATATCACTGATGAATATGGATGCTAAGATTCTCAACAAGATCCTAGCAAACAGGATCCAACAGCACATTAAAAAGATTATCCACCATGATCAGGTGGGATTCATCCCTGGGCTACAAGGATGGTTCAACATTCGCAAATCAATCAGTGTGATAGAACAAATTAATAAGAGAAGAGAGAAGAACCACACAGTCCTCTCAATTGATGCAGAAAAAGCATTTGACAAAATCCAGCATCTGTTCCTGATTAAAACGCTTCAAAGTATAGGGATAGAGGGAACATTCCTGAACCTCATCAAATCTATCTATGAAAGATCCACAGCAAATATCGTCCACAAGGGGAAAAGCTAGCAGCCTTCCCGTTGAGATCAGGAACATGACAAATATGCCCACTCTCACCACTCTTGTTCAACATAGTATTAGAAGTCCTAGCAACAGCAATCAGACAACAAAGAGAAATAAAAGGTATCCAAATTGGTAATGAAGAAGTCAAACTCTCTCTCTTTTCAGATGGCATGATTCTTTATATGGAAGACCCAAAAGACTCCACCCCCAAAATACTAGAACTCATACAATTCAGCAACATGGCAGGATACAAAGTCAATGTGCAGAAATCAGTGGCTTTCTTATACAATAACAATGAAAATACAGAAAGGAAAATTAGAGAATCGTTTCCATTTACTATAGCACCAAGAACCATAAGATACCTGGGAATAAACCTAACCAAAGAGGTAAAGGATCTGTACTCGAGGAACTACAGAACACTCATGAAAGAAATTGAAGAAGACACAAAAAGATGGAAGACCATTCCATGCTCTTCGATCGGAAGAATAAACATTTGTTAAAATGTCTATACTGCCTAGAGCAATCTATACTTTTAATACTATTCCGATCAAAATTCCACTGGTATTCTTCAAAGAGCTGGAACAAATAATCCAAAAATTTTTATGGAGTCAGAAGAGACCCCAAATCGCTAAGGAAATGTTGAAAAACAAAAATAAAACAGGGGGCATCGCGTTATGATTTCCAGCTTTACTACAAAGCTGTTATCACCAAGACAGTATGGTACTGGCATAAAAACAGACACATACACCAGTGGAACAGAGTAGAGAGCCCAGATATGGACCCTCAACTCTATGGGCAAATAATCTTCAACAAAACAAAATGTACAGTGGAAAAAAGACAGTCTCTTCAATAAATGGTGCTAGGAAAACTGGGCAGCTATATGTAGAAGAATGAAACTCGACCATTCTCTTACACCGTACACAAAGATAAACTCAAAATGGATAAAATACCTCAATGTGAGACAGGAACCCATCAGAATCCTAGAGGAAAACATAGGCAGTAATCTCTCCGATATTAGCCACAGCAACTTCTTTCAAGATATGTCTCCAAAGGCAAAGGAAACAAAAGTGAAGATGAACTTTTGGTACTTCATCAAAATCAAAAGCTTCTCACAGCAAAGAAAACAGTCATGAAAACAAAGAGGCAATCCACGGAATGGGAGAAGATATTTGCAAATGACAGTACAGACAAAAGGTTGATATCCAGGATCTATAATGAACTCCTCAAATTCAACACACACAAAACAGACAATCATATCAAAAAATGGGCAGAAGATATGGACAGACACTTCTCCAATGAAGACATAAAAATGGCTATCAGACACATGAAAAAATGTTCATCATCACTAGCCATCGGGGAGACTCAAATTAAAACCACACTGAGATATCACCTTACACCAGTTAGAATGGCCCAAATTAGCATGACAGGAAGCAACATGTGTTGGAGAGGATGTGGAGAAATGGGAACCCTCTTCCACTGTTGGTGGGAATGCAAGTTGGTGCAGCTTCTTTGGAGAAGAGTGTGGAGATTCCTCAAGAAATTAAAAATAGAACTTCCCTATGACCCTGCCATTGCGCTACTGGGTATTTACCCCAAAGATACAGATGTAGTGAAAAGGAGGGCCATCTGTACCCCAATGTTTATAGCATCAATGGCCACGGTCGCCAAACTGTGGAAAGAACCAAGATCCCTTCAACAGACGAATGGATAAGGAAGATGTGGTCCATACACACTATGGAGTATTATGCCTCCATCAGAAAGAACGAATACCCAACTTTTGTAGCAACATGGACGGGACTGGAAGAGATTATGCTGAGTGAAATAAGTCAAGCAGAGAGTCAATTATCATATGGTTTCACTTATTTGTGGAGGATAACAAATAGCATGGAGAACATGGGGAGATAGAGAGAAGGGAGTTGGGGGAAATTGGAAGGGGAGGTGAGCCATGAGAGACTATGGACTCTGAAAAACAATTTGAGGGTTTTGAAGGGGTGGGGGGTTGTAGGTCGGGGTACTGGATGGTGGGTATTATAGAGGGCACAGATTGCATGGAGCGCTGGATGTGGTGCAAAAATAATGAATACTGTTCTGCTGAAAATGAAAAATAAATCTAAAAAAAAACAGATGAGTTCCCAAACACCATTAAGAAAAAGATGTCTGCCTAAATAGATTTTAGTGCAGATGAAAAGTGCCTCATCTGGGTGTGTGGGGAGGGTCACAAAGAACATTTATTAGTATGGAAGAGAAGCAAATGCTGGAATTTGAGGCAGGAAGGGATAGATGAACTCTACTGTTTAGTTAGGCTTATGATCAGGACTGCCTTTATCTGTTGGTATAGCTTTAGTGACAGCTTGACAAATGTCCCTTTCCTTTTTTTTTTTTTAATTTTTACAGTGGTCCTTACTTTAGATTCATTTATTTTGAAATGGTGGGCAACTTCAGCTACAGACCTCAATCTATGGTACATATCAAGCAATTCAACATTTTCTTGTAATGTCATGACTTCTCTCTGCTTCTTGAGATGGGTCCCATGATGTTATTCAAAGTTTATGATATTGCACTAAACACAATGAAAAAGAGGGGAGAACTGCAAAGAGGTCACTTTTTACTGGGATATGCAATTTGCTGGAGAGATGAACTGCTCACATGGAGATGATTAGTGTCACAGGACATTTTAAGCAGATACTCGCAATACTTGAGCTCACTGCAATAGCAACAAGATGTGGCTGCCAAATTTTTACAGTAGTGCAGTACGAACTATGGTTAATTTTATGCGGTTATGCTTTAATACAACATCTTTGAATCTGATTACATTTCTCTATATTTCAAATGGTGCCATTTAAGTCTGTGTTAGTGTGCATAAGTTTTAATAATTGGGTGAGCCTGGTGGTGGGTATTATGGAGGGCATGTATTGCATGGAGCACAGGGTATGGTGCATAAACAATGAATTCTGGAATGCTGAAAAGAAATTTAAAAAATAAATAAAACTTTTAAAAAATAAAAAAAAAGAACTATTCTATGATCCAGTAACTGCATTCCTGGGTATTTAAAAGACAAAATAAGGGGGGCGGACAAGATGGCGGGGAAGTAGGAGGAGGTGACTTTTCAACTTGTACCCCAAAATGAGCTGATTACCTACCAAAGGACTCCAATCACCCATGAAATCAGCCTGAGCTCAGAATTATACACGTTTGGATCGCTACAGGGGGAGAAGACGCCAGTGGGCAGAGAGGTGCGCGAAGGCCCAGCCTGGTGCTCTCAGACCTGCGCCCCGTTTTCAGAGCCTGAGACCCGCGAACGAACTTCATCCTCCCCTGAAATTGGTGCGCTCAAGCCAGGCATTCTTAGACCCAGAAAGACCAGGCACTCCCAGCCCAGGCCAGCGGGAAAATCTCAGTGTGCTATTGCTGCTTGGAACCTCTCTGGTGGTCTGGAGCTCCCAGACAGCCGCCACTGCCTTGGCTTTTGGGGTAGAAGTGAAAGATCCTGCATTCCCAGGGACCACGACTTGGAACCTGCTCTGCCAGGGGGAACTTATTTAGGCTCTGCAGCCAGACTGAGGCTTCTCTCTGAGAGGGAGATCAAGGTGCAGTTTGTTTTCCTCTAAAACTACAAAAACCATCAAAAGTGATCAAAATGAGGGGAAAAAAGTGAACAAACATAAAAACCGCCAGAGAACTAAAGCCTGAAAAAATAAAAAAAGAAAAAAAAAGAAAAGAAAATAAAGAGAGAGAGGGGAAAAAAAGGACTGCAAGAGAACAACCACTACTTCATAGGAAAACTTTTATTTTTCATTCATTCCCACTATTCTGGTTCATTTTTTTGTAGGTATTTTTTTAACCTAATAACCATCACAGCGAGCTGTCCAGTACATCAAATTCCATAATAACCTTCTAACCTGAACTTTTTGATACATACACCTATGTTTTTCTTTTGCATTTCTATTTTTTGAATTCCTTCTTTTTATTTAAATTTTAGTTTAGTTTATTCCTTTTTATTTTTATCTTCTAATATTCATATAGAATTAAACTTCAAAGTAATCTCCTTCCCCCAATCAATACTACCCCTATAGGTAAACTAATTTTTAACCCCCCTTTATCTTAGGAAAGTTGAGTCCTTTAACAAAGATATCAAGATACATCCAGGAATAATCAAAACAACCTTCCTCGCACACACTGAGAATTTATAACCACTCTCCCATCTTTTTCTTCCACAAGTGTTTCTGTGTTTTTGTGTTTGTCCTGATAGTATATAAATCTTACACTTGCGGTTCTTTTTGACGAGGTTCTTCCTTTATTTGCATACATTTTTTTGTCTCTTGTCATATACTTGTATCAGTCTTTTTGTTTGTCTGTTTTTGTCTACTTTATAAATCTTACCTTGGGGCCCATTTGGGCTGAACCTTCTCTTTCCTCTTCCCTTTCTTTCCTGTCTCTCTCTCTATCTCTTTTTTTTTCTTCTTTTTCTTTTTCTTTTCTTTTGTCTCTCGTTTGGGTGGGGAATCCTGATTGCTCAGAAGTGTTCCAGGGTTCACCTTGACTGCACCACAGTAGATACATCCAGCTACATCTGTTCAGTCATCTCCCACCAAAATGACTAAGAGGAGGAATGCCCAACAGAAGAAAAATACAGAGGATGGACCTTATGCAACAGAGCTAACAGATATCAACAAAGACAATATGTCGGAAAGAGAATTCAGGCAATAGCTAGGCTGGAGAAAGCCATGGATGACCAAACAGAATTGATTAGGGCTGAGCTGAAAGCGACCAGACAGGATGTTCACAATGTTAGGGCGGAGCTTAAAGCTACCAGGGAGGAGGTTCACAATGCTCTCAATGAGTTCCAATCTAATCTAAACTCTCTCAAAGCTAGGGTAACTGAGACAGAAGATAGAATTAGTGATCTGGAGGACAAACAGATAGAGAGAAAGGATCAGGAGGAAGCCTGGAACAAACAGCTTAGAAACCATGAAAACAGGATCAGGGAAATAAATGATGCCATGAAACATTCCAACATCAGAATTATTGGAATCCCTGAAGGGGAGGAGAAAAGAAAGAAGTCTAGAAGATATAGTGAAACAAGTCCTTCATGAAAATTTTCCCGATCTCACGAATGGAACCAGCGTTCATGTACTAGAGACTGAACGATCTCCACCCAAGATTATACATTCCAAAAAAACATCAGGTCACCTGATAGTCAAATTGAGGAATCATAATTGTAGGTATAATCTCTTGAAAGCCGCTAGGGCAAAGAGGCTCCTTACTTACAGAGGAAAGCCCATCAGAATAACATGAGACCTAGCAAGCCAGAAAAGGCTGGCAAGATATATTCAGGGCACTAAATGAGAAGAACATGCAGCCAAGAATACTTTATCCAAGACTGACATTCAAAATGGATGGAGAGATAAAGAGTTTCCAAGACCGGCAAGGCTTAAAAAACTATGCAACCACCAAGCCGACACTGCAGGAAATATTGAGGGGGGTTCTATAAAAGAGGAAAATCCTAAGAATAGCATTGAACAGAAATATAGAGACAATCTACAGAAAGAAAGACTTCAAAGGTAACTCAATGTCAATAAAAACGTATCTATCAGCAATCACTCTCAATGTGAATGGCCTAAATGCACCCATAAAATGGCACAGGGTTGCAGATTGGATAAAGCGACAGGACCCATCCATATGTTGTCTACAAGAGACCCATTTTTTTTAAAGATTTTTATTTATTTATTTGACAGAGAGAAATCACAAGTAGATGGAGAGGCAGGCAGAGACAGAGAGAGAGGGAAGCAGGCTCCCTGCTGAGCAGAGAGCCCGATGCGGGACTCGATCCCAAGACCCTGAGATCATGACCTGAGCTGAAGGCAGCGGCCTAACCCACTGAGCCACCCAGGCGCCCCAAGAGACCCATTTTGAACCTAAAGATACACCCAGACTGAAAGTGAAGGGACGGAGAGGCAGTTTTCATGCCAGTGGGCCTCAAAAGAAAGCTGGGGTAGCAATTCTCATATCAGACAAATTAGATTTTAAACTAAAGACTGTAGTCAGAGATACAGAAGGACACTACATAATCCTTAAACGGACTATCCACCAAGATGATCTAACAATTGTAAATATCTATTCCCCCAATATGGGAGCAGCCAATTACATAAGAAAACTATTAATCAAGATAAAGAGTCATATTGATATGAATACACTAATCGTTGGAGATCTTAACATGCCTCTCTAAGAAATAGACAGATGATTGAAGCAAAAAATCAATAAAGAAACAGATCATTGAATGACACACTGGACCAGATGGACCTCATAGATATATACAGAACATTCCACCCTAAAACAACAGAATACTCATTCTTCTCAAGTGCACACCGAACATTCTCCAGATTAGACCACATACTGGGTCACAAATCAGGACTCAACCGATACCAAAAGACTGAGATTATTCCCTGCATATTCCCTGCTTTGAAAATGGAGCTCAATCACACAGAAAAGTTCAGAAGGAACTCAAACACTGGAAGCTAAAGGCCACCTTGCTTAAGAATGCTTGATCAACCAGGAGATCAAAGAAGAACTGAAACAATTCATGGAAAATAATGACAATGAAGACACTTCGATCCAAAACCTATGAGATACAGCAAAGGCGGTCCTAAAGGGGAAATACATAGCCATCCAAGCCTCCCTCAAAGAAATTTAAAAATCCAGAACACAGCCGCTTTCTCTGCACCTTAAAGAATTGGAGAATCAACAACAAATCAAACCAACACCACACATAAGAAAGGAAATCATCAAGATTAGAGTTGAGATCAAGGAGGTAGAAACCAAAGATGCAGTAGAATGTATCAATAAAACTAGAAGTTGGTTTTTTGAAAGAATCAATAAGATCAATAAGCCACTGGCCACACTAATCCAAAAGAAAAGAGAGAAAGCCCAAATTCATAAAATTATGATTGAAAAGGGAGAGATCACAACTAACACCAAGGAAGTAGAAACAATCATCAGAAGTTATTATCAACAGTTATATGCCAATAAGTCTAGCAACCTTGATGAAATGGATGCATTCCTGGAAAGCTATCAACTCCCAAAATTGAACCAGGAAGAAATCAACAACCTGAATAGACCGATATCTCGTAACGAGATTGAAGCGGTGATCAAAAACCTCCCAAAAAACAAGAGCCCAGGACCTGATGAATTCCCTGGGGAATTCTACCAAACTTTCAAAGAATAAATAACACCTATTCTCCTGAAGCTGTTTCAAAAGATTGAAGCACTAGTTCCATCCATGTTGTTGGTGAGTGCTGTGAAGTGTGTAAACCTGGTGATTCACAGACCTGTACCCCTGGGGATAAAAATATATGTTTATAAAAAATAAAAAATTATATCAAAAGATTGAAGCAGAAGGAAAACTTCCAGACTCTTTCTATGAAGCCAGCATTACCCTGAGCCCCAAACCAGGCAAAGACCCTACCAAAAAGGAGAATTTCAGACCAATATCACTGATGAATATGGATGCTAAGATTCTCAACAAGATCCTAGCAAACAAGATCCGACAGCACATTAAAAAGATTATCCACCATGATCAGGTGGGATTCATCTCTGGGCTATAAGGATGGTTCAACATTCACAAATCAATCAATGTGATAGAACAAATTAATAAGAAAAGATAGAAGAACCACATGGTCCTCTCAATTGATGCAGAAAAAGCATTTGACAAAATCCAGCATCTGTTCCTGATTAAAACGCTTCAAAGCATAGGGATAGAGGGATCATTCCTGAACCTCATCAAATCTATCTATGAAAGACCCACAGCAAATATCATCCTCAATGGGAAAAAGCTTGCAGCCTTCCCATTGAGATCAGGAACAAAACAAGGATGCCCACTTTCACCACCCTTATTCAACATAGTATTAGAAGTCTTAGCAAAAGGGCGCCTGGGTGGCTCAGTGGGTTAAGCCTCTGCCTTCAGCTCAGGTCATGATCCCAGGGTCCTGGGATCGAGCCCCACATCGGGCTCTCTGCTCAGCGGAGAGCCTGTTTCCCTTCCTCTCTCTCTGCCTACTTGTGATCTCTGTCTGTCAAATAAATAAATAAAATCTTAAAAAAAAAAAAAGAAGTCCTAGCAAAAGCAATCCAACAACAAAGAGAAATAAAAGTTATCCAAATTGGCAATGAAGAAGTCAAACTCTCTCTCTTTGCTAATGACATGATTCTTTATATGGAAACCCCAAAAGACTCTACCCCCAAACTACTAGAACTCATACAACAATTCAGCAACGTGGCAGGATACAAAGTCAATGTACAGAAATCAGTGGCTTTCTTATACACTAATAATGAAAATACAGAAAAGGAAATTAGAGAATCGATTTCATTTGCTTTAGCACCAAGAACCATAAGATACCTGGGAATAAACCTAACCAAAGAGGTAAAAGATCTGTACTCGAGGAATCAGAAAGTGAAAAAAAAAAAAATATGTGCTCCTATCCTTAATTCTGAAATAATGATAATACATGTTGCTGTCTCTCCGGGGATGGCCATGCAGATAAAAGTTTGCAAACTATGTACAAAATTCATCTCAGTGTCTGGTACATGGAGTCCCAAGCTAATGGTTTGCAACATTGTGTTTACTAATATCATTTCCTTCATCAGCATCATCATCGCCTTCATGACCATTTGGAGGACTCAGGGAACAGTTAAAAAGGACCTCTTTCCTGTTCTGATGGGATGATGCCAGGAGAAATAGAACTAGCAAGAGACTAAAACATAAATCTAAATAAGAGTGCTAGGGTCCCTGCCAGAACCAACAACACTAGGTCTTCATAGGGCTTGGCGTTGAATCTTTGCTTTGGTCCCCTCCTGTCTGGCTGTCCCAACTGTCCTAGTGGTCTGATAAGAAGGGAACAATGCTCTCCCTGTGGCTGCTGCATTCAGTCACTCCCACTCTACTTCCTACTCACTGGTCTGTACTGTTTCTCTGCTGGAGGAGGATGGAGGATTGCAGAGCTGGCTGCCTCTCCCCTGTCTTTAGCTCTGAGTGAGGACTGAGGCTTTGCTTCCAGGAGGGGCAGGAAAACAGATGCCGGTATGGGTGTCCTCAAGCAGACAGCTGGGAGGAGGAAACACATGTATGGAGCCCACTTACCTGGCACTGACAACTAAAAGGCTGGAAAGCACAGACTGATTGTTTACAGTTGAGGGCTCAAAGCGCTTGGCACATAATTAGCCAGATTGGTCCGTGTTCTCTAAGGACTTGCTATTATTAATTGATGGAGAAAAATGAATGTACTGGGTCGGCAGTAGTATCTAGACCACATCCTCTTCTCAGGAAGAAGCTGACTTCTATTCATCATTTCTGACTTCCAAGTTACTTATCTCATTGTAAAATTCAGATGCATTTTTTTTCAACTACAGAGAACAACATATGACATTTATATCTGTACAGCCACTGACTTAATCATGTAATTTAGAGTGAATTTGATCTTCTATACCAGGAATATTACTGAGTTTCTCTTTTCTCAGTTAAAATTTATGTCTCTAAGGAGAACTTTCTGTTTTTCTTTCTATACTCCTGGTTTGGGGTTTGGAATTCATGCATTGGAGATGTATGTTTTATGGTTTTGAGAGACAGTTCAGGTTTTAATTTTTCTATTCAGTGATGTGTATTATTATATTAGACAATTATTTATTTTTACATACTTCTCTCTTTACTTGATCACTTGCTTAAATACTTCAGAGTTCACAGAGATCTCTACATCCAAAATGTGGATGATCTTGAGGCTTGACTGGAAGACAAACTCAGAGTTTGATTTCTCATTAACTGACGTGAAGAAAACTTTCATATTTACCCCATTAAATTGGGAGTGTAAGAAATTGTGCTTATGCATGTGTGCATAGATGGCAGAGGAATATTTTAGAGATCCCAAATGACCAAATGACAGGAGTATAGTGGATTGGAGAAGGAGGTGTGAGTATTGAGATGTTTTAGAATTCTTGAACAGGAGGAAAATAGTATTAAACTGAAGCCACTTGATAGCAGGAAGATCCCATACAATACTAAGTTCATTGTCAGTGAGGTTGGCAGCCTATTTGCTTAATGTAAAGACAGAGCAAATTAAACCAGTTATTAGACAGCATTTCCAAAAGCCCGGATTGCTACCTCAGAAACTAAGTGCAGCTTCTGTGAAGGAAAGACTGGTATGCACATGGGTTCCTGGTTGTGTAGCAGAAGATGGAAGGACCCAAAGATGACTGATCATGAGAGAAGAAAGCATGGTGACAAAGTGGAATCCTAGTGAAAGGAAAGATCTCTCCTTTGCTGAGGACATGGTCCTTCACTATCCTTGAGTAATGAAAATGAGGATCAGAGTTAAATTTATCCACAATGACAGAGGTGACTTAATCTACAGGCACAATTAAAACCACACAGTCACTGGAAATATCACCACTACTTGAAACCACAACTGTGTACCCTTGACCAAGAGATATCATTACAATCACCTTTTTTTTTTAAGATTTTATTTATTTATTTGTCACAGAGAGAGATATCACAAAGAGGCAGAGAGGCAGGCAGAGAGAGAGAGAAGCAGGCTCCCTGCTGAGCAGAGAGCCTGACATGGGACGTGATCCCAGGACCCTGAGACCATGACCAGAGCCAAAGGCAGAGGCTTAACCCTCTGAGCCACCCAGTTGCCCCTACAGTCATCTTTTTATCCTGAGCTCACTCTGCAATCTCCCCATTGCATCTCACTCACAATGTAGATTTATTCCCTATATTATGATATGTCAGTCAGAGTTCAATCAAGAAAAGAGAAACCACACTAGTTACTACAATGAAACTAATTTTAGTATACATATGATTAAATGCTTTTGTGATAGGCACAAAAAAAATATGGTAACAGAGCCATAACTGTCCAATATAGTGACAACACCACAGGCAAAGAGGCATAGGGAAAAGATTGGGCATTAGCACATGTGATCTTTATTACCATTATCAGAAGAATGTAAGGAGAAGCCAGTTGGAAAATCAGAGCAGTGGTTTAAAGATTCCCAGCCCCTACCACAGCATCACTACTTAAAGTATAGAAGGGTAAGTTTGGAACAGAAAATAATAGCTTAATTATCCAGCCCAATGAACCAGTTGTAGAGTGTGGCCAGTAAAGATAAGTAAAAAAATATTATCAAGAATATGAGGGGAATAACCACATTGGCTATTGTTATAGAAAACTCTTTCATATCTCCTTCTTTCTGACCTCTGATCGCTTTGAGATGTTCAGGGTTTGACCATGAAGAACAAACACATGAAAGTTATTGTTGGATGAAAGTTCTGACAAAATTCAAGACTCCTCCACCTTGGATGCACATTAGATTGGCCTGGGGTGCTGTTAAAAAATCGATCAAGTGTGGAGAAAGAGGAACCCTCCTGCACTGTTGGTGGGAATGCAAGCTGGTGCAACCACTCTGGAAAACAGCATGGAGGTTCCTCAAAAAGTTGAAAATAGAGCCACCTTATGACCCAGCAATTGCACTACTACATATTTACCCTAAAGATACAAACATAGTGATCAGAAGGGGCCCATGCACCCGAATGTTTATAGCAGCAATGTCCACAATAGCCAAACTATGGAAAGAACCAAGATGTCCATCAACAGATGAATGGATAAAGAAGTGGTATATATATATATACATATATATATATATTTCTTTGGATGGCTGCATAGTATTCCATTGTATATATATATATACAATGGAATACTATGCAGCCATCCAAAGAAATGAAATCTTGCCATTTGCAATGATGTGGATGGAACTAGAGGGTATTATGCTTAGCAAAATAGGTCAAATGGAGAAAGACAATTATCACATGATCTCCCTGATATGAGGAAGTGGAGATGCAATGAAGCGTGGGGGGGTGGTGGTTGGGAGGTAGGAAAAGAATAAATAAAACAAGATAGGATCAGGAGGGAGACAAACCATAAAAGACTCTTAATCTCATAAAACAAACAGGATTGCTGGTGAGAGTGGGGTAAGGAGAGGGTGGTGGGGTTATGGACAATGGGGAAGTATGTGCTATGGTGAGGGCTGTGGTGAAGTGTGTAAACGTGGCAATTCACAGACCTCTACCCCTGGGGCTAATAATATGTTTATTAAAAGAGAGAGTCAACTATCATATGGTTTCACTTATTTGTGGAGCATAACAAATAGCATGGAGGACATGGGGAGTTAGAGAGGAGAGGGAGTTGGGGGAAATTGGAAGGAGTGGTGAATCATGAGAGACTATGGACTATGAAGAACAACTGAGGGATTTGAAGTGGCAGGGGGTGGGAAGTTGGGGTAACAGGTGGTGGGTATTATAGAGGGCTGTTTTTCTGAAAATAAATAAATTAATTTAATTTTTTAAAAAAATTTTTCTAATTTTTTTAAACTGATCAAGTTCTTTTTTCTCTCCAGTCCAATTAAATCTTAACTGGTTGTGGTGGGACTCAGGCATGAGGATTTTTAAAGTGTATCAGATGTTTCAAACCGGAAGCCAAGATTGAGAACCAGTGACATACATTCTCTCATACAACTTGCATCAATAGATTTGATCAAAGCCAAAGTTTTATGGGAAATAGACATGACAGTAAAAATGGATGAGAGAATATTTTATCTTTTATTTAAATTCAATTAATTAACATATAATGTATAATTGATTTCAGAGATAGAGGTCAGTGACTTATCAGTCTTATGTAATTCTCAGTGCTCATTACATCAAGTACCCTCCTGAATGTCCATCACCCAGTTACCCCATACCCCAACCCCTCCCCTCCAGCAACCCTCAGTTTGCTTCTTATCAATAAGAATCTCTTATGCTTTGTCTCCTTCTCTGATTTCATCTTGTTTCATTTTTTCCTCTTTTCTATGATACTCTTTTGTTTCTTAAATTCCACATGTCAGTGAGATCATATGATAATTGTCTTTCTCTGATTGACTTATTTCCCTTACCATAACACCCTCTAGTTCCACCCATATATTTTCAAGTGGCAAGATTTCATTTTTTTGATGGCTGAGTAGTATTCCAGAGAATATATTTTAAAAGACAGTTTGAATTTCTACCTGGGCCATAGGTTACAAATACAGAAGATTCCACAGGTTAATAAGATTCAATTGTGCAATGATTTTGCCATACATAGAGTCCCAGCATATTCCCTTAATTCCATCAAAGATGTGCCAAGATAAGCAATATTTAGATATGACAAATCAGGAGGAATAGGAACCATGAGCTACCAAAATTATATGCCCAAAGAGGTATGTTTGCCAATTCCATATGCAATTATTTATAATTAACAGACAAAAAAAGGAGTCGAAGACTAGACTGTTCTGTTGAGGAGCCTCTGCAAAGCCCTCTTGACATCCCCATTCCGCAGGCTGTAAATGAAGGAATTCAGCATGGGAACAACTAAAGCATACATTACTGAAGCCACTGCATCCTTCCTGGAAGAATGTGAGACAGCTGAACTGAGGTACACCCCAAGACCTGTTCCATAAAATAAGCAAACAACTGACAGGTGAGAGCCACAGGTGGAGAAGGCTTTGTACTTCCCACCTGTGGATGGGACTCTCAGAATGGAAGAAACAATTCGTGTATAAGAGAAAAGGATCCCTGAGACTGGAATACCACCAAAGATGGCACCAACAAAATATAGGAATAATTTATTGGTGGAAGTACAATTACAGGAAAGTCTGAGGAGCTGAGGAATGTCACAGAAGAAATGAGGAATTTCCACATTTATGCAAAAGTTAAGCTGTGACAACATGAGGCAGTGAAGCTGAGAGTCCAGAAGGCTGATCAAAAAAGACACCAGAATGAGCAGGCTACAGAGGCAAGAGTTCATGATGACTGGGTAGTACAGAGGATAACAAATAGCTACAAACTGATCATAGGCCATCAAGGTTAACAGTACACTGTCCAAACATCCAAAAAGAATTAAAAAAGACAACTGAATCAGGCTGCCCATTTGAGAGATAACTCTGTTATGAGTTTTAATGTCCAAAATCACCTTTGGGACCGTGGTAGAAGTGAAGCCGATGTCAGCCAGGGACAGGATGGAGAGGAACAAGTACATGGGGGTGTGAAGACAGGAGTCAGAGCTGATAGCCAGGATGATCAGTAGATTCCCTAGCATGGTAACCAGATACATGGACAGGAACAGGCTGAAGATTACAGGCTGCAGTTCCGGTTCATCTGAGAACCCCAGGAGGAGGAATTCCAAGACACTTGTTAGATTCTGGGGTTCCACATAGCAGAGACAGCTTTTGGGAAATAAATGAGAGTTTATTTTTTAAGATTTTATTTAATTATTTGAGAGAAAGAGAGAAAGCACAAGAGGCAGGAGGGTCAGAAGGAGAAGTAGAGTCCACCCTGAGCAGGGAACCCAACGAGGGACTCCATCCTGGGACTCCAGGATCATGACCTGAGCCAAAGGTAGTTGCTTAAACAGCTAAGCCACCCGGGCACCCAAAATGAGACTTTAAGTAAAGGAAACAAGTATGCAGATACCCATCAGTGTGTCTATATTTTGGATTCAAGCAATTCATAAATTGAGGAAAATCTAGCAAAATTTCTCAGTGGTGGCAATACATTCTTCCTAGAACTCCTTTCTCATTGTCTTTGCTCTATTCACCTGTTTCAATGTGCATCCACTGTGGAAAGACTGGGCTAAAGAAATAAGAAGGGCAAAGATACTTAGAGATTTAAAAATCCATAAACACATTGACATGTGAGTCCCCTCCCTTAAAGGAAATAAAAATAATAAGAAATATATTTCTCATGATCTCCCTGATATGAGGAAGTGGAGATGTAACGTGGGGGGGTTGGGGGTAGGAAAAGAATAAATGAAACAAGATGGGATCGGGAGGGAGACAAACCATAAGTGACTCTTAATCTCACAAAACAAACTGAGGGTTGCAGGGGTGGTGTAGGGAGAGGGTGGTGGGGTTATGGACATTGGGGAGGGTATGTGCTATGGTGAGTGCTGTGAAGTGTGTAAACCTGGTGATTCACAGACCTGTACCACTGGGGCTAGTAATACATTATATATTCATTTTACAAATAAAAATATAAATATATTTCTTCCTTAAAAGGTGTTCTATTAAAGGACACTATTAAGCAGCCAAAAGTATTTTATTTTATTTAAATGCAGCAAAATTAATTATCTTGATTTGAACAATTTAAAATCCTATGAGATCTATGTAATAAAGTATTTAACCCATTTTTTATGTTTGATATTTGATTGCTAACAGAGTTTAAGGAATAATACTCTCTTAACCCCATCTGCTCAACATCTGGGCTAGATGATAAGAAAGCCTGGGTCCTCCAGCTATAAGACAAACAAGTTCTGGGGATGTGATATACAGCATGGTAACTATAGTTAATAATACTGTCTTTCATATTTGAAAACTGCTAAGAGTAGATCTTAAAAGAACTCATTATGGGCACCTGGGTGGCTCAGTGGGTTAAAGCCTCTGCCTTCAGCTCAGGTCATGATTCCAGGGTCCTGGGATTGAGCCCCACATCAGGCTCTCTGCTCAGTGGGGAACCTGCTTCCCTCTCTCTCTGCCTGCCTCTCTGCCTACTTGTGATCTCTCTCTGTCAAATAAATAAATAAAATCTCAAAAAAAATCTCATAACAAGAAAAAAAGTTTTTGCAGCTATGTATGGTGATGGATGTTAACTGGATTTATGATGATAATTTTGCAATATGTTTAAATTTTGAATCATTATGTCATACACTGAAACTAATGTAATTATATTTCAATTATATCTCCATTCAAAGAAAAAAGTTTTTTTCCAGAAAAAAGAATTTTTCTGGATTCTTCCTCCTTTGGTAACATTGAGACATTAAACCTCACAAGTATTTCAGACCAATGTACAAGGCCTGCAATGCTCTCTCTAGACAGGGGGGTCTTCATACAAGGAATAAAATTTTTTATACCCTCTAGTATGTGTGGCATTATCAGCCCTAATATCCAAGCCAAATTTTGAATAGAAACCCATTGTATTTCTGCAGAGTGTTCTATTTGATGCAGTGAGTGGGGCATGAGACAATGACCACCACCACATGAGGTGTTTCCTCTCATTCTCTGGCTTACTCACTGGTTCTCTTGCCTGCTGGCAAGCATGAAGCCTGCACTGTCGATTGGGCTGCACTGTGATGAATTCTTAAGCCCTTCCAATCCTTTCTTATAGATCTAAATGACCTAATTTGGAAATTTCAATAATTTCTTGGCTGTTAGAGACAAGAAATGGGACCGGGTCTTTTCTTAATGTGGCCCTGGGTCTTGTGTCTTGTCCCAAACCTATCCATATGCCTTCAAATGAAGCTGTGACCAACACTGGAGTCAGGGAAAGGCCTTTACCCTAATTGGTTGTGTGTTTCAACCAAGCATTGTCCTCTAAGGCTGTTCAGGGGAAACACTGTGCAAGATCTAGGTCCATTAGGTGGTTATTCATGAAACAATTTCATTGGAAAAGAAAAAGAGGGAAAAGTGGAGTGAGAAAAAGAGGGAGGAAAGAAGGAGGAGAAAAGAAGTCATTGTGTGTCTTGCTGAGGTCTGCATTCCTAAAAATAGGTTGGGACCTTTCAATACCTCTGTTGATCCTGTTGCCCATAGTTTTGCTGCAACAAAGATCCAGATCCCCAGGCTTATAGGGAGAAACATACAAAGTACCTCAGTATTAGAGAACGGGGTTAATTCAAACCTGATTTAAGCACAGGGTATATAAACCCTAAGAAACAATCACCATCATGGAAGACGTCCCTCACCCTGAAGATCTGGCTTGAGGTTCTTTGGAGAAAGAAATTTACTAATATGAGTAGGATAGAGAGGACCTCCCTTGAGATATATCCAGGGATAAAAAATAAAGAAACGGGAAAAAATTTAAGAGAAAGAACAACATTTGCATATGGGTAAGGAAACAAAAAACTGAAACAGTGTAGGAGGGTTCCCCTTTCTCCACATCCTCGCCAGCATCTGTCATTTCCTGACTTGTTGATTTTAGCCATTCTGACTGGTGTGAGGTGATATCTCATTGTGGTTTTGATTTGTATTTCCCTGATGCCGAGTGATATGGAGCACTTTTTCATGTGTCTGTTGGCCATCTGGATGTCTTCTTTGCAGAAATGTCTGTTCATGTCCTCTGCCCATTTCTTGATTGGATTATTTGTTCTTTGGGTGTTGAGTTTGCTAAGTTCTTTATAGATTCTGGACACTAGTCCTTTATCTGATATGTCGTTTGCAAATATCTTCTCCCATTCTGTCAGTTGTCTTTTGATTTTGTTAACTGTTTCCTTTGCTGTGCAAAAGCTTTTGATCTTGATGAAATCCCAATAGTTCATTTTTTCCCTTGCTTCCCTTGCCTTTTGCGTTGTTCCTAGGAAGATGTTGCTGCGGCAGAGGTCGAAGAGGTTGCTGCCTGTGTTCTCCTCAAGGATTTTGATGGATTCCTTCCTCAGAATGTTGAAAATAGAACTGCCCTATGACCCAGCAATTGCACTATTGGGTATTTACCCTAAAGATACAAATGTAGTGATCCAAAGGGGCACATGCACCCGAATGTTTATAGCAGCAATGTCCACAATAGCCAAACTATGGAAAGAACCTAGATGTCCATCCACAGATGAATGGATCAAGAAGATGTGGTATATATACACAATGGAATACTATGCAGCCATCAAAAGAAATGAAATCTTGCCATTTGCGACAACATGGATGGAACTAGAGCGTATCATGCTTAGCGAAATAAGTCAAGCAGAGAAAGACAACTATCATATGATCTCCCTGATATGAGGAAGTGGTGATGCAACATGGAGGCTTAAGTGGGTAGGAGAAGAATCAATGAAACAAGATGGGATTGGGAGGGAGACAAACCATAAGTGACTCTTAATCTCACAAAACAAACTGAGGGCTGCTGGGGGGAGGGGGTTTGGGAGAAGGGAGTGGGATTATGGACATTGGGGAGGGTATGTGCTTTGGTGAGTGCTGTGAAGTGTGTAAACCTGGTGATTCACAGACCTGTACCCCTGGGGATAAAAATATATGTTTATAAAATACCCAACTTTTGTAGCAGCATGGACGGGACTGGAAGAGATTATTATGCTGAGTGAAATAAGTCAAGCAGAGAGAGTCAATTATCATATGGTTTCACTTATTTGTGGAGCATAACAAATAGCATGGAGGACATGGGGAGTTAGAGAGGAGAAGGGAGTTGGGGGAAATTGGAAGGGGAGGTGAACCATGAGAGACTATGGACTCTGAAAAACAATCTGAGGATTTTGAAGGGGTGGGGGGTGGGAGTTTGGGGTACTAGGTGGTGGGTATTATAAAGGGCACGAATTGCATGGAGCACTGGGTGTGGTGAAAAATAATGAATACTGTTATGCTGAAAATAAAAAATAAATTAAAAAAAAAAAACTGAAACAAAGGTAGACAGTTTGACCCAGCTGAAAGTCTGAAATGTATTAGAATTTAAAGAACAAAAAATATAAAGTGCTTTTGCATCTCTTAAACATCGGTTCTGAATTAACTTTAATATCTACTGAAATGCACCAATTGGCAAAGATCCATGTTCCCAATCACTACTGGGGTTGAATTACAGTAATCGGTAGGGGATCCCACTAAACTTAAAGAAGATGTCCTATAGAATCTTGGGGAGGTTCTTGAACATAAGAATGAGAACAAATATGTCCTCATTTTCACCACTGAAACTATTACCTTGCCCTCGAAGACCACACACAGTGGGCATGAATACTGACCTAATGAGTAACAAATTAAAATTGAATTAAGTCTTTGGTACTGTATACATAAAACAAACCCAGTTTTTCACCTCTTTTGTTTCTCCTTTACTTTTACACAGAATACTTCATTTCTGAAGCAAATGTGTGAGGCTTTCCCACCACACTTAGCAGTTGTCTACATTAGCTGAATGTCCTAAAATTTAACTCAATTCTGACACTACCTGCCTGGAACAACAAATCCCATAGGCTACCTCACAAGACTGCTCCCACCCCACTTCAAATGCCAATCACAAGTACTAGGTCCTTCATGCTCTAGCCAACTTCTGTCCAATTTGGCTACAAAACTGAGGGTTCCTGTGGCCCTTTCTTCAGGGTTTGATGAATTTGATTTGTCAATCTGGAAGAGTGCCTGGAGGGAAACCACTGAATCTCATTCATCAGTCATACTGGACATCCTTAGAATAAACGAAAGCTCAGATGGGAAAGCCCCCAGTGTATATAGAAGCCATATGGACTACACTGAGTTCTGGTGAACTAACAAAGAATAATCAGTGTGGGGTGGGTGTGTGTGTGTGTGTGCGCGCGTGCGTGCGAGTGTGTATACATATATATGTATATATATACATGCATATATATGCAAAGCTGAAACTTTATTTACATATATTTATATATAATCTATATATATGTATGTAAAGTTTTAGCTCAGAATATATAATATATAATTTATATATTTAAACAGATACATATTAGTTGCTTACACTGTGCCAACAACAGTGGAGGTTCTGAGGAATCAGAAATGAATGAGGCTCAGTTATTTCCCTGCTGACATTCTGTCTGGAGTGACCTAAAAGATAAAGGAAATGTAGGTTGCATGTTGGTTGCTTTTGGGGGATTTTTTTGTTTTAATATTTAATTTAAATAAATAAAATATTTTTTATTTAAAATAAAAAATTTTACTCTACCAAATTTTACTACACTACCCCCCACATATTATAATTTCACTAATACACAAAATTGAGATGTTTTACATTCTTTTCTGTACCTTTTCAAAATCTGGCACTTTCTACTGACAGAACATCTCAATTTGGACCTCCCACATTTCAGCGGCTCATTAGCTGCATGAAACTAAATTGTATGGAAAGACAGTGCCTGCACCCTGTGCCTTGTGAATAGAGTCTTGCTACTCAAATCCAAACCTCAAATCCAAATTGGTAATGAAGAAGTCAAACTCTCTCTCTTCGCAGATGACATGATTCTTTATATGTAAAACCCAAAAGAATCCACCCCCAAACTACTAGAACTCATACAACAATTCAGCAATGTGGCAGGATACAAAGTCAATGTACAGAAATCAATGGCTTTATTATACACTAATAATGATAATACAGAAAGGGAAATTAGAGAATCAATTCCATTTACTATAGCACCAAGAACCATAAGATACCTGGGAATAAACCTAACAAAAGAGGTAGAGGATCTGTACTCGAGGAACTAAAGAACACTCATGAAAGAAATTGAAGAAGACACAAAAAGATGGAAGACCATTCCATGCTCTTGGATCGGAAGAATAAACATTGTTAAATGTCTATACTGCCTAGAGCAATCTATACTTTTAATGTCATTCCGATCAAAATCCCACTGGTATTCTTCAAAGAACTGGAGCAAATAATCCAAAAATTTGTATGGAATCAGAAGAGACCCCAAATCACTAAGGAAATGTTGAAAAACAAAAATAAAGCTGGGGGCATCACGTTACCTGATTTCCAACTTTACTACAAAGCTGTGATCACCAAGACAGTATGGTACTGGCATAAAAACAGACACATACACCAGTGGAACAGAGTAGAGAGCCCAGATATGGACCCTCAACTCTATGGGCAAATAATCTTTGATAAAACAGGAAAAAATATATAGTGGAAAAAAGACAGTCTCTTCAATAACTGGGCAGCTATAAGTAGAAGAATGAAACTCGACCATTCTCTTACACCATACAAAAAGATAAACTCAAAATGGATAAAAGACCTCAATGTGAGACAGGAATCCATCAGAATCCTAGAGGAGAACATAGGCAGTAATCTCTTTGATATCAGCCACAGCAATTTCTTTCAAGATATGTCTCCAAATGACAGATACTGGCGAAGATGCGGAGAAAGGGGAACCCTCCTACCCTGTTGGTGGGAATGCAAGCTGGTGCAGCCACTCTGGAAAACAGCAGGGAGGTTCCTCAAAATGTTGAAAATAGAACTGCCCTATGACCCAGCAATTGCACTACTGGGTATTTACCCTAAAGATACAAACGTAGTGATCCAAAGGGGCACGTGCACCTGAAAGTTTATAGCAGCAATGTCCACAATAGCCAAACTATGGAAAGAACCTAGATGTCCATCAACAGATGAATGGATCAAGAAGATGTGGTATATATACACAATGGAATACTATGCAGCCATCAAAAGAAATGAAATCTTGCCATTTGAGACAACATGAATGGAACTAGAGCATATCATGCTTAGCAAAATAAGTCAAGTGGAGAAAGACAACTATCGTATGATCTCCCTGATATGAGGAAGTGGTGATGCAACATGTGGGCTTCAGTGGGTAGGAGAAGAATAAATGAAACAAAATGGGATTGGGAGGGAGACAAACCATAAGTGACTCTTAATCGCACAAAACAAACTGAGGGTTGCTGGGGGGAGGGGGGTTGGGAAAAGGGGGATGGGTTTACGGACATTGGGGAGTG